>NW_020954719.1:2047618-2119095 GCF_900497805.2 Vombatus ursinus | reverse complement strand
AGATAGATAGATAGATAGATAGATAGATAGATAGATAGATAGATAGAGGGCATAGGGTAAGTTGAAGATGAAGGGGTGATATCTGGAAAATAAAAATAAGGGGTGAGAGAAGATTATACTGGGAAAAGGAGAAAGGGAGAAGTAGAATGAGGTAAAATATCTCACATGAAACAGACAAGAAAAGGCTTTAACAGTGGAGGAGAAATGGGGGAAGGTGAGACGGAATGAATGAATCTTATTCTCATAGGATTTGGCTTAAGGAGGGAATAACATACACAATGGGGTATGGAAATCTATCTTACCCTACAGGAAAATAAGGGGGGAAGGGGACAAGAAAGCAGGGGGTTGATAGAGGGGAGGGCAGACTGGAGGAAGGGATAATCAAAAGCAAACACTTCTGAGGAAGGACAGGGTCAAAAGAGAGAAGAGAATAAATGGGGGGTAGGATAGGATGAAGGGAAATATACTTAGTTTTTCACAACAGGACTACTATGGAAGTGTTTTGCATGACTCCACATCTATAACCTGTATTGAGACGCTTGCCTTTTCAATGAGGGTGAGTGGGGAGGGAGGAAGGGTGAAAATTTGTAACCCAAAGTTTTAAAAACACATACTTAAAATAAAAAAAAAAATAAAATAAAATAAAAAGAAATTTGTGCCTTGAGCTCAGGAGGGAAGTTGGGATGGAGATGATGACTTGGGAATAATCTGAGTAGAAAAGGTTGTTGACGCCAGGAGTGAATAAGATGAAGGCAGAACATTCTGTAAAGAATACCAACAGTCAGTCATCCACGCTGAAAATCACATTTGACTCTTTTTCTCTCACTTCTCAAGTTCAATTACTTGTAATGTCCTGTCGATACTACAGAGGCAGCGAAGTGGTGAGTGTAGTCCAATTTGATCCTATGAGAAAATTTTATTCAATTATGGGTATTGTGAGAAACCTCTATTGTATTGTTTGAAACCAGCCCTGCATGGTTGGGAAGCCCGGACCACTTCTATCTGTTGCTTTGAGACTCTTAACAAAGGACCTAGATTATGCTGACCAGAAACCCAGTCAGTTCTGAAAATTAATGCAAGGAGTTTTCTCACAATTATACATCTAAAGCAACCCATATATCTTATCTACTGTTCACTAGTTTCTTTTTTATTTTTATTTTTTTTTTATTTTTAGGCAATTGGGGTTAAGTGACTTGCCCAGGGTCACACAGCTAGTAAGTGACAAGTGTTTGGTCTGAGGCCGCATTTGAACTCAGGTCCTCCTGACTTCAGGACCGGTGCTCTATCCATTGCGCCACCTAGCTGCTCCTGTTTACTAGTTTCTCTGACTGAATACAGATACATGGCGGGAAGTAGGACACCTCTTTTTTCTTTTCTTTTTTTTTTAACCCAAGAATTTTTCATTGTTTTTATTTTACAGCCATTTATGTCGTGAATTCGTAGGGGATCAGTTCCAACAGCTCAGGTTCCTTGCCATTGGTTCTCACAAAGTGTGCTTCTCTGGGTGAAGCAGGCTAGCGCTTCAGTTGAACCCAAGTGCCTTTTTCTTTGGCTTCCATCTTCTTCTGATCATTTTCCTTTACCCGTTTCAGGAAGCTATCTCTGCTCTCAGAATGCTTAATATGCTCAATATAAACATTAATTCTCTTGGCTAGAATCTTGCCCTTAACTAGCTTGTTTACAACAATGCCTACAGTATGTTGAGTAACATTATAGACCCGTCCAGTCTTGCCATGGTAACATTTGTGGGGCATTCCTTGCTGAATTGTGCCCATACTCTTGATATCTACAATATCACCTTTCTTGTATATTTGCATATACGTAGCCAGAGGGACAACACCTTGTTTTCGAAAGTACCTAGAAAACATGTATCGTGTCCCTCTCCTTTTTCCTTTTGTGTTTGTCTTTTTGGCAACTCATTGGAATATGGCGGAGCCGGCGGAAAGCGACACTTCTTTTTCTGATTTCAGGGAATTGCACTTGTTTGCTCTCCCCCTCCAACTCAGAAAGCCCTAATCTTTCTTCCAGTTAGAAATCAGATTACCTAATCTTGTATCCTGGCTTA
This sequence comes from Vombatus ursinus, assembly GCF_900497805.2. Lineage (NCBI taxonomy): Eukaryota > Metazoa > Chordata > Mammalia > Diprotodontia > Vombatidae > Vombatus > Vombatus ursinus. The sequence goes on along the minus strand of NW_020954719.1, from coordinate 2,117,030 downwards.
TGTTCTGTTAATATTTGCTTTTAATGCATAAAAATCTCTCTCAGGGTCTAATACCAAGCTGAGGACCAGGCCTGGGCCCTATTTGCTATGCAATTGGCATGTACTGCTTAATAAACTGATATGCTCAGAAGCTCGAACCTTTGTTTCCTCAGTTATTTCAGATTTCACCTGTCACAGCTCCCTGTCAAGCCTTAGTCAGTTTAGCTTTGCCAGCAAGGTTCTACACAATATGAAATGAGTGATTTAATAAAACCTCTTGAAATTTCATTTCCCCTCACTGTAAGAACAATTTTGACACAATCATCTAGCAAAACTCTCTCTTCTTAGCAAAGTACTAGATGAGATGCTAAAGCTTCAACAATTCCATTCTATAATACTCAATTAGGTCTGGGGTCTCACCAATATCCCTGCCAATAATATACATCATAATCTATCCATGACAGTTTATCATATGCCATTCCTTTGTCAATCCCTCCCATAAGTTCACCACAGGAGTCCACCTCTGTGGTCATAGAAGACTTCCTTACTTTCAGTGACATCACGAAGATTCCAATGGAGCAGTTGGTCTATCAACAAGTTACATCACCCACGCCATACGACCAGCCCATCTTTTTCTATCTTCTTTTTCTACCATACAATTCCTGGATGCTTCCTGTTCTTTTATGTTTCTCATTTGATTATGTTGCAACATGTTCACAATCATTATGTACCCCTCCATGGTATCACTGTGATATTAAATTTCAATTCTGCAGAGACTATTGTATGCCTTGTAGTCATACCACAATGATTCAGCACCTGGGACTCCATCAGAAACCTTCTTTTCTTATATTTCTAAGGTTGGTCAGGCACTTAACAACAACCCCAAGTAATTAACTTCCAGGTCTGTATTTTATACCAATGCAGGGCTGGTTGGTACCTCTATTAGGCACAAACTCAACCTGGAATGCCTATATTTATAAACTTAATAAACTAAGGGACTTAAATGCTTGTGAAGGATTTTTATAATAGCAAATTTATAAGTTTAATAAATTTAATATCCTAAGCAAAGAGATGAATTTTGTGCCAGCTTGTGTTCTCTCCATTAGACTATAATAAATAATATAAAATAAATCATAATAAATAATATAAACTATAATAAATACTATACCCTCCAAAAAATAAGATATTAATAGTGCATTAACAGAAATGCACATTATTTACTTGGCTGTTATGCTTAGCAGTCAACAACATGCAATAAGATACAAAAAAATATAAAAATAAGAAAAATACTTACCCAAGAAAACAATCAGTATCATTCATCCACTGATTTATAAACTGTGCAGTTATAGGCCCAGGATTATGTGGAAAATGAAGGCGTTCTAAAGTATGCAAAAGCAGATCGGGATTGTAGTACAAAGCAGCAATAGCAACCTGAAGACACATGGTACGGAGCTCACTTGTTTTAACCCCTCTGGTTAATCTTTCCAGCACAACTTCTACAAACAGTGGAATGCACTAAATACAAAGCAGAAAATAAAAGATAATAGAGAATTTATTATAAATTCTTATTGCCTGTACGAAATTAATAATAATAATAATGAAAATGGCTGGTATTTATATAGCATTTGAATGTGTGTAAAGTCTTTATATTACCTCATTTGAATCCCACAATAACACTCTGAGGTAGGCAATAATTAACCATTTTACAGATGAAGAAACCAAGGCTCAGACACATTAGGTGATTTGCCCATCATCCCAAAGCCAGTAAGTAACAGAGGTGGGATTTCAATCCAAGTCCTTCTAACTCCAAGTTCTGCATTCTATCGATTATATCATAATGCCTTTCCAACAGTAAATACTATTGGCTCAGATTCTTAAAATCTAGCCAATAGCTCACTAATGTTCAGACTCCTTAAGAATCTGGCCAATATGGCAGATGTTCTAATAAACCTTGTCTTTGGTTGAAAGAAGGCTTGAATCAAATTCCTTCAGGCAGGACTCGCATCTCTTGCTCTTGATATTTTGGGGTCCCAGCAACTCTAAGCCCCTAAACCTCAACATTTTGGTGGCCCGTACAGGTAAAACTGTCTAACCCCAAGTTCTTCTCCAGCCAAGACTGGAAGGTATGTAAGCCTCTTCTGCTTTTTTTCTTGCCCTGCAATTGGGGTTGCTTGCCAAGCACCTAGGAAGACTTGAAGGTGCTATTTGGGCAGACAGTTACGAGGCTGTCTCGTACTTAGCCTGATGCTCTCAGGCTCTCCATCCACTGGTTTGTTTTGAGGCCATGGACCTGGGTACACTGTCCGCAGCATAGAGGACAAGGAGGGACACCCTATCTGGAAGTGTATGCCCAAATCTGTCAATTGTCTCGGCACTAGGGAACTGGGAAAACTGCAGATGCTTTTTGGTTCCCTGAGGCTTACTTACTCCCTTCCCACTAAACCCCTGGATCCTCCTTCATGGAGGTTATAGGGAAAAGTTAGAAAGCTGAAAACATTTTAGCAGATTCTGGAGGTTTTGTGATTGATCATTAAGGAGTTTTGAAACACCTCCTTACAACCCTGGTCACTCCCTTCCCTTGAGGCAAGAGGGTATCTATTAACCCGTCTCATAGGAGAAGAGAGTTGTACTCTTTGATTTCCCCCTCCCCAACCTGGTGAAAGGAAGGAGGGGGGAGGGGCAGCAGCTACAGCATGGGCCCCACTGGCAATGGCCTTGGGCCCTAGGGCAACCTTTGCCTGGAAGCATCACCCAGGTTCAGCACATCCTGCTCAAGGTAAAGAAGCTGACCTCTGAACTTGGGTAAGCACGCTCTTTTAAAGTTGGAGTTTTAACTGTTAATCATGAGATGTTGATTCTCTCTGTAAAGTAATTTGGAAATGCATTTAACAAAACTGAAGTCACCTGATTGATAATGGGTTTGTTTCAAGTTTCAAATTGGTGAACTTTTTGTATCAGTTATGTCAAGCAACTTTTCATAATTTGGTTACCACTAATATAATCTGGCCATTGCTGGTTATTGTTTTAATGCATAAACTTGCCAAAAAGCTTGTTTGGGTTTTGTCTTGCTGAGAATTTGCAAGTATATAGAAATAATCTCTAACAACTGGCTTTTTACACCAGGACAAATTTGTATGCGATGTAAATCCTGGAAAAGTTTTCCTAAGCTGTGATTAGTGAAACTTGCTGTTTGAGGTAAAAGCTCCTAAGATTTTATTTTGAGTTGTCTGATGGATCATTATAATCCATCGATAATCAATAATCTACCATCTGAGAGAAATGCCACAAGCTACTCAGAGAGAATATGATATTGGTGGGAAGTCAGCATCAGGTAAAGCTGAGAAGACAATTTTAGCCTCAGTCTAAGATGCAATCCTCCTGGCACAGTTTCCCCATTATATTTCTTTGAAAAGGAATGTTACCCACCTGGCTATTCCTGAATCTAGCTATGAGGTGGATTTGATACTGCATGGTTGGAAAACTGAATTATCTGAATCCAAACAGAGCTAAGGATGTTTTATCCTGTCATATCTGGGCCCTGCAGTCTTTTCTGTCAGATTTGTGTCTTCCAGACTACGGGCCATTCACCTACAGTTGGCAGCAAACAGCGGGGACTAGCCAATGTCTCCCCCATCGTTCCCTGGATGCAGCCTGTGCTCCATTCCAGTCAACCTCCTCTTTGGGACCCCCTTGGGGCAGAGACAGCTCTATGCCCCTTGCCAGCAGGAAGCAGTTTCAGAAGCCAAGACCTTCGCCCCTTACTCCAAAAGAATTTGGGTCCCATTTGTTTGAGGGGGGAATGATGGGGTTGGGAACTGGACCCCAGAAAGGAAAAACCTTGGACTTTCCCACATGGCCAAATCTCTGGAGTTCACCTGAGGTTGTAAACTCATCAACTGGCCTTTCATTGTGGCTACTCCCAATCTCCCAATTCTGTTACCTTTAACCTAGCCTAGCCCTCCACTGTCTTACCTCCCTATTGCACCGCACCCCACTTCCTCTCCCCCCACCACCACTTCCCACCCTTAATTCTAAATCTCTCCCAAGTCTTTCTGTATATAAGGTCCATCTTGTCTCCATTAAGGTGCTCAGATTCTTAAAATCTAGCCACTGCTCAGATTCTTATAATCTAGCCAAATGCTCAGATTCTTAAAATCTAGCCAATAGCTCACTAATGTTCAGACTCCTTAAGAGTCTGGCCAATATGGCAGATGTTCTAATAAACCTTGCCTTTGGCTGAAAAAAATAAATGAATATTATCATACAGGTATATCTCTTACAAAGCATTTTTAACCTTATCATCTAACACAAAACACGTTTTAATTTCTCATATCATTTGCACATCTTTTGCCTCTCTGCAAAATAGTTAGGGGTTATTTCACAATATTCATTTGACAAATGAGAAAGCTGAGAAACAAAGATGTTAAGTGGTTTGCCTTAGATCACATATTTAATTATCTTTTTTCCCCCAACTTAATAATTATCAACAGAACAAAGACTTTTATACTCCAGACCACAATGAGTAGCAGAAGTTACCTAAAACACAATAGGAAAGATAGGACAAAAAAAGTATATGTAAAAACAGTTAATAGACATACATTACATATATGTGTGTGTGTGTGTGTGTATATATATAGCCACTTAATACATATATGCAGAAGTCTAGATATTCAGAAGAAGAAAGCCAAAACAGATAATTTTCTTAGAAAAGTTTCATGTTGATAAAAACTAAATAGTACACTGAAGGCAGGAGAGACACGAATTAGAGTTAACAAAACAGGTAAAGGAAATCGACTAAAATGTTCTGAGAAGAGCTGTGATCAAAACAACTCAATCAAAACAATTTCTTACTTTATAGAAAATTAACATGCATTTATTAAGCACCTACCAGGTATAAGGCATTAGGTGGTGGGATCCAAGGACCAAGCCTCCAAGCGCACTCCCTGCTCCTTCTTTTAGAAATGTTAGGAAAGCATTTTCTTCAGTATGCTAGTCTATGCTAGTCAGTATGCTTTTGGGCTAATTTGAATTGAGAAATGTTATCACTCTTTAACTTTCAATCCCAAAACAATTACCTGAATTAAATCCATTTCTCCCTAACCAAAGGCCCAACCACTTTCTTTGAGGAAATTGGGTAAAAAATTCAGGGAAGAACATTCTCTCCTTTTGACAGAATTAGGACAGTGACCAGATAAAAGTAAAGGATCATTGATTAATTTAACAAGGAGCAGTATCTTGTTTCCCAGGCACTGACCAGATTCAGGGTAATGGTGTTTTTGGTCACTTCAGTTAATGGAACTACTTCTTGAGTTTACCTTTGACAAACTGGAAAGGAGAATTTTTTAAAAGAATGGTTGAAAAGGAATTGAATGATTTTTGGAAAATGGTTCTCTAGGGGTATGCATAAAGTTAAACAACTATTGTCTTCCATAATAAAGCAAACTCTTAACTTAACAAAAACTTAACTTTTAATTTAACAAAACTTAACTTGTACTCAGAACTTTTTCTCAGTCTTGACTGTGGAATTTCGTGCATTGTCTGGTAATGTTATAAACTCTAACTACATAAACAGCAGTCTTTAGACCTTTTTCCCTATGTAGAAATGTTAAGTTTAATCTAAATTAACAAAAAGTGTTTCTGGAAGGTTTATGCTTAAAATGCAGAGCATGGTATTTTTTCTTCCATATTGTTCTCAAGTAAATTATATTCTATGATAGGAAGTGTGTGTATGTTTGCATGTAAATATGTAATGGAAAATTGGCCAGTGAAGGTTTAGTCCTTACAGGAATTCACCCCTCATGCAGGGCTTTACAGAGCTTGCATATATATATATATGCCTGCTGCCAAACCAACATGCGGCATTTTAGGGAGTCAGTGTTCTGTCGAGAATGACCGAGGGGCCAGTACCACATGAAAATGAAGTCTTCCAGCTGGCTAAGGAAGCAGAAGAACCGATGAGGCGATGGAGGCTGAGCCATGATTGAGCATGCGTACAAAAGGCTGGAGCAGGATCTTGTTCTTCATTGGCATCTTTCAAGTGAGGACTGCTATGAGCTGCTAGGTTGGGTAAGGTCCTAACTCTAACCTGGCCATCACGTGTCCATGAAAGTATGACATCAGTCGTTGAATTTGGTGAGAAGACAGCTTTAAGAAGAACCCTGTCTGACCTGGCCCAGTAACCCAAGCACCAAATCCCATGAGGAGCTAGCCCAAATAGGCAAATGAGCAACTTATCATTTGCCCAGAAGTGAAGTCACTGAGACTCTGCAAAGAAAGAAGAGGATTCCCAGGGCCAGAAATTCAGTTTCCTAGAAGAAGGTATTTGTGCCTTAAGATTCAGCCACTCTCCCCAGGAGGCAAATGTGCTGAGAGGAGGGGATGTTTTTGTAACTTCTGTCCTTGCTACATTTTGCTAGAGAAAACATCCCTTTGTAAAAGTTAATTGAAATCAAGTAATTAATCACTACTGGGGAAGAATGCCAGATAAGGCCTCGAACCTAATCAGAAGCCACAATCCATCAGGGTTACTGGTAGGACAAATAATCATTACTCTCTGGGAATCCAACCTGCTAGTCTAAATTTGGATTGGGAGAGTGAGCCCTGGGGGAGGTGGGCAGAGGGAAGGAAGGGGCACCACAGATACAGAGTAATTTTAGGAAGACACCAGAGCCTAGAAGGATTAGGACAACCCTCTCAAAGTCATTATGTCCAAAACAGGATTCATTATCTTTCCCTACAAACTCAAGCCTCTTCCAAATTTTTCTGTTTCTTTTGAGTGCATCACCATCATAACAGTGGCCTAGGTTTGCAACTGAGGTGCCATATGCCAATAGAGAAAGGCTTAAAATGCCAGAATATTATGTATTTGATCCTATAGTCAACAGAGACCTACTGAGTATCTTTAAGTAGTGGCATGCCAAAGTCAGACCTAAGTTTTAGGAATATCAATTTGGCAAATTTATGAAGAGGAAAAGAGACAAAAATCTAGGCTATTAGAAGAGTCCAGTCTCTATCCTGCCTCTGTCTGAACACCTTATCTAAGTATCTTTGAGGTCCCTCTGTCCATGTCTTACCCATGAACTAAACATGAATATCCCCAAAGGTTCTGTCCTAAATCCTCTTCTCTTTTCCTTCTAAACTATGTCATCTGATTGATCTAATCCGCTCCCATGGGTTCAATTATCATCCCTAAGCAAAAGATTTGCAGATCATCACATATCCAGCCCCAGTTTTTCTCCTGAGCTAGTTGTGTACGTCCAATAGCTTTTTTAATATCTCAAATAGGATATCCCATAGGCATCCCAAACTAAACACGTCTAAAACAGATCTCATTTTTGCCTGCAAACTTTCCCTACTTCTGAACTTCCCTATTACTATCAAGAGTATTGCCACTCTCCCAGTCACCCAGGTTCAAAACCAGTGTCACACTGGACTCCTCACTCTCTTCAAGCCACATAACTAATTTGTCATCAAATCTTGCCATTTCATAAAAAATCTCATGTATAAATGTCTTCTTCTTTCTACTCATACAACCACAACTCTGACTTAGATCCTTATCACCTCTTGCCTAGACTAAAGCAATGATTTTAAGTCGTTTCACTGCCTCAAGTCTCTCCCTATTCCAATCCATCCTCCATTAAGCTGCCAAGGTGTCTTTCTTTTTCAGATTATTTTTATCTACACTGTGTGTCTACATCTATATTGATAAATACTTATGTGTTATATGTATGCCAGTTAGTACCAATTAGTATGAATAATGAATCTCCTGAAGTGACTAATGAATCCTGATTCAAATTCATGCTGCATATTTCCACTGGACTGGAACCAATGACAATTATAATTTTTAATAGTGTGAATTCAAATACTTGAGGTCATTTCACAAAATTCACTAATTTCACTAATAAGAACCTAGCTGTACCTAGTTATTTACATGTTGTTTCTCCTAACAGAATGTAAGGTTTGCAAAGTTTAGGTCCTAAAACTCTCTTTTCCTTCTATACCCGTTTCACTTGGTGATCTTATCAACTCCCATGGATTCAATTATGTTCTGTTTGCAACGGATTCCCACATCATCACATACCCAGCCTTAGTCTTTTTCCTGAGCTACAGTCATACATCTCCAATAGCTTTTTGAAAAATTTCAGACTAAATATCCCACAGGCTAAATATCTCAACATGTCCAAAACACATTTCATCTTTTCCTACAAACTTTCACCACTTCTGAACTTCCTTAATATTATCAAGGGTACTGCCACCTTACCCAAGTTCAAAATCATTATGTCACCTTGCCATTCTCATTCAATCTACATATCTATGAGGAAAAGGAATGTTTTCGTCTTGTTTTATTTTACTTACTCTGTATCCCTCAGCACTTAGCATAGTGCCCAACACTATAAGTTAAGTGCTTAATAAATGCTTGTTGACTTAAGTAGAGAGAGATATAGATGGGAGAAATGCTATGGAGGTATTTGATTTAAAAAAAAAAAGTTACAATCAACTAAATATGTGGAATAAAGTAAAATATAGAGTTGAAGAGGGCTCTGAGGATGCAAACCTGGGTAACTGGGAAAACTGTGGCACTAGCAACAGAAATATGAAAGCTAAAAAGTGGGTTTGGCAGAAAAGATAAATATTCTTTAGGAGATAATGAGGGTGAGGTGCCTACAGGTCATCCAATAGGCAAAGTCCAATAGACAAATGGTGATGGGACAGGACCTCAGGAGAGAATATGTTCAGATGTATAGAAAGAGGGTAGAAAGAACAACTATTGCAATACAAATCCCTTCATGTATTAACAATATGAAAGTGTTAGGAAGTAATTTTATTGTAAGGTTATTGTCTTTTGCATACCTTTCTAAATGCCTCATCCAAACAAGACATTTAATGATGCTAGAAGTTGTGAAACACTACCAATGAAAATATGTACTTTGGATGAGGTAAAAAAGGAGAGGGGAAAAAAAGACAACTATCTGCAACTGAAATTCAAATTTTTTCTTATATGCTTAAAAAAAAATTTTAGCAGAAGAAAATATGAAGAACTTTAAAATTGTTTTAGAAAACGTGTTTAAGGTAATACTTCTTACCATCATTGCTGGAATCTAATGAAGCTAGAAATGTCCAAAACTGAACTTTTTTTCTTTCCTGCCACAACTAAACCTTCCCCTCTTCCTTATGCCCCTATTACTGTTGAGAGTATCACTATACTCCCAGTATACTCCTAGTTGTCCAGGCTCACAAGCCCTGTGTCACCCTTGATTCCTCACTTTCACTCCTTACATCCAATCAAATGCCAAGTCTCACTGTTTCTACCTTTGTACATCTCCTATATATACCCCCTTCTTTCCTCTAACAGGGACACTGCCATGGTGAAGGCCCTCACTTGGCCTATTGCATCAACAGGTTTCTGCACCACAAGCTTCTCCTCAATCCAGTCCGTCCTCCATTCAGCTGTCAAACTAACAAGCTGAATTCTGCAATGTCAGTAACAATGTCATTCCCATACTCAACAGACTCCAGTGGTTCCCTATCATCTCCAGGATCAAATAGAAAATCCTGTTTGACTTTTAAAGCCCTCCATAACCTGACCCCTCCACCTGCATAGTCTTCTCACACCTTATAAGCCACCCCATAATATACTCCATATCCCTCCTCCTCTGCCTAGAACTCTCTAGAAGACATCTCTGCATCCTTCCTTCCTTTAAGTCTCAGCTAAAGTATCCACTTTGAGCAAGAAGGCTTTCCAAATCTCCCTTAATACAAACACCTCCTCTCTGCTGATTACCTATTTCTTCTGTCAATATCCTGTTTGTACATAGTTGTTTGTACATTCTTTCCCCATTAGACTATAAGCTCCCTGAGAGTGAGAACTCTTTTGCCTTTCTTTATATCCCTAGTGCTTAGCACAGTGCCTGGCAAATAGTAGGTGCTTAATAAATACTAGCTGACTAATCATTTTTTGAAGCATTGTCCATGTGCTAGGTATGAGGTGAAACCTGAGAATTATTTTAACTTGTATTTTTCTCATCATTAGTGATCTCAACAGTCTCTCATATGGACGCAATAATTCTTCTGAGAAATATTTACATCTTATCACTACTCTTCTATTGGGGAATAGCATCACTTATTCTTTAGGACAATAATTATATTTTCTAAGTCTGAATCACTTGTCAATATTTCCCTCATGGATTATAATGTTTATTACATTATGGCCTGAAAAGAATGAATTTAATATTTCTGCCTTCCTGAATTTGAATTCTTTACGCATGATCTTTTTTTGGAAAATTAACATATGATACTGAAAAATAAGCATATTCTCTTAAATTGTCCATTCAGTACCTGCCAAAAGGCTATCCTAATTACTTTTTCTAACATTATGTTCAGGTCCTTAATTTCTTTGTTGCTTATCAATTTGTTAGATTTATCTAAATCTGAAATGAAGTACTCAATTACTGCCTTCTATATGAGTCCCTTTAAAAGTCAATTAGCTTTTCCTTAAAGTGTAAATAAATGTTAATCCATTACGTGTATATGTTACTTCGATATCTATAGGGCCTTCAAGTATGTTTTTTCCCTACTTGTTCTCTTAACCAGATCTATTTTTGTGTTACTTTATCTGGGATTATAATAACTGATCCTCTTTTGATTCCTGTGCCTCATTTCAATTCTGTGTAAATCCTTGTGTTTCAAGTCTTACTTGTATAAAGAAAATTGTTGAGATTTGTTTTCTAATCAATTGTAATCCTTCTGTTTGAGTTTAACCTATTCATAGTAACAGTTACCACTGTTACCTTTGCTTTTTTCCTTCTTCAAATCTTGCTACGATATTTTGTCTCTTGAAAAAAATCGGCACTAGCTATCCATGGTTTATATTGCTTGGAACAATCTGATTTGTATCCTCCTTCCCAATTCAGGCACAAATCAAAGGCTCTTTCACAACTATATCCCAGCAGCCTTCTTACCCTGAAAGATCTTTCTGCTTCTGTAGCCCCTTCTAAGTGATCAGGTCCTCCCGGATCTTCCACTTTAAGGAACTGTACAGGTCAACCATGTTCACTCCTTCACTGCTCTCTCAGCTTCATTTCTAACTCTTTGTAGTTCTTTTTCTACCAGAACCCCAAACTAGTGCCTTTCTCTTTCACTTATTAGTCATCTTCCTTTGCATTGACTTCTCTAAATAGAATATAAGTTCTCTGAGGTCAAGGCCTATATGTCTTTGCTTACATTTTTATTTTCAGTGTTTAGCAACTGTGTGATCAGCCCAGTAATCAGAAGTAATTTTTGTTGCCTAAGAATATCCCCTCTTGGACCACACTCTTCGGCTTAGACATAGTTCTTCCTCCTCCTTAGGTTATGGGTATTTAATACTATAAATATTACTACCATGACATCAAGCAAGGGAAATTCACGAAATTCCCTCTCCCTCTCACCACACCTCTTATCTCTGAAGAGTCCAATTTCATAAAAATATTAAATTTCTCCCTTACCCTAGACCTCTCTTTATTTAGAATTTTTTTTAAAGAAAGGTCAAATTTTTATTTGTTACCAAAATGAACCTTGGATAAGCTGGGATTCAGAGGAACAGTCTCTTCATCTACTTTCACGATCTAAATCCTGATCATCAACTAGTCCTTTAGAACTATTCAAACCAGTTTTCTTTCTGACTTTCTTTTGTCCACTTTCTTTGCATTTCAAAGACTCACATTCAGCTATGGTTATCTCAAAAGGAATACATGGAAGTCATCAATTCTGTTAAAAACTCTTCCCCCCCCATAAAGAATATATTCCTAACTTTGAAAAACAAATTTACTCTTCAGTATAAGCATTTTCCTTTGCTTCCTAATTTCTCCTTTCACTTATTTTTTATACTATATAATCCTGGGTAATTCAGACTGAAGATCTTTGGTCTCCCTGCCTCAAGTCTCACTATATCAGTCCATCCTCCAAAATGCTACCAAAGTGATTTTCCTTAAGCACAAATCTGACCACATTACTCCCCAAACTCAATAAACTTCAGTAGCCTCCTACTACCTCTAGAATAAAATATAAACTCCTCTTTTTAGTTTTTAAAGCCCTTGCAACCTGTTTCCAACCTATCTTTCTAGACTCATTATACATTATTCTCCTTCCTACACTGTGCAATACAGTCAAATGGGCTTTCTCCATTCTTCATACTCTTATTTCCCCCCTCCCTGACATTTGTACCATCAGTCCCCTATGCCTGAAATGAACTCAATCCTTACCTGCTTGTCTGTGTTTCCCACCACTCTTCCTTCTGCTCACTTCTTTAAATTTAAAAAAAAAAATGCATTAACGATACTCTTTTCTTTTGCTTTTGCTTTTTTGGCTATCTTTAGAGAAGACAGGGTAGCCTTCACATCTTCAAATCACAAATTGAATTTTAAAAAAAGCCTTGTAACAAATATCACAAAACAAATTCCATCATTGACTGTGTCCAAAAATGTATGTCTCATTCTGGGCCTGGAGTTCTTTTATGATTTCTTAAAATGAGGAATCCAAGTTTTTCACAATTTTCAGAAAGTCTGATGATTCTTTTTTGCCTTCATTTTATTTTGTGTTTTTAAAAATATTTTTTTTCCAGTTACACGTAAAAATTATTTTTAACATTTACATTTAAAATTCTTGAGTTCCAAATTCTCTCCCTCCCTTGTCTCACCTCATTGAAAAAGCTCTGATGATAAAGTCTCTCTCCCTGACTGTCTTCCTGGTCAGATTATAGTAGGTATGCAACAAGTTCTTCCAATCTTTTCACCCTTTTTCACTTTCTATTATATTTCTAATATTTCTTTCTATACCATGGAATCTAAAATCCTTTTTACTCTATTCTATTTTTCAGAGAGCCTACTTCTGTTCTACTTTCTGTTCTAAACTATTTCTTCTCCTTCCAATTTCCTCAAGAGTTCTAATTTAATTTTTAATTTCTTCCTTTATTTCCTCCACCCACTCTTTGGAATTTTTGTAACAAAGCCATTTTTCTCCATGACTCTATTTGTATTTATTGTGGAGTTATTCTGTTGGGCTTCTTTTAACTGATATTTTCATCATTGCAGTTAGTGTTTTCCTTTGTTTACTCATGTCTCTAAACCTAATCCTTTATTTATTTTTATTTTTGAAAGTGGTAGGACCTTATTCTTATACTCTTAGATGGGGAAGGTGACCCTGGTCTTGTCTCCTCTGCAGAATGAATGTCTCTAATGCTGCCTTGCCAATGTTCTTGATAGAGCAATTGGTTCCTGATCCTTTTAGTCCCCATCTTCTTCAATATTGACGATCGCCAAGGAGCTAGGATGGAATTGGGACAAGGCCCTACCTCCTGCCTCAATCCCCAATTTCTGACTACATGTTTTGGAGGCTCAAAACGAGTGTTGGGCCAGACTCTTCTGCTTAAGGAATCAGCAGCTGGAAGTTGGCATTATACCCTTTTACAGCTCTTTCAAGGCCCTAAGTATGACAGGGGAAATCATCCTGGATTCAGGCCTAATGAAGGACCTTGACACTTCTTTTCCTGTTATTTGCTTCTTTGGTCCTAAAACACAAGCACTATCAAAAATTATGCTGGTTTTCCCACCTTTTGGAGGACCCTCAGTGCACAGAGGCACCTGGGAGCTCTACTATCTCCATTTCACTTAGCACTCCACCTCTTTGGAGGTGGCTTTCTCTCCTGTTACAACTCTAACAATATATTGAAAATTAAACTGACTTCACAGTTCTTGGAGAGCTATAGACATGCAAGAATGGCCCAGGTCCCTCTTCTTGCTCCTTGCAGAGTAACCTACTGACTTCAGGCCCCATTTACCAGAAAGCACACTGGCTTTAGTACCTACTCTCCCAGGCTCCCACAGCACGCCCCTAAGTAAGGTACTTACAGATTTTCTCACCATCTTCTTCAACAATAACCCTAGATTATGTGAAGATACTAACTAATGCTTCCTTTTTGTTTTATTAAAACTATTTCTTCTGATGCCTTTTTTTTTTCATCTGTACTGGGGAGTTTCTAAGGGGAGGTAGTCTCAGGTTTAATAACGTTTCACAGTATCAGCTTTACAAAAAATCCATTGTCCCTCCAAGTAAACTGTAGACCCTTTGAGATCATGGCCTATCTTGTAAGTCTTTAATTCCTGCAGAGCCTAGTAAAATACTTTGTACACAGAAGAAGCTCAATAAAAATTCACTTGATGAGAGAGAGCTAGTTAACGTTTTCAATACTGGCACAGAATTCAAATCAAACAGGCAATTTCAAAAAAGAATCAAAAATAGCATTTACTGTGGGAAGTTGAAACAGAGGAACTAATGGAAGATGGAAAACTAAGCGGAGGGTTACATGACAATTCTACACAATAAAAATAATAGCAGATCAAATTCTCCTGTTGAAACTGGGAATTTTATCTAAGATATCTTAAAAATTGAGTAAAAGAGGGCAGCTATGTGGTACAGTGGATAGAGGACCAGTCTTGGAGTCAGGAGGACCTGAGTTCAAATTCAGACTCAGACACGAACTAGCTGTGTGAACCTGGGCAAGTCACTTAAACCCAATTGCCTCAAAGCGGGGCGGGGAGAGGGAAAGAGAAGCAATCAGTAAGAAAGTAAGAAGTCAAGAGGGTTTTTGAAATTAGTCATGAAGGATGTTTTAAGAATAGGAACTATTTATAATTTAATTCAACCTTGAAAATGAGATGCTTAAATAAAAATAACAAACATGGGGCAGCTAGGTGGTGCAGTGGATAGAGCACCACCACTGGAGTCAGGAGGACCTGAGTTCAAATTCAGCCTCAGACACTTGATACTTACTAGCCGCATGACCCTGGGCAAGTCACTTAACCCCACTGCCTAAGGAAAAAAATTTTTTTAAAAACATATCTGTTAAGCATGTGATTCTATATTAAAACAATAAAAAGGGTGCTTTCATAACATTCATTACCTGATCAATTCCTCTTCCTTTGCACTGAAGAACAATTACTTCTAACAGTTTGGCTGCATGACATTCTGCATCTTCTCCTGCATCTCCAGTCAATACCTATAATCATTTGCTACAAATTAGCATATCAATAGATAATCTGACATTTCAATCAAAACTAGCTTTGAAACTAAAACCATTGCTTTACTGCTATTTAAAGTTTACCTTCCAACCAAAGGAAGGAGAAAAAAAAGTAAATGTACTTGTTTTCTTTCTTTATTCTACAGAATCACACAAAATATTAGCAGGCATTTTATGTAACAAATTATATACATTATCTAATCTGATCTTCACAACAACATTATGAGGTGAGCAGGGAAAATTAGGAAATTTAGGTTTGAGAAAGGTTTAAATGACTTACCCATGATCACATAGCTAGTAAAATAGTAAACGAAAAAGCTGGGATTCAAACCCAGGTCTTCTAATTCCAATGCTCTATTCTGTTCAGCCCAGAAAAATACAGTAATCCCCTACTCACATAGATCAGGAAATGACATACAAGTGAATTTTCCAAATGACTAGAGTTTATCCCTTTCAGCACTAAAACTTCTATTTTAAATATTTTTATGGAGCTATTTCTAAGGTGTATTATACATTTGTCTTATTAATTAAAATTCAATTATCTTCTGAATTATAAATGATGAGTTATAAAGATAAATTTTTGTACAAGGCAGCAATATAAATATGGTTACTGAAGATAGCAAAGATAGTGCTTAATCTACTTTATTTTTCCAAGTAACTGTGCTTTCT
Organism: Vombatus ursinus; assembly: GCF_900497805.2. Lineage (NCBI taxonomy): Eukaryota > Metazoa > Chordata > Mammalia > Diprotodontia > Vombatidae > Vombatus > Vombatus ursinus. The sequence goes on along the minus strand of NW_020954719.1, from coordinate 2,101,330 downwards.
AGCCAATCCTTTCTCTTACCTCCATTGTTAGCTAGGTCTATAACCTAAGAACTGAAGGTAGCCAAGGTTATTCAGGATAACCAAGAGATCACAGAATTCAGAGTAACACAGAGATCACAGAATTGCATGGATAGAGCACATACAGTCTAATGCCCTTATCCATTTTATAAATAATGAGAGAGCATGAGGATTTTGCTCAAATCACAAAGATAGTTAGCTGCAAACCTAGAATTAGAACTAGAACTGGCTCCTGATTCCTAGTTCAATTACTGATCAATCAACAAGCATTTATTAAAGCACCTACCAGGTGTCTGATACTGTGCTAGGTGCTGAGAATTCAAAGATGAAACTAAAACTCTCTGTCCTCAAAAAGTTCGTATTCTATCACAGTAGAAAACATCTACAAAAGTACATGAACATATATACAAAATAAAGATAAAGGCGAATGGGGAAGAGTGGCACTAGTATAAGAGATCTAAAAAGACTTTCATATAGAAGATGGAAGTTAGTTGGCAGAGTTTTGAAGCAAACAAAGGATACTGTAAGGCAAGGGGGAGGAGAGAGTACATTCCAGGAATGAGGAACAGCCTGTGCAAAGGCAGAGACAGGAAAAGGAATGCTGAGTATGAAAAACAAGAGTCTGACTAGAACATAAAGTAAGAGAAGGAAAGAAATGTATAATAATCTAGAAAAGAAGATAGGAGCTAGATTGTGAAGAAATTTAAATGCCACATGAAGGAGTTTATATTTTGATATTAAACATAACAAGGCACTAGAGTTTATGAGCAGAGGAGTCATATGGCTTAGACCTACACTCAATGGAGAAAATGAGGCCACGAGACAAATCTGAAGACTGTTTCACTAGTCCAAATAAGAGGCGGTGACAATCTGAATTAAAGAAATGTCTGTGTGATTAGCAAGAAGGTATCACAAAGACTATGAAGACAGAATCAACTAATTGTATGAACGGGGTGAGGGAGAGTGAGAAGTCAAGGATGATACCAAGACTGCAATCTAGGTCCCAAAAAAGGAACCTACAGAAATAGATAAGTTCAGAAGCGTGGTAGGATTAAAGTGAAAAATAAATTCTGTTTCCAATATTCTGTTTTAGAGGCCTGGGAGACATATATTTTGAAATCCTCAATAGGTGATACAGGACTAGCATTCATGACTAGATATATATACACACACACACACACACACACATATATACATATAGATAGATAAAGATATATAGATATAGATATAGATATAGATAGATCTGGGAGTCATACATGGAGCACTGATGAGGACCCAAAAAGAAAAAAAGGATAAAGAGGTTATCTGCAAGTGTGCTTGTTCTATGTGCAATTGATTTAAACCTCTTTATAGAGTTAACTCTCAGTCTCCTGAATGTTCAGAATGGTTGCAGTAATTAAAACTGATCTCTAATCTGCAAATGCATGGTGTTAATGTGTGTATGTATATTTTGTACTATAATTTATACACACATACATATCCATAACCAAAAAACATGTACACACATCTACACAGAATATAAACAAGAGAAGCAAAAGTCACTGTGACAGTTCTAAGAAGGGCCTACTAGAGAACCAAGTGGAAGCTCAAACTATACAACTGGAGGCAATATGGATATAACCGTCTATAATTTAACATAAACTTATCATTTTATCTTATATAGAGATCTTTAACTGTATAATAATTTCTGCCACGCACTGTAAACACTTGTGTATCACATTTGCTTTCAATTTAGAAATACTTGATTTTTAAAAAAGTATTCATCCATGATTTTGAAACTATGATGATAGTTATAGTTAATTTTTATCTGGTACTGTACTATCAGTATGAATTTTCCAAGTTACGAAAACAAATAATGTTTTATGATTTGAAGGTACAAGTTGATGAAAACATGAGTAAGTTGTATAAACTATCAATGCTAAGGATATTTTCAAATAACTAGATATATTTGTGGGGAAAAAAGTTTGGAAAGATTACTCTAATAAGGAGCACAATTGGCAATAACTGGACATTGGACACTACAATTAATACAAAAAATAAGAGAGCACATTCTTACCTTTCTACACATAGTGTAAATTATCTCTAAATGCTTAGGATTGGATAGTAAAGTAACCGTATCTATAGTAACATAATTGTGCAGGAGAGGCATCATGTCTGAAAAAAAGGATATGTCGAAGTCTTACATTAGAACAGAATATTAAATATTCTTATAGATAATATACTTTCATTTTCCTTACTCTTTATTACTTTTCCTTAGAACTATATCATTTTAAATTTGGAAGGGGGCTTAGAAATAATCTTATTGTAGAGATAACTGAGGTCAAAGGAAGTTATTAATACCACAAAGTCAAGCTCCAGGAAGACCTAAGGATAGTCACTACCGAGGATATTTAAAAGAAACATCATACTTCCTATAATGCTCACATTCCTGGGACTACACACATGAAAGCTCATGAAACCATTTGCCAATAGAAAAAATAAAGCATTTGTGATCAGAGTTACTAGAAGGAATTAAATCTTCTGTCTGTCTTATTTCTTTCAAACTGCTATTTGGACTTCACATATATAGGAATATTAAATTACAAAACAGCAGCAGAAAAAAGTAGCTTTACCTGCAAAGTACTCAAAGCAATCCTGCTGAAAAACTTCAAACAATATACCTAACAGCTGCCACATTTGAGGTGAAATCATCTGGCAAGTCAAACTATATGCCAATGAAAGAATTTCTTCATAAAATTCTGAAAGAGATATGATTAGAAATCTTAAAAACAAATTATTAAAGCAACAACAGAGAATTTGGAAATAAAACGTTAATCCAATTACCCACGTCTTTACACATGCAATATCTGTGAGTATCTCATCTTGTAATTCTCTCAAGTTTACTTCCTTGCTTGTACTATTTCTACAATGCCCTTTATTTTGAAAGAATGTAAGCAACAGTAGGTAAGTTTCTGTTTTTACTTTTACTTTATTATTAGCAAGAATAAAAAAAATTTAAGTACATTTGAAAAATAAAAGGATCTGGGCAGCTAGGTGGTACAGTGGATAGAGCACCGGACCTGAAGTCAGGAGGACCTGAGTTCAAATCCGGCCTCAGACCAAAAACTTGACACTTACTAGCTGTGTGACCCTGGGCAAGTCACTTAACCCCGATTGCAGGAAAGGAAAGGAAAGGAAAGGAAAGGAAAGGAAAGGAAAGGAAAGGAAAAGAAAGGAAGTTATTGGTCAGAACAAAGGTCCCACTTGGAGGTGGCTAAAGGAATTCTTTTCTTAGGCTAAAGCAAAATATTCTACATTTCAAACAGTCTTACAAGAATATATAATTATATAATTATATATTGTAGTTATTTTATTTCCACATTTTCCAGTTGACTTTAAAAACTTATTTCTTTGTTGCATAGCATTTTCTATTAGGACACATACTCCCATGAGGTTTCTCAATGTTCTGAGAGGTATAGATAGAGTTATCAATTTTACCACCAACCAAGGGGCAATATTATCTAAATATACACATAGAAAGCAATAAAGCTAAATCTAATATATTTCCATTTGCGTCACCTAAAATGTCATTAAATGAGAACTCCAATTGTGACAAATGGAATTAAATTTTGCTCTTTCCAGGTGGAGCCAGTTACTCTAGAAATTCATGCAAAGTCTTTACATTCTCATATTATTTAATTCCAGAATTTGGACAAAGGTGATACTAAGATGATAATAGGTACCCAAAAAATATGCTAATTTTGCTCTTAATAACAAAATAAGACCAAACGTAAGTGCTGGAAATATAATTTGCTACCAAAGATTTTAATCATCACAAATCTTTTACAGAACACACACACACACACACACACACACACACACACACACACACACACACACACACACACACACTTCCCCTGAAAGGATTAGTTACCATTCATATCTAAATATAAATTTTTGAATTTGGATATATAATACGTAATAATTATAATTCAACTAAGGAATATCTTACTTGATTGGAATCTACTATATCAATATGTTCTCAGGTAAGTCAAACAGAATATTACTTTATTATCACATTCACCAGCCATGAGATTGAAAAACTAAAATTTGTAGCACTAAAATGTGAATAAACAAAACATGAAATAAGTAAAATAGAAAAACTATTGGCTGTCACATTAATTATTATGTGATTTCTACAATGAATTTCTAATACTTTTCTTCATCTGCTTTCATTTTATTTAATTATAGATTTTTCTCTATCTGGAAAGATTCACCTTTTTCCCCTTCATCCGCCCCCTCCCCCTCTACATTGAAAAAAAAAGGAAAAAGAAAAACCATCTTAAACAGGTATAGTCAAATAAAACAAATTTCCGCATTGGACATGTATAAAAAAAATGTTCATTCTGCTCTCTGAGTTGTTCACCTGTCTATCAGGAGGTGGGCAGCATATTTCATCATTAGACTTCTGGAATCATGGTTGGTCATTACAGAGATCAGAGTTCCTAATTCTTTCAAATTTGTTTGCCTTACCATAGCTGTCATTGTATAAATTGTTCTGGTGTTTACTTTACTCTGCATCAGTTCAACTATGTCTTCCCAAGTTTCTCTGAAATCATCCTCTTTCATACAACAGAATTCCATCACATTCATATATCATAACTTGGTCAGCTATTGTCAAATTGATGGGCACACCCTAAGATTCTCATAGTTTGTTACTCAAACTAAAGTTATAAATATCTATAGATATCTTTCCTACAAACTTAGGGTTTGTTTTGCTTAGGAAAAATTCCTTCTTTAATCTTCCCTCCATCTAATTTCCCTTTCTTACTTCTCCCCTTTCTTTCCTATAAAGAAAAGTATGTTCAGTGAAACATATTTTTACACTCAACTGTGTGCATGCATTTTTCCCTCCTTTGAACAATTCAGACGAGAACGAGATTCAAGCGTCATCCGTTTTCCCTCAGATACTTCACCCTTATTTGTACAGATGTCTTCTTGCAAACCACAATTACATGAGATAATTTTCTCTAACCTTTCTTCCCTCTCTACCCCCAGAGTATTCTTCTTCACCTCCTTTTTTCTTATTCTTTTCAGATCATCAAGATGTAACAGAAGCATTCACAAACCTTCTAATTAAATTTCCCTCTATAAACTCTGGGGACGATAGGGTTCATGGGGTCCGCGGATCATCTCCTCATGTTAGAATGTAAGCATTTTACCCTTGTTTATTTCTTTATCATCACTGTTCTTTTATGTTTACCTTTTTATGTTTTCTCTGAAAACCTGTGTTTGAACTACAAAGTTTCTATACAGCTCTGATCTTTTTTATCAGGAATGCTTAGAAGCCCTTTATTTCTTTAAAAGTCTGTTTTTCTCCTGGAGAATTATACTTAGTTTTGCTTGGTAAGTAACTCTTGGCTGTAAGCCTACATCCTTTGCCTTCTGGAATAAGGTATTCCAGGGTCTCAGCTCCCCTATATTGGTGGCTGCTAAATAGTGTATGATCCTGACTGGCTCTTTGGTACTCAAATTCTTTCCTTCCGGCTGCTTTCAGTATATTCTCTTTTAGTTACGGTGTTCCTCAGAATTTTCAACTTGAGGTTTCTTTTAGGAAATGACTGGTGGATTCCTTCTATCCACTTTGCCCTTTGTTTCAAAGGGATCTGGGCAGTTTTCTTTTAAGATTTCTTAAAATATGATATTTAGGCTCTTGTTTTGGTCATAGCATTTAGGTACAGTTCCCGCTTTATGTAAGGAGATGTTCTGCAGACCTCAACATAAAATGTTTTTTAAGTAACGCATATTTGCTCAAGACTATGAGGAAGGGAAGGACACAGGAAGGGGCCTCAGACCCCAAGAACATGTGAGAGCAGGGGACAGAGAAAGCAGGAGAAGAAACACAGTTCAAGGACATGTGAGGACAGGGGCAAAGAAGGGTGGGAGGAAGAACACACAGGATCAAGGCCTGCCATGTAACACATGTTTGGGAGCTAGATATAGACAGGAAAGGGTGGGCAACATATGGAGGCCAGGAGCAGACATGCAGACACATATGGGTGCCCAAGTGTGGAAGGACTGAAGATAAATAAACAGGAGGACACATGGGTAGGAGGGTGAAGCACAGCAACCGTCTCCTTCCTCAGCACTGAGAGTCTCAAGCCAAGCTCACTTCTAGTGGCAGTGGTTGTGGTCTCCTCCACTCATTCTTCCGCTTTCACTTGCAGGAAGTGTTTTTAGGGTTTGTTTGTTTTTTTAATAAGGTTGTTGTTTTTTTTTTAAGATGGGGGGGCTGGTGTGAGAGGCCAAGGAATGCCCCACAGAGGGGCAGGAGCGGAGAGAGACAGCACAGTACTGTGCAGTAAAGTTAATAGTTGTTTTTTTAGAATGCCCATTTCTTTCAGAATTCTTTACATAACGTTGAATTTCCATAATGCAAATCTTATACTTAAAGGTAGCACTCACTGTCTGTAGTCCAATGATTAGCAATTTTTTCCCCCTCCTCAATCTTCTTCCCAGGTCAGTTGTTTTTGCTATGAGATATCTTCAATTTTCTTCCATTTTTTCCCAGTCTTTTGATTTTGTTTTAAGATTTCTCAATTGTATCATGGAGTGATTCATTGGCTTCTATTTGGTCAATCCTAATTTTCAGGGAGTTTGCTACTTGGGCTAGGTTTTCTACCATTTGTGCCAAGGTATTACTTCCTTTCCAATTCTTTCTTCCAAAGCTCGCATTTCTTTTCCAATTTTTTTTCTACAGTATCTCATTTCATTAACAAAAGCATTTTAAACTCTTGCTTCAACTCTTCTAGGAATTTTAGTTGAATATGTACCCAAGCTATGTTTTTCTTTGAGGATTTGTTTGTAGTTTTGGAGTCATTAATGTCTTCCAGGTTTATGTCTTGAGTATCCCTGTCATAATAGCTTTTCCTGGTGGAATTTTTTCATTCTTCCAGTCCCCTCCTTGACTTTGAACTTGATGTTAGGATTGGGTTATGTGCACTTTGGCAGGGAAAGTCTGGGCTGGTCCTGTTGCTATTTTCTTGGGTAACAAATATTATGTAGTTTCAGGATCTCAGAGACAGCTCGGGCTTTCACTGCTCCCAAATGGTCTGATCCAGGGCAAAGACTGATTGCTACCTCCCTTGGTTCTGAGCTCTTTAAGTTCCTGACCTGGTTTCGGGTGCCAGCAACAGCAGACTACTGCTGGACTCGGCCTCTGTTAGCTAGGTGGGAAGCTCTGCTATTTCAGAGCGACAGAACTAAAAACTCCACTTTGATCTGGGATTCCTGTCCTGGTTACTCCTCTTCAGCTTCAGATTAAGCTGGCAGACAGAACTGATACAACACTCTGTTCCTGGGGTTTGAGGCAAACCTCTACTGTTTCTTTCTGAACTTGTTCCTCTCTTAGTATACTTCCCAGGGCCTGAGATTGTTGGAGGAGTTGTAGGGGGGGTTTATGTGTAGAAAAAGTGAACTGCTCTACAGACAGAGGTCTCCCTCTCAGGATATGCTGGATCTGTGACCCAGATATTGGTAAGGGGTGACAAAGCTATCAATTTGTACCTGTCCCTCTTGTGATGCCCCATTACGAAAGCTGGGAATACCCTGGTAAGTGTCTGGGACTTCTTCTTGTCCTGGTTCACAGCCTCTCCTTGGGTGCTGGCATGCTCTGTACAAAGCCCTGTCTCTAATGTGTTCAGAACTCTCTGATCTGTGCTGATCTGGGTTGGAAAAATTACTCACTGTTACTTTTTCTTGGATTTCTCCATCAGGATTCAGTCTGCCAATATTTTCTTTATAAACCTCTACTCTGGACCATGTTCATGTATGAAAAAATATCACCACTAGTAAATACAAAAACACTATTAAGCAAATATTTTTACTATGTATTCAATTTTTAAATAAGAAGAATTTTCCAGGCTATCAAAAAACATACTTGAAAATCCTCCAAATCAATAATAATTAGAGAAATTTACTTAAAGCAACTGGGAGGCTTCACTTCATATATCAGATTGAGAAAGATATAGAAAAGGAACATAATAATTGTTGGAAGAGTTATGGGAAAGCAGGCACACTAACTTAATGTAAACTAAGAATTGGTCCAGTCATTCTAAAAAGTAATTTTAATTTAACCCAGCCAGGACATTTCTAGGCTTATCCCCAGAGATCAAATAAAAATGAAAAGGAAACATATGTACAAAAATATTGGGAGCAGTTCTTTTTGTAGTGGCAAAGAAATGAAAACTAAGGAGTCGCTTATCTGTTAGATGGTATATGAATCTAATGAAATATTAATGTGCCATAAGAAATGACAACACAGATGGTTTCAAAGAAATTTGGAAAGACCTGTATAAACTTATCCAGAATGAACTGAGCAGAACCAGCAGGACAATTTATACAATAACAATGTTATAATACTTTGAAAGACTTGAGAATTCTGATCAATGCAATGACTAACCATGACTCCAAAGGACTAAAGATTAAGGATATCACCAGCTCCTTAAAGAGGTGACATATTCAAGATGCAGAATAACATGTACATTTTCAGACACAGGCAATGTAGACATTTGTCTACATTAACTTTGCATATTTTTAAAGTTACCCTGTACTCCTGTCCCCAAGGGGAGGAGAAGGAAGAAAGGAAAAAAAGGAATGTAGAAGTCAAAAACTAAAAAGAAAGGGTAGAGAATTGAAGCATCTTTTTTTTTTAAATGAAGAGAAGGAATATCAGAAAGAAACAAAAGCAGGACAACTCTGAAAGGAAAAAGTCCATACGTTAAAAGAAAAGCAAGCTGTATATAAGAGATCTACAGTTTCATATATAATACTCATTTTCTGTTATTATTTATATAAAGACAAAAATAAACAAACATTTTGCTTTATATAAAAATAAAGTGGCAATGTTTCCAGTTTTTAAAAATTGCTACTTTATCTTTAATTTTGGACATAGCATAATATTCTACCTTTGTACAAATTTTAAATGCTTTGGAAATAAATTTACCATCCAGAAAGTTAGGATACCACTATGTGAAACGTTACTTGATCAATTCAATTTTTCCTTTATACTTACTTTGCTAAAGGAATTTTGTTCTGTTGTAAAATTTATATGTACCTTACTTGGTTTTTGCTGACATCTACTGGAATTATAAGAAAATAAACCAAATTTCTCATCTATTACACACACACACACACACAATGTATGGAATCAGGAAGACCTTAATTCAAATCCAGACTTGACACTTACTAGCTGTGTTATCTAGAGCATATTACTCAGCCTCTTTGTTTCACAAAGTTTCCTCAACTGTAAAATGGGAATAATAATAGCACCTATGTCCCAGAGTTGTTGTGAGGATCAAAAAAAATATTTTTAAAGCACTTAGCACAATGCCGAGCACAAAGTAGGTGCCATATAAATGCTAGACATTATTAATGTTATTAGAAATGTTCATTTTATTTGGCATTAAGGTTGGAATAAAAAATATTTTTTAAATGACCCAAATAACCAGATGGACAGGACAGATTAAAACATATTAATTAATTAATTAGTTGAGTAATGAGTGCCCAGTCTTTCAAAATTATTTAGAAGGATGTAAAAACTAACAAATATTCCAATCTATTTGGTAAGAGAACAGTAATAGAGGTAGTAAGAATGTGTATTTCAGACATGGGCAACAGCCAGTGCAAAGGAATGGAGATAGAACATCATTTGTGAGGTACAGCAAAGTGTCAATTTGGCAGGAAAGGAAATCTGTACAGGAAAGGAAATAATGAATAACAAAGCTGAAAAGGTAGGAGAAGACCAGACTTTAAAAAAACCAAGATGAGGATTTCATATTGATCCTAAAAGTGACAGAAGCCATGGAAGATCATTCAGTAGAAAAATAAAGTGCAAATCTGTACTTTAAAAAAATCGCTTTGGGGCAGCTAGGTGGCACAGTGGATAGAGCTCTGGCCTTGGAATCAGGAGAACATGAGTTCAAATCCAGTCTCGACACATGACACTTACTAGCTGTGTGACCCTGGGCAAGTCACTTAACCCCAATTGCCTCACTAAAAAAGCAAAACAAAACAAAACAAAATCACTTTGGTGATAATATAGAAGAAGATAGAATCAAATAGGGAGAGGAGGGAAGGAGACCAATTTGGAGGCTATTACAACAGTAAGGACAACAGGTAATGAGGCCATTAAATAAAGTAGTGACCATGTGAGTGGAAACAGGGCAGATATAAAAGATGTTACAGAAGTAGAAATGACAAGATTTAGCATATGCAAAATTAAGGAAAAAAAGAAATTAAGAATAATACTAAAGATTCAACTCTGGATGGTGGTGTGATTGACATAAATAGCCAAGCCTGTAAAAGGGCTGAGTTTGAAGAGAAAAATGAATTCTGACTTGGACATGTTGAGTTGAAGATGCCTGACAAACTACCAGTTTGAAATGTACAGTATGAAGTTGGAAACGTATGACTGGAACTCAGGAAAGATTAGGCATGGATATATAAATGAACGAATGAAATGAGTGAGTGAATGAATGAATGAACCACTTATTAAGTCCTTACTATGTGCAAAATAATGGGCTAAGCACTGGGAATACAAAAAAGAAAAGAGAGTCCTTGCTCTCAGAGAGCTCACATTCTAATGGGAGACACAACACATACAGAAGATTTCCACTCCATGTCAAATGGAAAGGTTCCATGGTCCTTGGGGTGCAGTGGCAAAGTACATCATATTGCTTTTTCTTTAATGTTAATTCTACTGAAAAAAAAAAAATCATACCAGTTTCTGATATTGAACCATATGACAGCACCAATGACTTCAGTAACAAAACTTTCTTTTCTGGATGTTCAGTAGCTGCAGCTGCAGGACCAGTTACCAGGCTTCTCCACAGGGGCTGCTTACAAGGTTAATGGCTGCAACCACGGGGCAGGAATCATCACTTCTCCAAAGGCTCTTGGGTTCAGGATCCTGGGATGTCTCCACAGAAGTTTGAGGAGAGATGGTTGTCAGGGTGGTAGTAGTGTTTTGATTTGCCTGGCACATGCTGTTTCCTGTTTCTTCCTCAGAATGCCTTGCTGCTTCAGCTAGGTTGGCTTGACTATCCTGTGGGTGGCAACCGGTTGGCAGTTGATGGAAATGAATGGTCCTTTCTCTAAGAGTTGTTTCCCTATGGGACAACTATGAGGGCCAGGATTGAAGTAGGACAAATGGGTTGGGGGGGGGAGGGGAGCTGCTTCCTCTCCCAGGGCTCCTATGGATATGTGCTTGCTGGTGTCAAATGGTCAGCACTTTTTGGTAGAAGTGATAAGAAAGGTGGGTCCCTTTTCCACAATGATTTCTCCTCTCAATGGTGCCTGCAGAGCCTGCAGGTCTGGTGGGTTGGAGTACACTGTCATTCCCAAGGGTCCTGAGCTCAGGATTCTGGGATATCTCCATCAGGGTCTGAGTGGAGACAGTGGTCAAAGTAGTGGTGACAGTCTGACTTGCCTGGCACTTGTTTCCTCCCTTCTCTCCCTCAAGATGCCCTGCTTTCCCACACTGTGGATAGAAATCAGTGGGGAAGGCTAGCTCCTTTTACATAAAAACCAGTCCCTAGAATGGTGGCTGTAAGGACTGGGCTTAAAAACAAGACCAATGGTGTGGGAGGTACTGCCACACCTAGGGCTCGTGTTTATCTACTTTTTGGTGGCTATTGGTCAGCTGTCAATATTGGTAGCAGTGGATTTATATGTGGGTATACAGATTATGTATGCATTATAGATGTATGCAGATTATATATATATATGGAGTTATATATACACATACATCTGTATCTAGATAGAGATGGTAATTAAAGCCATGGAAGCTTATGGAACCAAATAAGAGATATAGAAAGAGAAGAGGAGACCCAGTGCTAAGCTCTGAGTTACATCCATAGTTGGAACAAGTAATATAGGTAATGAACTAGCAAAGAAAGACTAAAGGAACAATCGGAAAGGAAGATGGAGATCTAAGAAACAATCCAGAAACCCAGAGGGAAAAGAGTTCCTCTCTAAAACTTCATTTGAGGAAACATCGACCCCAGACATCATTCATGCTCTGGTCAAGCTCAGAACAATCCATGACTTTCCAGACAACATTTCCACCTCTGCGCTGGCAGCCTTCTTACACTGGGAATGCCTCCATTCCTACAGCCTCTTCCTCCAAGAGTTTCTTCCCAATTTATTTGAGGAAGCAATCAATGACAGTCATATTGCTTTCTTTAGACTCAGACCAGCCCATGACACCTCAGATCCACTTTTCAGTTCTCTTTTATGTGTTGTCTTTTTGCATTTATTTGTATTCCCAGAATCGAGCACAGTGCCTGACATAAAGTAAGCATTTAACAAATTTTCTAGCTAGCTAGCTCCCTCCCTACCTAAAGAGGTCTGGAAGGATTAGGATTGAGAAAAAGTATCAGACTTGGCAATTAAAAGATCACTGATAATTTCGGGAAGAGTTACAGCAGTGGAGCAGGAAAATGTAGAAATGAGTTTATAAAGGCCTGAGATATGAGTGAGAAAACAAAGTAGAGGCCTAATAAGAGTTTTGTTTTGTTTTGTTTTGTTTCATTTTGTTTTTTAGAAAGTGCAAGACTTGGAACCAAGACTTGGAACCTAAGCTGCATCACGATTACTGAAAACCAGGCAACTGGTGTTCCTATTTTCTTAAACTCTTGCCCTACTCATACACTTTGTTAGCTAAGACTAATTTCCTCAGAATGCCCCATTTCTGTCTTTGATTCTATGGTAAAACAGTCTATTCTCCAAAATTCCAACCCATAAAATCCAGCAAGAACTCCTGCTTTTATTGAGACAGACACGAAGGCAGGTTAAAAAGTTCTTGTCTACCAATAAAGCAACCAAGCAAATAGTTCATTTTCACGGAGCTGGAAAGAAATTGTCTGGCATCTAGTCTCTCTTACACTTTTTGAATCCTGATAACAATCGAAACATGTAAGTCTATTAAAATGTATCTAAAAAAATTCACTCAAATTTTAAAATTACTTCAATGAATATATTATCCTATTACCTTTAAGTGGCAAGGTACATTTTAATAACAGAAATCCAATCAGAAAAGCAATTAGGAAACTGAATAGAGAACAAATGTCCTTTTGTTGAAAGAATGAGACTAAAAGAAGACACAAAAATGTATTGCATTACATTCAAAAATAGAATTCAGAACAGCTTCCCAAGTATATAAAGAATCTACTTCTTTTAGGCAATCTTTGAACATACCTATCACATGCTTTTGCAAAACAAGACCAATGATCCGAAGACAAATGCATTCCAACTGCTGAGTTATCTAAAAGGAATCATAAAATAATATATTTTAAAATTTGCATATGAGGATGCTCATAAACTTAAATATACTTATATACAGAATGTAAAGCTACAACATGTAGTTGCCTAATATGTGCATTGTCCTTTATTGCCCACTCTTCTCCCCTCCAAAAAAAAGAACTTGTTAATATTTCCTTTAACAGTTAAAAGTTGGGGCAGCTAGGTGGCGCAGTGGATTGAGTTCTGGTCTTGGGAGTCAGGAGGACCCAAGTTCAAATCCGACCTCAGACACTTGACACTTAGTAGCTGTGTGACTCTGGGTAAGTCACTTAACCCCACTGCCTAACCAAAAACAAACAAACAAACAAACAAAAAACAGTTAAAAGTTCGATAACTCTGGACTAGAAAGGTATAGAACTAGATTCTATAAATTCTCTGGGCCTCAATTTCCTCACCTATAAAATAAGGATCCTTGCTAGTGATTGGAGAATGGCTAAATAATTTATGACACATGGATGCAACAGAATATTACTGTGCAGTAAGAAGTGATGAATATGAAAACTACAAAGCAGAAGATATATGAATTAATGCAAAATGAAGAAATTAGAAAAAGGAAAACTATATGCAACGACAACAGTATAAATGAAAAGAACAAAAAAAGTGAAATTAAACTCTACATAACCCAATTTGGCCCTGAAGAAGAAAGGATAAAATGCACCCTCTTTTTTGGGGGGCAGAGGTAAGTAACTACGGGTATGAAACGCTATATATACTGTCAAACAAAGCTGATATTTTGGTTAGTTTTGTTGAACTGCTTTTTTTCTCCTCTTTCTTTTTTATTCTTTGTAACAAGGGATAGCTTTTTGAGGACAGGAGGAAATATATGTATCTAGAAATTAAGGTAATGTAAAATCAAAAGACATCAAAAAATTTCTTTAAATGAGGGGGCCTGGACTAGATGATCTACATATAAAATATAAATTCATATGTTATTCAGGGTAATAAATTTTGGAACAATTCGGTATCTTTTAAAAGGGCTTATATATAGTTTTTTCCAGATTTCATTTTTTATTCAAATTCATAAAATGTTTGTTTTCTATTCCAAATTCTCCTTGTCTCTCCACCCACCAACTGGAAAGGTAAGAAATATGATACCCATTGTGCATCATATATACTTTCAGTAAGGAAAAAGAAATAAAATAATGAATCTCCAAACTTCTCTATAACTGTAGAGGACACAATCATGTTCTCAGTAATCCTTGAATCCTCACTCTTTTTTATCCCTCATACACAATCTATTGCCAAGGCCTGTCAATTTTACCTTCTTATCTCTCTCCATATTCCCCTTTCTCTCCCCTCCTCCAGCAGCCTGGTGAAGTTCCTCATCATTTCACACCTGGACTATGGCAATAGCCTGCTTGTTGGTCTGCTAGCCTCGAATTTGTTTACACTCCAGTCCATCTGCCACTCCAACGTGATCTTCCCTAAGCACAGGACTGACCATGTCATCTTCTCTACTCAATAAATTTCAGTGGTTCCCTATAGCCTATAGGAACAAATATAACCTAGTCTACCCCAATCTCTCCAGTCTTCTTACACATCATACCTCAACCTCATGTATTCCCCAAAGTGATGACACTGGCCTTTATTTTCTGACAACAGGTTTTGCTCTCCCTCCTCATCACCACTTCTGGCTTCCTTGGCTTCGTTCAAGTTCCTGCTAAAATACTACTTTCTATAGGAAGCCTTTCCCTGTCTCTCTTAATTCTACTGACTTTCCCTATGTTAATTATTTCCAAATTATGATGTTTATAGCTTATTTGTACATAGTTGTTCGCAGGTTGTCTCCCCCATTAGACTGAGAGTGTTTGAAAGCAGAGGACTATCATTTATATTTCTTTGTATCATCAGAACATAGTACAGTGCCTAGCACACAGCACGCACTTAAAAAATATTTATCGTTTGACCGGGATCACAAAGAGAAGACCTGGGGCAGCTAGGTGGCACAGTGGATAGAGCACCGGCCCTGAAGTCCGGAGGACCTGAGTTCAAATCTGGCCTCAGACCAAACAGTTGACACTTACTAGCTGTGTGACCCTAGGCAAGTCATTTAATCCCAATTGCCTCACCAAAAAAAAAAAAAGAGAAGACCTTATCAAGAGACTAAAACAGAACCATTGAATTCTATTTGCCAAATGTGCTTACAATTTGTTTTAATAAACATTAGATGGGACGTCAGCATATAAACAGGCTAAATCAACATTTCAAAGGTGTAAATACATGAAAATAATTTGTAATTGGTCTTTATTCCTCTTCTTTTTGTTTTTTAAAATACTCTTCTATGAATACCAATTTTATTTGAGAGAAATCTTGGGAGATCTAAGATTAAAAGGTTTTGAATTTAATGTACATTCTTATTAACATTTTTATCTCTTCTTCCAATTTATGTAAAATTATGCAAATTATGTAAAAATAATGTAAAAAATAGTAATAAAGCAAAAGGATTTAAATTTAAACATTAGATTTGAGAAAACACACCTCTTTATGATCTTCCACAACTGTCAAAATAGTGTCAATAGTATGTAAAATTCCCATAGCCATAACAGTTTTGTCCTCTACTTCTTCATATTCATCACTATGAAGAACTTTGCCAAATATCTCAGCCTATAAAGTAAAAATATTTAGTTACTATTTTAATATTCTTTCTTGTAAAAGATTAGCATATAAAAAACATGTGTCATATGAGAACACATGAGGCAGCACTCTTCAAAATTTTAAGTCTAGGCTGTCCACTGAACCATACTGTTTCCTATAGTTATATCAATCTATCATATTTTAAATATAGCCAAAATTTTATTATCTGTATCAACAGGGAATATCAGTACCCTACAAAAAACAAATCCTACAAATAATAACAAAATTTCCTTCATCCAAACCATTTACCGGAGTTAAGAGATGAACTTTAAACTTCTCTTTTTACACCTTCCACCAGAGTGGGTGAGCACAGAAAGAAAAAGCAAAGAACAGAGTGGAAAAGGAGGAGAAATAAATGAATTTGTGATTATCCACAGACGTAATAATCAGCCCCAAATAATGAAGTTAGCAGCAATTAATGTTGTTTACAAACATTTTCAACAATGCCAGAATTTGGGATAGTCTTTATTTCTTTAAAAAAAAAAACTTATTTTAGTGTTACACAAAAACCTCCAAAAACAGGTAGCCATTGGGAAGGTCTATAAGCTTAATGAATTTCAAATTTTTGTTTTCAAAATTCTGTTTACAAGGGGAGTAAAAACTTCAAAACCATATAAACACAAAATAAATTTATCCTAACTTCAGAAAAAAATGGAATCATTTCCCAGCACAATGAGGGTACAACACAGCATTTCAATTCTATTTCTATTTATAAACTAGAGTCTATAAACTAATCATCTTATTAAAACTGGAAACCCTGCCCAAGTTAGAGAAAAAGATCCTGACACGAGAGGGTACCACTATACCAAACAATCATTTCTATAATGACTTTGTCTCTTACTCAATTACATCCACAGATATGACTAAACTACAAATTCAGGAACTTAATTTACTCATATTTGGCAGGGCTTATTCTAAAACAATAGAAAATCGGGTTCTTGCTTTTGGTCTTGAATGGAGTTCTGCTGTCTTACCAAATGCTGGGTCATGTCCACAGCGAAAGTAGCCACTTCTTGACTGTACTCACAGATCATCTTCTGGATGACATTAGTAACATCATCATTTTCTGTCTCTCTAACAATGTGTAATAGTTCCTGCATAACAGGCCTCACATGTGGCTTCACATATTCTTTGGCTAATTCAATTAGACAATAAACAAAATTAGTAAAATTCAAAAATTCAAAAGGAGAGTGAGGCAAACAATCTGACTTCATGTTATTAGTCACTGAAGCAAACAGAAACATTAATTTTATTTCAGAGTATATCATAAGAATATTATACTTCTAGATTCAAAAAGACAAAGTAACTAGATGAGATTTTCATTATGCTTTCCAAGTTACGTTTCCCCAAACAGTCCATTAATCAACTGGGAGGAGAAAGAGATGGAAATTGGAGAAAGAAGAATATGGAAGTTCTGGCAATGGTATGTACACATACAACACAATATCAGCATTTCCTTATTCCAAATTATTAAGGATTTTCCATACCACTCATTACCGTCTTTCTCCCTAGTTCTAACCCAACATTAAGTCAATGCCTCGCAGCTAACATTAGTAAAGGGATCAAAGCGAGATTCCAGTGCCTTTAAATAGATGAGGCAGAGAGTATACAAAGTCTGAAGTTGATTTCAAAGGTTTCTTATCAACAGAGTAACAAGCTTTCATCTATTTTTTTAAGAAGTCCTCTTTCTTTAAATATGCTATTCATTAGCTAAAGATATCAAAAATCATAATGGAAGGGATAACTAAAACAGTGGGGATGGCAGAATCAGAATCCAAAAAGATCTTAACAAGATAGAACACTGGGATGAATGAAATCCAATATGAATTTAATAAAGTCATATACCTAGGTTCAAAAAAATCATCTTCAAGTACACATAATAGATAGCAGCTCATCTGACAAAGATCTTGAGGTGTTAGTGAACTGTCAACTCAAAATAAGTGAACAGTTTGGATACAGGAGCCAAAAATGTGGTCTTCTTGTTGTTGTTGTCAAAGACTTGGGAAATGATACTCCCTCTGTACCCTGCCCTGGCTAGAGCTCATTTGGAGAAATAATTTAGTTCTGGGCACCAAATTTTGAGGAAAACATCAATAAGGTACAAAGTATCCAAAGAAGAGTGACCAGAATGGAAATCATGAGATCATAGCATATAACTAGTGTCTGAAGAGATGTTTAATACAGAGAATAAAAGACTTAAGGGGGACATGATAGTGGCTTTTACATATCTGAAAGTCTTCTATGTGGGAGGAGTATATTTGTTCTACTTGGATCCAGATAGAAAAACTTGGAGCAAACAGAAGACATTTTTTAAAAAGGAAAAAATGGCCTTGATATAAGGAAAATCTTCCTATTAAAAGTAACCCAAAGTGGAATAAGCTGTCTCAAGGGATCAGCTACCCTGCTCTGAAGCTCTTCAAACAAAAATTAGGTGACCATTTGTTGGGCATGTTGTAGAGGATGTTTGTTCAAGTATGGATTAGACTAACTGGTCTTCTAGCTCTGAAACTGTGTAATTATATAATAACTGAATTTTAGAGCTAAAAGATTAAGGAATCTTTTTTATGTACTCCAACTTCTTTATTTTAAAAATGAGAAAACTGTGGTCCAGAGAGATAAAGTCATTTATCCCAGGTAACACAGCTAATTAATGGTATGGCTGAGGCTAGGACTCAGGTCTCTTGTCCCACACTCTAGTACTCTTTCCACCACAACATACTTCATGGAAGCACTGAACAGCATGTTCCACCACAACAAAGATAAAATTCATTCTAACACCCTACAGTCTCAAAGTTTTCCTAACTTTTCCTCAGGGTTCTTCAGCTACAACAGTTATTAGGATGAGAGACTAGGACTCATTTCCCAATTCTGAGGTTGGACACTGAGACAAGGGACCCTGCTGGGAGACAGAAAAAAGCATACTAAGAAAACAATTTAAGGGGAAAGAGAGATAAACAAGCACATTAAACAGATTTTCACCTTACCTTGCTCCTGATTACAAATTAACGACTGAAGAGCTATTGCAGCCTCCACCTTGACAGGCATTTCCTTGTCTTCAATTAAGCTCTTTTTTGTTAGTTCAACTGCATTTCTAAGGTTGAGCTCATTATGGAATTTCAAAGTGCTGAATGAATGAAGAACCCAGCAGGACTGTAGTATAAGAAAGTCAATAGGAAGAAATTATAATTTATCAATTATGTATGTAAAAATTACCTATACAATAAAATACCCTAATTGGGGTTGGGGGGTGGAGGGTTTCAAGGGAAGAGTTAGTCTTACTTGGAGAACTATAAGAAAATATCTTTAAAGAAATGTAATTTTAGTCCCTTCAAAATGCTAGATGCAATACTATTTAAATAGGACAGGAAAGACAGGTTATCTATCTTAAGGCAAATTAATCACAAGTGGTCGTGTCACATAAAGATTCCTGGTGATAAACTTCAGATGTTTTCCAGTTCCAGGCTAATTCCCCCATGCCCTACTTTGTTCCTCCCCAGGCCTGCTCACCTGCTACCTTGGCTATCACTGCCACCACCCTGATCTACCCTGGTTCCTCCTTTTGTAAAAAAAGGATTCCATTTACAAGCATCACCCCCTTATGCTACCATCTGCGAAATATGCACACCACTTACTTTAGTTTTTCTATGAAGTTTTATTGCTAGTAACTACATTGTTTAAAATCCCCTAAATAAAATGAGGCAAGTCACAACACCACAAAAAGTCGCAAAAGTTAATGTTCATCTTCAGCAAACTGCAAAATGGAGCTATGTCTAAAAATGCTTAGCAACTCTTCTCTTCCCAATACTTATTATCTGAAGATTAAACCTCAAACCATTCTTGTAGAGAATAGAAGCTAAATCAGACTCTAAAGATCCCACACCAAAGTAGGCTGGCATGGCCAATTAGCACTGAAAAACCTGCTTTGTGATTTTATTTCTAGGTGTGGGGCTAATGACTGAAGAA
The DNA here is from genome assembly GCF_900497805.2 of Vombatus ursinus. Taxonomy (NCBI): domain Eukaryota; kingdom Metazoa; phylum Chordata; class Mammalia; order Diprotodontia; family Vombatidae; genus Vombatus; species Vombatus ursinus. Next base: position 2,081,374 of record NW_020954719.1, on the reverse strand, counting down.
GGTAATTTTCAACCTGATTCTGACCTCAGTTAATTCCATTCTTCATTCTCCTGGAAATCTATCCCTTGCCCTCTCAGAAGTCCTATCCCTACCCTTATCTAACTCAAATTCACTAGTTGCCATATGCCAAGTAGATGTTATTAATGCTAGATCTGGTCGTCTTCTTACCACTTATTTTTTTTTTTTAGGCAATTGGAGTTAAGTGACTTGCCCAGGGTCACACAGCTAGTAAGTGTCAAGTGTTTTTGGTCTGTGGCCGAACTTGAACTCAGGTCCTCCTGACTTCAGGACCGATGCTCTATACACTGTGCCACCTACCTGCCCCCTCCCACTTACTTATAAAGAGCACAAAAACTGCCTATTTTCTCCTGATTTCAAAGTCCATGTAACTTGTTGAATCTCTCACTAAGTTCCTTTTTCTGATATGAAGGATGAGCAAAACTTGAACTAACAGATACATCTTAAGCAAAATCCAGTCATGCTTTTTCTAGCTCAAGTTACCAGGTATGTTCACTTTCCCAGGTTCCTTTGCTTAGTAATCACTAGGGTGCCCTTCCAAAGGAGTAACTATGCACATTCCATACTCCTATAACTATCCACACTTTACAACTGAAGAAACATCTGCTACTAATTTTTGTAATTCCATCTTTCCCTCTGCCTTATGACCCCTAAGCCTATCTTTCATTTTCACAATGACCTCCACTCCCACTATCTCTCAGTTTTCTCCCAGAATATCACAATTATACTGGCTACACTCTCTTTCCTTCCCCATCTTGAATACTTAGTGAAACAGTTTAGCTCTCCTATACTAGTCCCTTGACTGCCTCATTCTATCTCTGATCATTCCTTGTCAAGTCTCAATCTTAGACTTTTGCTCCTATTCACATGCTACAGAAGAGACATGGAAAAAAATCACAAAGCTGTGCTGAGTGGGTCCACTACAATTTTACATTATACAATCCCAACTGAGCCCTCAAAACAACAAGGCAATTCCTCTCATACCTCCCTAATTGTGTCACTATACCACTCACCACAGAGTCTATTCCAAATTTTCATCCCTCCTCAAGTATTCCATGGCATCCCAGCCCCCACCCTCTCATCTAAAGACCCTGTTTCATACTTTATTGAAAATAATTGAAGTCATTCACTAAGAGCTCCCTTTTCTTCCCTCCCCCTCAACATCATTCAGATGCCTTCCCCCACTATTTCTTCCTTCATTCATAGTTATTATGAAGAGGTGGCCCTTCTCTTTGCCAAGGCAAAGATATATGCAACCTTGATTCCATTCTATTCCTTCTTCTCCAGTAGACTGCCCTGTCTATCTATCATCCTGTATGTTTCAAGTATCTCCAATTCAACTTCTACTCAGCTTCTGAAATAATCTTCCTAAGGTATGGATCTGACCATGTCATCACGACTACCAGACCTTACTCATTAAACTCCAGCTGCTCTCCAGTACTGCCAGAGTCAAATTTAAAATCCCCCACAACTTGGCCCCTTTCTACCTTTCCAGTGTTCTGACATTTTATTTATCTCCACATATTCTATGATCCAACAACACAAGCCTTCTAGCTACTGCACGCACACAACACTCCATCTCCTAATTGGACTTCTTTTTTATCATCTTTCTCCCATGCCTGGAATTTCTACGTCCTCACCTCCGTTTCTTGAATTTCCTGGTTTCTTTCAAAAGTTGACTCAAATTCTCCCTCCTTCAGGAGGTATTTCCTTAAAATCTGCTACCTTAAATCTGCTAGTGCCTTCTGAGATTATATTTGCTTCTTATCAACAAGAATACCAAATATACTATGTCTACAACATTTAAGTAACTTAATAGTCTAGTATCCCTACCAAAAAAAAGGAAATGAGGTTCACTTTGTTATGACATGTCCTTAGCAATCCCATTCTGGCTTTTGGTACTGATCAAAAAAATCACTGCTAATTTTTTTTAATTGTTTTCTATGTTGTTTAATTTAATTACTAGGTGTTTTTTTTTCCATTTAAAAAATCCCATCCAGAAAAAAAAATGAAAAACTAGGAAAAATTTCACCAAAATGAAGTACAAAACTCACTAAAAATGGATACAAAGTTAAATTTAGGTACAGAATTTATTTTTTATTCCTCTAAAAAATTGCTTATAGACTTAATTATGAAAATTATATAACAGTTTCAAAAAAGGGTAATCATAACAAAGTTAATATCTAACAGGTTACCAAATAGTAATCACTTATTAATTTAATACTGTACCTGTAACAATACATTGGACACTAATAAGCATGTAATTAATTTACTTTTATATCTGATATATCTTGCAAGTATGGTTAGAATTAGATAAAAAATTAAAACTGCTAGAATTAAAACTCATTACTTCCTAGCTTATAGTTTATATACTCTATGAAAGCCTTTTACTCGATCAGATTTTTATCTTTTCATATTTGAAAAATCCAGCAATAAGAAGGTCAGGTCTAAGTATGCATTTTAGGAAAACAGTCTTTTTAAGATACAAATTTTAGTTCTAACACTGCCAAGATGAAACTGAGGTGAAATCAGTACCTTTTAAACCTAGTAATAAACTCTTTCAAGAATACAGGAAATATAGTTCACCATTCTGCACTTAGAAGGGGGTCTTAAACAAGTAAAAAATACAACCATAAACTTACTCTTGCTCTGAGGTATCCCAGGTCAGACAAAAACAATGGAAATACATGATTCTGCAGCATTAATTCCATTTGGTCCTTGAATATACTCTTCTGTAGAAAGGAAAAATGTAACTCCCATCATCTCATTTCCTATTTATCTGTATGAAACATTTTTGATGGATTCAACTAGATGAATGAATACTACATTACAATTAGATGAAGTCAAAACAAATTGTACAATTTTTAAATTAAAAATAAAATATCATCTCAAATGAATTTTAATTAAGTAGTTTTTTTAAGAAAATGCGAGATTTCATGACCGAAAGTCTCTTTTAGTACCCTTCTTTTGGGAGTAATAATTTTCTTTAATAATTTCTTAATGAAAGTCAAATATACATCATTAAGAATTTGAGATTTTTCATGGAGAAATAGTGTTTATTCTACTATATAATAATACTGTAAGATTCCTATGGGGAGAAATTAAAGAACAGAGAGGTCTTTGAGGGCATCAATAACCACCTACTGAAAAATCATCAGTAACACAGTAAATGTTCATCAATCGATAAAGTTTACCTGCTTTGATTTATTAAAATTAGCAGGAAAAAAGAAAGACTTAGTGGCCATGAAAATTTATTGAAAATTTGTAAAATGAGGGACTCAGATCTAATAGTCTCTGAGGTTTCTTCTTTCAATGTATGAGACTCTTCTGGATTTCTTAAATAAGATTTCTACGCTTTTCTGACACATATAACAGAGGAAATAGAGGACAAAATTTAACCCAATTAACTTTTTTGCTCTTTATAAGTGCTGGTAAAAAAAAAAAAGTTTACAGAGGAAAAGACTGAAACTCTTGTTTAAAATAAATATTCACTGACAAATTTGCTCTATCAAAATAGATAATCAATATTCACCCTAAAAACATTTAAGCTTAGGTGTTGGGCAAAAGTTGACTGTTTTTTTTTTAAAGTCATGTTTTAAAGTGTTCCACAGACCACATTTGGTTGAAAAATACACCAGGTAACAAGAACATAGCCACCATTACTTACAATTTTTGAAAAATAAATAAAAGAATCTACCAAACCATCTTAATCACCCTCCAATCAAAATAAGAGAAAACTCTATTAAATTTATATTAAGAGTATTAAATTTAAGATCCTAACCTTCAATAAAATGTCAGCTAAGGAACCTATCACATGCAATGCTCCATCTTTCTTCCTGGGGTCAAAGTTCGGTTCTGTAAGGATTTGATAACAGAACGACATCATTTTGGGCAACACCTGAAGAAAAGAATTATATCAATTTTAGTCTACATGAATTCTAAACTGCCTCTTCATTTTAACATCACTTTTGAAAACCAAAATTTAAAAGCAGTTTTCATAAAATAAAACAATCATATTACTAAAAATTTGTCAGTCTAATACAGATCATACAATATGTTAAGGAATGTAACAAAATAATACCAATAACAGTAAACACTTTTCATTCTTCATGATACAAAAACACTCCCAAGTAACTGACTTCAAACAATATTTTCTTTTGCCAAAATTTACAGTTAGGAAAATGTTTTTAAATGGATAAACTGCATACCTCTTTTCTTTTCTTTGCTGCAGTATATAACAGATTCTGAGCTGCTGTTGTAGGAGATGCATAATCTTCAAAAACATCTAAGATTTCAGATAATTAAGCTGTTAGTAAAATAATTTTTTATAGATATAAAGCCTTATGCAATTACTTTTTACTTTACAACATATTACTAAAAGGAAAATTTATTCTACTTTAAAAGATGCTTGTTTTTTATAAGGAAAAATTGAAGCAAAGAGATCTTTCAGAACAACAGTTACTATCTACTGAAAAAAATCATCTGTAACACAACAGATGTTTATTTATAAAGCTTATCTGCCAGAGGCAGCTAGGTGGCGCAGTGGATAGAGCACCAGCCCTGGAGTCAGGAGGACCTGAGTTCAAATCTGGTCTCAGACACATAACACTCACTAGCTGTGTGACTCCGGGCAAGTCACTAAACCCCAATTGCCTCACCAAAAATAAACAAACAAATAAATAAAAAATAAAGCTCATCTGCAGTGATTTCTTAAAATTAGCATAAAATGGGGCAGCCTAGGTGGCACAGTGGACAGACCGTCTGGCCTTGGAGTCAGGAGGACCTGAGTTCAAATCCTGCCTCAGACACTTGACACATACTAGCTGTGTAACCGAGCAAGTCACTTAACCCCAATTACCTCACAAAAAATAAAATAAAATTAGCATAAAAGGAAAGAATAGTAGTCATAAAAATTTACTTGAAATTTAATAAAGCATTCTAGGTCATGAAATTTTTTGTACAAAGAATTCTGCCACAAGACATTCATTAAGGGTAGCTTATATAAGAAAATTATCTAACAAATTTCAAAGTATTTGAAAATGTCCATTATTATTAGTATGCAAAGATACTAATTCTCAGTCTTTTCTTCAATATATAATAAGTAAAATTTAAATATCTGTAGAATTCAAAAGTAATCATTTATAGCAAGCCACTACTGAACACTGGAAAGCTCTCTGCAAACAAATAATTATAATTTATACTAGAAATATAAACACAACCCTACCTAATTGATGAATAGGCCAATTATTCTTCACTACAATGAGTTCAACTACAAGTAAAAATCTATACAAAATCATGGTGACTACAAATTCGTCACAAAGAATGGAAATAAAGAAGTTAGAAGTATTTTAACCACAAGTAATATACTCAAGGTATGGAGAGGTTAAGACCTGGCAATATAAAGACATGCTTTCAAATCCTGCCTCTGACTTATACTAGCTCTGCAAACATGAGTAAATCACCAAACCTCTTGGTGTCCCAGACCACTCTCTATGACTCTAAATTGAAACTAAGTTGCTAGTCTACATTAATGGAAAAAGGTTCTACCCGGGAGTGCCCCATACTGATGAAATCAGAGGTTCAGACAAAATAAATACATACATACTCAATTCTAAAACATGATTAACAAAATATCAGTTGACTAACAGAAAATTTACATATAGCTTCTAAATATATGATATGAAAAAATGATTTAATGATATCATTGCTGGATAATAATGATATCAATAAGGATAAATTAATATGGTGAGAACATATGAGAAGCTAAACAAATACATGCTAACAATATAAATACATTGTTTTAATCCAGCTTAAATAGCCCATTCCAAAGAGATTTTGGATACTGACGATATTATACCTTCAAAACGACCACAGAAAATTGGGAAAGCTCTGCTACAGGTAAGAAAAAATCTTAAACTGACAATTAACTGCCATGGGAGAAAAAGTGTCATGATGTACTTTGACAGAACCAAATGAACTACAGTTTGGGGACATTTCTAAGGAAAACTGAGAAAATGTTTTAGAGAAAGACTTTTACCCAGACAAAGAAATAAGCACTTGGACTAGTAAGTACGTGACAGAAATAAGTAGAATAGAGAACAGGCTGAACTAGCAGTTTAGAGAAATCCACTGACCAGCCATTTTCACCTTTCACAAAGAAGATTTGGCTATGATCCCCATCATAAGCAATAGATTGCTTGATAAATCTCATCATCTATAACCACAATGTTTGTTAAAGCCTTTAAGTTGGGGTTGTGAAATTGAAAAGGGAGAGATTTCACAGAATTTTCTTTGTTTCCTGCAACTCTGTAAGACTGGAAAGAACTCTGATCAAGACAATGACCAGACATAATTCTAGAGGACCAGTGATGATGCATGCTACCCACAGCCTATTCTGTGGGTCTGAAGACACACAATAAGAAATATATTTTTGGACATAGTCAATGTGGAAATCTGTTTTGCTTGACTATACATATTTGTAACAAGAGTTTTTCTTTTTTTTTTCTCTCCCAATTTGGGAGTAGATGGGAGAGAAATAGTAGGGCTACTAAGGAATAAAGTAGCAAAAAAGGACCACTTAAGCATTTTTCTAACATAGAAAAGTGAAAAGAAGGAAGTCCAAAAAGAATTACAAACAAGCAAGACAGCTTTGAAAGTCAGACACTAGATTTCTTATCTTTTTAAAAAGGAAGCTAAACATAACAGAAATTCATAATTCTGTTTGCAACTGTTACTTTCTGTACTGCTACCCAATTTTATTTGTCATTTACTAAAATCAATTTTTTTTAATTCAAAAAAGAGTAATCATGGAAAGAAAGTAAAAAAGAGATTGCCATTCAAAAAGCCATTCTGGTCTTTATCAGCAAAAAAGAGTGACAAGAAAAAAAGGAGAGAGAGAAAGCCAGGGGAAACAAGAATATTTACCTGTCTCTAAGCCTTAAAAGGTAAAAAAGACCACAAATTAAAAGGTCATTTTTCATAAGTTTGAGTTTTTTTTATAGATTTGACTTTATTTTTATATTTATTTTTATTTTTTAAATTTTGAGTTCTAAATTCCCTCTCCCTCCCCACGCTGCTCCCTGATAATGTAAGCAATGTGATAAAGATTATACATGTGCATTCAAGCAAAACATTTTCACATTAGCCATATTGCAAAAGAAAACACAGATCCAAAAAAACCCAACAATAATAAAGAGAGTTTAAAAAGTATGCTCCAATCTGCATTCAGTCTCCACCAGTTCTTTCTCTGGAGGTGGATAGCACTTTTCATCATCATAAGTCCTTCAGAATTATATAGACTTTTCTTTAAAAGGACATCTTCACTTGAAAAAAAAAAAGGATTATAACAGTTTAAAAAAAACCCTAATAATTTAGCATAAATGTCAATTGGTAAGAAAACAATCTTAAAGTAAAGATTTGCCAAAGAATATCCTCAGCACAGCTTGTGGAATGCAGAGTTTAGAACTCAGATCTAAAATAACAAGTAGTTATCATGGGGAGTCCGCTTTTGAGGCAACCAGGCACCAAAAATATACTTCTAGGCAATTCATTATAAAAAAAGTTCCAAGTATACAAAGTCTCATTAAGATTCTGAGCTACTCTTTCAATGGCGGCAAAGAACTGGAAATTGAAGGGATGTCCATCAATTGGGGAATGGTTGAACAAGTTGTTGTATATGATTGTGATGGAATACTACTGTGTTATAAGAAATGACAAGCAGGATGATTTCAGAAAAACTTGAAGAGACTTACATGAACTGATGCAAAGTGAAATGAGCAGAACCAGATAAACACTGTATACAGTAATACCAATATTATAAAATAATCAACTGTAAATGACTTAGCTATTTTCAGCAATGTAAGATCCAAGATAATTCAGAAGGACTTGTGATGAAAAATGCTATCCAAGAAAAAAACTGATGGAGTTTGAATGCAGATTGAAACATACTTTTTCTTTACTTTCTTTATTTTTCTTGGGTTTTTTGTCTGTGTTTTCTTTCACAATATGGCTAACCTGGAGATCTGTTTTGTACGATGGAACATGCATAACTTATGTCAAATTGCTTGCCTTTTCAATGTAGGGGGTGGAGGGAAGGGAAGGAGAGAACCTGGAACTCAAAAAAATTTTAAATGAGTGTTAAAAAATTGTTTTTACAAGTGATTATGGGGGAAGGGAGAAGTAAAATATTTAATTTAAAAAAAAAAAAGAAAGATTCTGAGATATTCAGGGCGGGGCAGACCAAAAGAAATCTCTGACACCTCTCTAAAACAGTTGCAGGCAACAGGAATCTTCAGAACAAAGAACCATTCGATTCAGAAGAGACTATCCCATGTAGGGATGCAAAAGTCACAAGCAAGGCAGTACAAAGAAGTTCTCACCACAAAGTTTCCAAGTCTAAGCTAAGTCAGTGCCCACTGCCACACTAATATAACTTTAGATATAAAATACATAACATGAGTTCTATATAATGCAATTTTATGTGTATAGCTAAATAGATCAGTTAATTTAAATAATTTTAATAACTAATCTAAATAACTTCTTTAAAAGAGCAATAGGTGAGAAACAAAACCATCTCAATTACCAAACTTCATTCGTATATATTCATATGGATCCTCTTGCCATAGCTCTTCATCCTCATCTTTATAACACATCACAGTGAAAATCACATCTTCACATATATTCTAAGAGCAAGGAAACCCAAAACAAAAGAATGTAGGCTTGTCTACATTTTGGCAGTATCATTATCATCTTAACATTTATTTAATGTCTTTAGTCCACAATGATTCTATTTAAAAAAAAAAAAGATATTTGTATTCACTATAAGAAGAAAAGGGATTTGTAAAAGGCTGACCAAAGGAAAAAAGGCTCAAAAAAGTAGCATAAAAATAAAAAGACTTTAAAGAGAGAAATATAAAATATTAAATTAAACCAAGAGGGCACTGGCTTTAGACAGGGAACCTGAGTTCAAATTCAACCTCTGACATTTGCTCCCTGTGTCACTTTGAGAAAGTTACTTAACCTTCCCCAGCCTCAAATTAATTAATTTATTTATTATATTATTGAAAAATAACAGAGTAGACTAGATGGTTTCTGAGATCCCTGCCAGCTTCAGATTCTGATTCCAAAGCCCAAAGAGGCCCAAGTCATGTACCATAGTCTCACAAAACACACCTCTGTAGGGTATCAAAGAAGAATTTTTTTATACCTTGAGTCAATTTTGAGGCAATATATCACCTGAACTTTGCAATTAAGTACTAAAAAATTAATATCTTCATTGTGAGAGGTAAAAAGGGTGTTACACAAACTAAAAGTATCTTTTTTTCTCTCTTGCAAGAAAATATCATTCCTTCACCAGAACAAGTGGATAAATTTGTAGTATAACAGAATATAGTATAATGTAAAAATATTTTTAAAAGACTAATATGGTAACTGTAGCTATGCAGATGTGATTTTTATCACAAAAAGTATACCAAAAACAATTAATTTTCCTCAAACAAGAAACCATTTTTATGTTTATCAAATTAAAGATTCAGAAAATTTTAGGGATTTCTCCAATGTTTCTAATCAAGAAAAAAATTCATTTGTTAACTAAATTCCTAAAATCTCTTCCAATTACCCAAGTTATTTGTATACAAAAGAGGATTTGTTCAGAATCTGTCTTATCTCATACAAAGTCACAACTTTAAATACTAGCATTAAGATGAACACCACATATTAAAAACAGATTTCTATAGATTACAGAATCACAAAGAGGAAAGAACTTGCAAACAGAATATGAAATATTACAGTATCCTCTAAGAAACTTCACTATTATATAAATAGTAGATACATTTGTTTAGCAGTTTTCAAAGTGCTTTTACAATATACCACATTTGATCTTCCTAACAACCCAGCAAAGTAGACTAGGAAGACAGTATCATTTGGCCCATGTTGAAACCAAAATTAAGAAAAGTTAAGTAACTTGTTCAAAGTCATTCAGATGGTAAAATCTGAAACTAAAACAAAGATCTTCTGACTCTTGCTCCAGCCCCTTTGCTTTAATACCACTGGTCTCAATTTTCCTCTTAATCATATCAAACTATCCCATTTATTTTTGACACTATTATGCATCTAAGGATATTGAAAATATCTCATATAGTACTTAACATTTTCTTGTTTGGAAGTTCTAATTTAAGCAGAAAACAAATTTTGAGAGTTTTAGGTTGATACTGACCTGTATATGTGGCTTCATCTGTTTCCAGGTTATAGAATGAATTACCCCTTGGTTAAGATAGTTCAGTGTTTGTTGAAGAACACGTGGAGCTACATATTCTTTCTGTCTATACTGGTTTAAAATTTTTAAAAGTACCTAAAAAAAGACAAAAAAAAGGATTATAAACATAAACTATAGTCACACAATTTTAGAGCTGGAAGTAACTTCAAAGACAAGCTATACCAACCCATTCAATTTATAGATGACAAAACTGATATCCAATGAGATTCTGTGAGCAGCAACTCAAGTTTGGAGAATGCAGAATGTATTCAGGTTTTATATCTCTTAGAAGTGCTGCTCCTTCTATTACATACACCAAATTACTATTGAATTGGCTAAATAAAATAATGCACGCTTAACCTAAATGTGGTATGCAAATAGGTGATGTCAAGTCGAGTCAAAAAACATTTCTTAAGGGTCACTATGTGTCAGGTACTGTGCTTAAGGGCTCAGATACAAAATACAAGACCAAAAAAAAAAGAAAAAAAGAAAAAAAGAAAAAAAGAAAAAAGAAAAAGACAGTCCCTACCCTAAAGAAGTTTACAATCTAATAAGGGAAGAAAACACCTAAAATGAAACTGAAGGCAAGATGGGGAAGAAAAGGTAAATGGAGGAGAATGGGGAAGCCCACAGAGGAATTAAAGTATAAAAGTAGTTGGCTTAGGCATTTTCGTTAAAATGGAGGTTCTAAGGACCTGACTGAGCAATCCAAGTAAGGAATTGAAGGTGCACAGTATGATTTATAATTAAATTGATTTATGAATCAAGGAATGAATTTAGTTCATATTATGTTAAATTCCAGGTTTACAAAATCCATCAGTGAGCCAGTCAGCCTCAAGACCCAGGCCTATTTCATTGCAGGACTGGATTAAAATAAGTGCAACAATAAAAGCGTATTTTATTTTTCAAAATAAAATACAGTTCTTTCCAATCTACTGAGTTCATACAGATGAGAAGATTATGATGTTTTAATCGGCATTTAAAATATTGTAAATATACAAATTAAAGAACCAACAAGAAGAATTTATAGTGTCAGATACACTGACATTAAAATATTTAGTGCTATAAGAAAAATAAACTTGTGGAAGTGAGACTGATAAAATTCCATTACAATAAACGTCAAACAGGCATTCATTTTGTCAATTTAATAATCTGCTACACCTGAAACAGTGGGGAACACATTTCATGATCCTGATCTCCAAATTCCATGCTGACTTTCTGTAAAAAGAATGTCACTAATGGTATTGCTCATAATGAAATCACATATTGTATGTACAAATTAACATCATAGGAAGATAGATTATTAACAATACTTATTATTTTAATTAATAATAATAAATAAGAAGTCTAACTAATGAAATGGGAAAAAGGACAGTATTACTGCATTGCAATGTACATGATGGGGTATAAGAAGATTGGAGAGATGGAAAGGGGACTAGGTTATAAAGGGCTCTTAACATCAAACAGAATTTTGTATTTGATCCTGAGGAAATAGGGAACCACTGGAGTTTACTGAGTTCGGGTTGACTTGGTCGGGCAGGTACTTTAGGAAAATCACTCTGGTGGCTGAATAGAGGATGGACGGGAGTGGGGAGAGACTTGTAGCACAGATACCAACCATCAGGCTACTGAAATAGCTGCTCAGGAGTATGGTGATAGGGCCTGCACCAGGGTGGTAGTAGAATCAGAGGAAAGAAGGGGACATATTCAAGAAACGTTGCAAAGGTGAAATCAAGAGGCCTTGACAACAGGTTGAATACTGAGGGGGGTAAGGGTGAGAGATAGTGAGAAGAGTCAAGTACTATACTCTCTACAGTAAGTAGTACATTAGTATTCTACTCTACTCTGACTACATTAAAATTATGTTCAATTCTGGGTGTCACCAATAATGGATAATTGATGAGCTAGAGAGAACTCAGAGAAGGACAACTAATGCTTGATGAAGGAACCAGACAAGAAGCAGTCAAGGAAGAGGTTTAATAACATCTCCAACTAGTTGAAGGGTGTAGGAGAGAGTAAATCGGCAGATAATTTTATATGGTAAAAACAGGGGGAACAAAGGACCTCTCCAGCTATAGTAATGCTGTTGTCTAAATCCAGTCAGTGAAATGCTATGTAAAATCTGTTCAGGGGAAAAAAAAATAAACAAAACCTGTTCAGCCAAGTAGTATATGTAGGTGGTGGGGAGCTATTCTTATTCCGTGCCTCTGGTAAGTGAAGCACTGGGGGCCTTTCCTGAGAAGAAACAAACACAAAGGGAGGAATTCATCCATCCTCAGCCTATAACTGGGCTGCTTCCTCTTCCTTTCCTTTTCACTCCAACATTTCTCTCTCATATTGAGATGGAGAAGTATGTAGATCCTTTAAGGGGGCAGAAAGGTCATTTGCTTTCTTTCTAACTGTAAGGTCTGTAGGGGGAATACTGACACAAGTTAACATGACTACTGCAGAAGCAAAGGGCAGACACATTCCATAACCTTTTTAACTAGAAGTGGTATTATTTTAATTTCTTGTGGATAACAAAGTTGTTTTTGTTAAATGTTATTGTCTACACGTGGCTCAGTACATTTTATCTCCTGAGTCTGAATCACCAGATTGGCTTAGGTAAGTCCTGGCCTAAAATAGTTGGCTTTGATACTAATTTTTTTTTTGGGGGGGGCAATATTATGGAAGAAAGGGAGTCCTGGATGAGCAAATAACCAGACATAGTACCGTGATTTTCCACAGCTAAAGTATTGTGAAAGACTTACGGGGAGCCCTTTCAGTAGAACAACTGGAAAGCTCCCATTCAACCTACAAAAATGGTGAGTCACATGCTTAAGGAGCTTGATAGGGAAACTAAACATAGGGCAGAATCAAGTATTCTACAGGTCTTAGTGACAAGCTTTGGAAAAGAAGCATTGCCAACCCAAGAAGAGTAAAGATAGGTCGTATTTTTTTTACTATATTAGTGGCAGAGGGCAAATGAACTTTAGACCCTTAAAGACCATGTCTTGAAAGTGTAAACACGATTACTGGATCTAATAATTACACAAAGCAATAAGAGATTAATAGCTTTCTGGTAGAAAGTATAATTATGCTCTCTGACTCAAAGGTTTCTCAGGTGAAAATATCAAAAATGCATTGAAATGCCGCCAAGACTGGTGCTATAGGGAAAAAAATAAGAGCAGGTATGATAAGTAGAAATTGTAGCAGATGTTAAGAAAGCCTTGATTGTGAAAGCTCCAATTTGCCCTCTAGATCACTTTTGCTTCTATTACAACCCAGGCTGCTACTTCTCAGGGAGATACTTCATCTAGAGGGGATTAAGAGAGTAGGAACTTGTGCAGTTGAAGGAAAAACTTAAAAAGACAGTCAATGAATCATGAGAGCAATAGCAGAGGTCATGCTGTAATAGTGACGATTCAAAGTATTTGTCAACTGCAAGTTTCATCAAAGTAGAGAACTGATAGATGATTTACTCTTACAAAGCAGGTTCAATCAATTCGAAGTCTTTTATCTGTTTTTAGGCGGATAAAACCGGAAGTTCTGAATAACTGGCCCCATAAAAATGAACTTCCCCTAAAGCCAATTCTCCAGTGGAGGTCAAAAAGAGGGGAGGTTAAATTTTGAAAAAGAAATAGGTTTGGTAGAATGGATCTCACATCAAAAAAATGAAGATCTGTCAATTGGTCTGATCACTTCCTGGCAAATAGAGGGAGAAGAAATGGAAGAAGCAGAGTCAGATTTTACACCCTTGGCCTCAAAGGTCACTAAAGATGGCAAATGCAGACATGAAATTAAAAGACACTTCCTCCTTGGAAGGAAAGCTATGGCAAATATGGACAGCATAATAAAAAGCAGAGACACCAACTTGCCAACAAAGGTCTGTATAATCAAAGCCACAGTTTTTGTAGCAGTAATATATGGCTGTGAGAGTGGGACTATAAAGGAAAGCAGATCACCATAGAATCAATGCTTTCAAACTGCAGTGCTAGAAAAGACTATTTAGAGTCCTCTGGATGATAAGGAGATCAAGTTAGTCCTGGATAGCAGCACCAGTGAGTCTCCTGAAGAGTCCAGGAAGACAAATTTAGTCTACAGAGCTCCCAGGCAGGGCAACATCACAGGGTTACCTGAAGCAGATTATTGGAAGAATAACTAAATAACAGAGAAAAATAGACAGACAGAGAGAAAGAGACAGAAAACAAAGTCAGAGAGACAGACAGACAGAGAAAACAATAGAGACAAAGACAGAGATTATAAGGACAAAGATGCTCAAGACACAATCCCAGAAAAGGAAAATAACTCCAAAATGAAATCATAGTGGGGAAAAAAAACTGAAAAGAAATGAGAACAATGGAGTTAATACTTGGAAAGAAAATTCACATCATCACAGTTATCCCAAGTATCCTTCTCCTCCCCCTCCCAGAAAGCCATGCCATATAACAGAATTTTTAGGGAGAGGGGGGAAAAAAATCAGCAAAGCTAATCAACACATCGAAAAAGTTCAAAAATGTGTCCATTTGTACATCTGTGGATCTCCCACCTCCAGGAAGGGGTGGGTTGAGGGACGTCCTTTCATATTTCTTCACTTGAGTCCTGCTTGATCTTTATAATTTTCCTTTTACGTTTACTTTTGGGTTTTTGGTATGTAGTTGTTAGTTGCATTTATATTGGTGTAGTAACTATGTATATTGTTCTCTTAGCTCTGATCACTTTATTCTGCATCACTGCATATAGATATTTCCATACTTCTGGGTATTAATCATTTCTTCCAACAGAGTAATATTCCATTATATTCACATAGCACAATTTGTTTAACTATTCTCCAACTGATGGGCTATTCTTTGCTATCACAAAAAGTGCTGGTATAAATACTTTGGTATATATGCTGCATATTCCTCTTTTAGATGGCTTCTTTTGGGCATACACCCAGTAAAGTAATCGCTGGTCGAAAGGGTATGGATGTTTTTTGTCATATTATTTGCATAATTCCAAATTGCTTTCTGAAATGATCATACCACTTTAAAACTTCACTGACAATCAATTAGTGTGCGGTGGGAAAACTTTATCGTATTGTTTGAACTTAACCCTACACGGCTGGACTAGACCTGCTGCTTAGAGACCAGATTTATTTAATGTTTAACTCTGGACCTGGATTATGCTGACCAGAAAACCAGTCAGAAGTAAAGATTGATTCAAGGAATGTAAGAAGTTTTCTCCCACTAAACATCTCAAACAACCCACAGGTCTTACGCATAAACTGCCTCCATGCCAGCCAGTCAGTTACTGCTTCCCTGTTCCTTTGTTTGAAAACTATGTAAAGTGTAATTTATACTTGGGGGAGTGGGTTACCCTTTTTCAGATCTACCTTCCATTGGACAGAATAAACAGGTAAACAATTCTAAATTATTCCAGTTTAGGAATCTTTTTTCCTTAGCTAATAAATTGGTGTCAGAAGTAGGATCTCTGACAGTAGACCCAAGAGGTAGGAATGGATGTAGAAAAGATCCCTCTGCACAGTGAGAATCTAGTGAGTCCCCTCACGGTTCAGGTGCAACAATCAAGTTACCCCAAACTAGGTCTTAGGACTGAGGACTCTGAGTGCTCAAAAAAGCTAGAGGGCTGTGTAACTTCCTTCAAGTTAGCCTAGCCACCCTTATGGGCAAACGAGTAGTCCTCTTAGACTAATCAAACAACAGTTGGCCAGAGGTAGGGAGAAGGGAAGAAAGACTGTCCGTTTATTCGTTAAGTCCTCGAACAGACCTTTCTTCCCCCACCTCCTCTCCCCGCCCCCTTGTCTTTCTCTTCCTGTACTTCTCCTACTTTCCTGTGACTCTTAGAAAATAAACTGGATACCCCATCTGTGACCATATACTAGTAACAGCAAATTCAAGGGCCATCGGCTGAACCACATGACCTGCTAAGACAGAATCCTTTATCCATTTAGTTTATTGAGTAACTGAGAAAAACTGGTCACCTAAAATCATTCCTACACTTATTCACTTAGGGACAACCCCAGATTAATGAGGGAAACTCATGTATTAATCAAAATAAACTGTTGTCCAGGGTTAAGCCATTTATGGGCTGAATGCTTAACTACTAAGTTTGTTCAACTTTTATGACATTGAATAAAACATGGAATTGTAAGTTTTTATTATTGTTATTTTGTTTTTTTGTTTGATGAAACTTGTAACCATATGTGTTCTTTCAATGTCTGGGAAATCTTCCTATACTGAGCAGTGCGCTTGTTTCCTGGTACCACTGTAAGTCCCCTGTTACTTACTCAATTTGATCCCTCTGGCTATGAGTTGCCATGAATCTGGTCTGTATTAATACTTAAAGGAATTCTATCAATCCCTTAAGAAGACGAGCAGTTAAGGAGATGTCTCCATAGACTCAGGTTACTTTAAACCATAACCTAGGTATCTGCTTCTATAATTGTGATTCTGCAAGTATAGGAATGTTGGGCTTAAAGACCAAAGTAGGGAAATTGTTGGGGAACCTTACTGCATTGTTTGAACCTAGCCTTTCAAGGCTGGGAAATTAAACCTGTTCCTTAAGAGAATAAATTCCTTTAATGCTTAACTCAGGACTCAGGTTATACTGACCAGAAACCCAGTCAACTCTCAAGACTGATGAAAGGAATGCAATTTTTGTCCCACTATACACCTCAAGCAATACAAGTGTCTTATTTGGAAACTGCCTCTGTGCTGGCCAATAAGTTACTGTTTCTTTGTTACTTTGTTTGAATCCCATATAAAGTGTAATTACAGACACTCAGGAGGAATGAGTCATCCTCTTTCAGCTCTCCCCTCTGCTAGATGACATAATAAACTTCTTTCTAAATTATTCCAGTTTAGGAAAGCCTTGTTCTAAGCTAATAGTGCCTGTTATCCTATACTCCCTCCAACAGGAATTACTACAAAATATTGTCACTTTTGCAAATTTTCAGGGTGTGAGGTAAAATATCAAGTTTAATGTAATTTGCATTTCTCTTATTAGTGATTTGAAGTATACATGTGGTTGTGCAGCCTTAGGTTTTTTTTCTGGAAGAGATATGTGAATTCTTTCAACTGGTATTTCATTTTCTGTGTTCAGAAGTTCTAGATATTTCTCTTCTACTATTTTGTTACATTGTAGTGTTAAAGGTTTTTGTACTATCATGTTTTTGGGTGAGACTTAAGATCTTTAGGTTATTTCTATGTAACCTGTCTTTGAGATTGTTTTGCTTCCATGGTAAGGATATTTTATTTTCAAGTGATTGTTTTGTTTCCTTTTTGCTTCTCTTTTAAAGCAGCCTTCATTTCTGTGTATTTGTATTCTCAATCTGTTGTTCTCTCATTTGTTCCTTTGGTTAAGAGGTGCTATCCCAGATTGCAGTTTTTCTATTCTGCTCATCATGTTTTGTCATAAAGTCTGCTCTTATAATTCTCATTTCTCTTTTAAACCACTCAGGCACAGTATGTTGTAGTTCCATTATCTCTACACATTCAACAGGGTCCTCTGTCTCAACAAGTGTTGTCATTTTCTTTATAGTAATTATTCACATAGCTCATTTATGAATTCTGGAGGCCATATTTCCTTTAGTTGTTAATATTTTCCCTGTTGACTTATCTCCCTAAGTTCAAAGTCTTTGAGTTATCTTCTTCCTGGAATCTTTAGTACTTTCAGTCTTTTTTTCCTGATTTTCCCCTATTAACTTTCTGAAGGTCCTCTCTGATGGTAGTTTCCTTGGGGGATGTATGTCAAAGGATCTCAGCCACCTCCCACACTGAGCAATTCAAAGTTTAGGTCTCTGGAATGATTGATTGATTTTTGGGGTGATCAGAACAGTGCTCTTTCCTTTAGACTTATACACACATATACACACACACACACACACACACATGTGCGCACACACACACACACACACAGAGCAGTCCTGTCCCATTTCCTCTGACAAGTTCAGAGGCAACTTGCTGGTCCTGCACTGATAATTCAGAGCTTTGGGTGCTAACATGACATGGGTTTTTTTTGTTTTGCTCCTGAAGGGTGTCAACAAGAAATCACACCTTCACAAAACTTACATGAAAACTAGATTTTTCACAAAGGAATGTACATTCATGTGGAAATCAAAGCCAGAACAAAAAGTTCCCAGTCTTCGCAGAAGTTTTCATTTTTATAATAGCAGGACAAAGGGAGGAGGGGTATAAGGAAGTGGCATAACATGGGAAGTGAAAGGGTACAGCAAAGGTGGGGGAAAGAAGACAAGACTACTCCCCACAGGGAAGATCAAGGTGATGACAAAAGCTGCATTCTTTTTCCTTGGAAACTGCTAGACTATGAAGATTGGAGGTTCTGCTTATCTGCAAAGGACCCCAGCTGCACAACTGCTATCCCAGCCTGGTATAGACTGGCTGACACCTGTCTTGCCTCCCAAGGACACAAAAGTAGTCCGGCTTGGGGTTCAACAACAAATTATATCAGCTCAGGGGGTACTTTGTCCTTGGACATTCAGAGTCTCATGAATATTCTGGGTCCAGTGCTTCCGGAAAATATGGAAACTCAAGAAGACAGGTTATGTTGGGCAGACATGAGAAATGGGGGAAGGTGATTTCAGAGTTCATTAGCAGAGGTTCATGGGAGGGGTTTTGTTTGCTTTTTATTTTTGGATTCTAGATGTCCTACATCATGGAGACATCTGAAGTTGCTTTATCTTTGGTTCATAATTTCTGTTTCAGATAGGTTTTGATAGGTTGTGGGGAACAAAGAAACTGTCTAGTCCTCTAGTATGTTGCTCACAGGACCCACAAGTCTGCCTCAAGCCTAAACAATGAGACTAGTCTATGTCAGTCTTTGATCAAAATAATCTAACCCTTGGTTCATCCAGGTAGTTACTGCTGCTAGAACCTGATCAATCAGCTAAACTCCTTTATTTGTAACAATTGCCTTCAAAACTTATATGCTTCCTGAGCGTAGTCAAGAAAAAAGGGACTGCCTACTTGGATCTATGAAGCTTCTACCTACAAGTTAGTAATGGCAAAAGGTTCCTATGGACACTTTCAATTTAATTCAACTCAACAAGCATTTCTTAAGCTTTTACTATGTGCTAAGGGCTGGGGATATAAAGGCAAAAAACCCCCCAAAAACCCAAAAAACAGTACCTACTCAGAAGGAGTGCACAGTCTAAAGAAGAAGACAATATGCAAACAACAATGTACAAACAAGATATGCACAGGATAAATCGGAGATAACCTAAAAGTAAATGCACTAAGGGAGATCAGAAAAGGCTTCTTTGCAGAAGACAGGATATTAAACAAGCCAGAAAAGATATGAGAAGCCAGACAGATGAGGAAGGAGAGAAATCCAGGAATGAGGGAAAGCCAGTGAAAGTATACAAGTCAGGAGATTGGAAATATAGGCAATCACAAGGTTATGAAGAGCTTTGAATGCTTAACAGAATTTTATATTTCATCCTGGAAGTGATAGGGAACCAATGGATTTTATTAAATAGGTGGATTACATGCTCAGATCTGGGCTTCAGGAAGGTCTTTTTGACAGCTGAATGGAGAATGGACTAGAAAGTAGTAAGACTTGAGGCAAGGAAACCAACCAGAAGACTACTGCAATAGTCCAGGCAAGAGGTAATAAGGGCCTGCATTAGCAGGGTGGGAATGAAAGAGGAGGGAAACTGAGCATACAAGAAGTGCTAAGAAGGTAGGTCTTGACAACTGATTAGATGGAGGCAAGTGAGAGAGTGAGGAGATGAGGACGACTCTTAGGTTTTGAGCTTGGGGTGACTCTGGGGCAATAAAAATGGGAAGGATAAAGGGATAGGCCACCACTGGGAACAGATACATCAAAGTACTATAATACACAAGACTAACTCCAAGACAAATATGCTGATAAAGAAAGGAGAAAAAAATTAACATCAAAGAAATAAATGGAATAAGACTCAAACCCAACAATGGGTTAAGCATAACCTTAAATGTAAACGAATTGGGGCAGCTAGGTGGCACAGTGGATAGAGCTCTGGTCTTGGAGTCAGGAGAACCTGAGCTCAAATCCTGCCTCCGACATCTGACACCTACTAGCTGTGTGACCCTGAGGCAAGCCACTTAATCCCAGTTGCATAAGCAAAAAAAAAAAAAATTGCTAGACAACAGATGATTCCAAAATGCAGCAGTTGGAAATATGCTATCACACAAAGCAAATAAAAATTCACAATGGACAATGAAACAACATCAATAGGATTACAAGACCACAGAGATACAGCTGGAAAAGACTTTAGAAGTCATTTAATCTAACCTCCTCATTTTATAGACTTCAAGGATTGTGCTGGGCCTTCTACCTGTTTTCAGAAGCTCCTTATCTATTCATTTTTTTTCCCTATCACTTTCAACAAAAGTCCTTTTTGCTACCATACTGTGGTTCTTCTTGTCCTGGTACCCCTACAAGTCTAACCCAAGTCTAACTCTGATGGCACCAAAAGGCTAATAAGAAGAAGAGGGATTCGACTTCCAAACAATTAGAGCTGTCAAAAAATTCCTATTCCAAAAGGAATAGGTTGCCTCAGGAAGTGATGGGTTTCTCCTTATTGGAGGCTGTCAAGCTGAGACTAGATTACCGCTTGTCATTACCTCTCAAATTCTGTGAATCTTTGATACTAATATTCTCAGTTCTTGGCTGAGAATTTTGGCTAGAAATTTCCTTCACACAATCATAGTTATTAATAATAGCAACTAAATGTATATAGAATTCAGGTCCATAAAGTTTTTCCCACATTTAATAAGGATTTTTTTACATTACTATGTAACAGGGAGGTAGTATGATAAAATGTCTATAGTGCTGGTGTTGTGGTTTGGGGAGCTGGGAATCCCAACAATGTGGTTTGGAGTTGCTGGGAACCCAGAAATTTAAGGGCTGGGGCAAGTCTGCCTCTAAAGAATTCAACCACTCAAGTCTTCTTTCAGTCAGGGGGCAGTTTACTATAATGCCAATAGGAGTATGCCAATAGGTGAGATCCTTAGGGAATCTTGTGACTTAATGGGGGTGTATACTAATATACAAAAAAAGACAGTGAGAAGATCTGGATGGGATTAAGGAGTGGTAAATAGCCTGGGGTAGGCCCAGGTGCAACAGTGAAAGGAATTAAGTGGTAGGAATTAAATGGTAGAGAGCCACAGTGAAAGGACTATTAAAAGGATTATTGAGTATCTAGGTGGGTTGGGATGGGCCAGATGCCTAAGGAAAGATGACAGGGACTTGGTTGTATGGGAAAATTCAGAGACTGGGTTGCTTTCAAAGACATGGTATTTTTCTTTTAGGGATCTACCTCCCATCACCCCATCACTGGAATTAAAGTCAGAGGACCTGGGTTTAAATTTTGGCTCTGCCAACTATATGACCTTGGGCAAGTCCTTTAACCTCTCTGGGCCTCAGTTTCCTCATTGAGAACTGATGTAGAGAGCCTCTGACATTCCTTCCAACTCAAAATAAATCAACTACAATCTTAGATAATCTTCATGATAGCCCTGTAAAGCAAGTACTACAAGTACTCCTATCCCTCTTCTACAAAAGAGGAAACTGAGACAAAAAGAATGTGTAATTTGTCTACAGATATCCAACTGTTAAGTGTCAGAGGTAGGATGTGAATCTACATCTCTTTTGAATTATTTATAATACAGAAGAGGAAAAAGGACCGAGACACCATTTAGGAATAAACAAATGCAATAAAATTCAAATGTACCCAGCAATACCACTTCTAGGTCTGTATCCCAAACAGATCATAAAAAAGGGAAAAGGACCCACATATACAAAAATATTTATAGCAGCTCTTTTTTGTGATGGCAAAGAATTGGAAATTGAGGGGATGCCCATCAATTGGGGAATGGGTGAACAAGTTGTGGTATATGAATGTAATGAAATACTATTGTGCTATAAGAAATGATGAGCAGGCGGACCTCAGAAAAACCTGGAAAGACTTACAGGAACTGATACAGAATGAAATGAGCAGAACCAGGAGAATACTGTACACAGTAACAGTCACATTATGGGATGACTGACTTTGATAGACTTGGCTCTTCACAGCAACACAAGAATCTAAGACAACTCCAAAAGATTCACGATGGAAATTGCTATCCACAGGGGCGCAGCTAGGTGGCGCAGTGAATAGAGCACCAGCCCTGGATTCAGGAGGACATGAGTTCAAATGCGGCCTCAGACACATAACACTTACTAGTTGTGTGACCTTGGGCAAGTCACTTAGCCCCACTGCCTAGCTAAAAAAAAAAAAAAAAAAAAAAAAGAAAGAAAGAAAAGAAAAGAAACTGCTATCCACACCCAGAGAAAGAAAAATGGAGTCTGAATGCAGATGGAAGCATACTATTTGCTCTCCTTTTCCTTTGTTGTTTTGTTTTATTGTTTCATTCTCGTGGTTCCTCCCATTAGTTCTAATTGTTCCTTACATCATGACTAATGGGAAAATATGCTTAACATGAATATATATGTAGACCCTATATTGGATTGTATGCCGTCCAAGGGGGTTGTGGGGAGAAGAAGTGGGAGGGGGAGAAAATTTAAAACTCAAAATCTTATGGAAGTGAATGTTGAAAACTAAAAATAAATTAATTAAATTAATAAATAAATAAAGTGAAATTCCAAGGTAGATATTGCCCCTCAAAACAATCATATGCTTGTTTTATAAAGATCTAAAACAAAATATTAAGAATACCTAACATGTGCACAGATTTTTCCTGAAACTGGGCCTCCTAATTTTTTCATTAATATATTTTGCCTCCTATACCCCAAACCTTTTTTTTAAGCCTCTGTCCTTCTTCAACAAACCCCAATTAGTGCTAAATTATAGGTGATACTAAAGATATACGGCTCAGAGACAAAGAAACTGACTTGTACAAAGTACAAGGGAGAGTTAATGAGAAAGTCTAAGTTAGACTGGTGACCAGTTTGGCTCACTCTTTTCTTAAAATTAACCAGATTATAAGCAAGCCCTGTCCATTTCAGTCCCAAGCCCAGAATTCCTTGAAGGCAGAAGTCCCCAGGGGCCTAGTCATAAAACTGACTGTCTTGTGTTAAAGATATGAATCTCAAAAGATGTTACTCTAATTTTCATAAATATTCAACAAATATTTACAGATTCTTAATACCTACTTCCTAGGTCTGTAGTGAAGAAAGGACATTATAAACTTTAAAACACTATGTAAATGTGAGTCATTATTTTTTTTTAAATTAAAAACAAACTCAAAGTCCACAACACAAATACCCTTCAATTTAAAAAGCAGAAAATTTATATTTACCTGTTGGATTCCTACTGCGTAAGTTTTCAAAAAGAATTCTGAAAATTCAAAGTATTCCTTGGTCACATTTCCCGGGCTTCCATATCTTAAAACACACATAGAAAAACGGTTTCGATACTTGAATTGTTAAAAGTAAAGCAAGCATAAGAACTTAATGAGAACAGTGTCTTGCACATAAAAAGACATCAGTAAATATTTGTTAAATGAATAAACAATTTCTATACATAAATTTAAGGCTGATCCTAAGTATAGGTAAAGGTGGACATTTGATTCTTTTGTCATAAGAAACAAAAGAGCTAAGATTTGTCCACAAACTACTACTTGCTATCTACTATTTGAGTAATCCAAGGTTACTCTCTCAACTTCTTAGATGACTTTACCATCTCAGGGTCTCTCTCCACCCTATCCCCTGACATAATCCTAGAGAATTCAATATAAATGCTGATGACTCAGATACCTTTAATACAATCTCTTCAACTTTCATAGTGACTTCTATCTGCATTCCATTTTCACCACATACTGACTTCAGTCAAAACTAAATTTGACTATCTTCCAAGATCTGAAATTCTGAAGGTTTCTGAAATTCACTCCAATCTTACATGTCCCTCAGTCACACTGAATTGTATCTTCATTTTCATCTGATCTCCAGTCCCCTGACATATGCTTCTCCCCCATTCCGGCTTCATATCCAATTTTAACCCTATGGTAGGCAACCATGATGATTCACCCACCCATTCTTATCCCTTACTTTCTCCCCCCACACTTTACCATTATAGACCTTCTAATCTTGAACCCTGAATAATTCAAGTATTCATATTTATCCAGTCCTGCTCCAGGGATGTCAGAGAAAGTACTGAAACTGTACATACTTCACAAATTGCAAATTTTTAAGTCATTTACTATTGTTTTGCAAGCCATTTTTCAATGATTTTCTATCTCATTCCACACAAAATTTCAAAACTTTTCTTCTCAAGGCCTTCTTCCACCCTTCTACAGATGACCTAGCTTCCTATTTTACTGAGACAATCACAGCTTTCAACATATACTTCCTCCTCCACACTTCAAAACCTTTCAGTATTTTCACCAATCCTCTCTTCCTCTCCTACTTTCCTATATGAGAAGTGCCCATAGTCCCAGAATGGAATAATCTCTCTTCTACCTAGATCCCTTCACTTCAAAACCCCTCCAAAAGTTTTCATTTCCATAACTCATCTCCCAATCTCTCCAGAATCTTCCATTTCTCTTTATACTAGGCTCCTTCCCATCTGCCTACAAACATGCTCAGCTATGCCCACCCATAAAAGTATCTTTCCTCACTCCTTCTCTACCATCAGGCCCCCTTCCAATTTATCTCTTCTTATATATACCTAACTTCTTGAAAAAGTAATCTATATATAATGTTTCTACTTCCTTACTATCTACTCTTCAACCTCTAGAAATCTTGCTTCTGTTCCCATCACTCTAATGAAACTACTTCCCAAGAATTCATTGTTGACCTCCTTTATCAACAAATCTAAGCGCTCTTTGACCTTTCTGCAGTTCTTGACACTTATTTAATTCTACCTTGTAGACATTTTTTCTTCCAAAACATCATATTCTCCAGGAAATACTCCTACTTCTCTAACTCCTTCTTCATCTGCTCTTTTTTTCCCTCTTCCTGACTACCTAATACAGAGCTCCTCAAGGTTCTATCATTGGTTCCTTTTACTCCTCCACACTCTCTCCTTCGGTGACTGAGCACATACAATCTCCAACAGCAATCCCTCAGAGCCTACACACCAACAATGCTACAGGATATCTCTACCTAAATGTTCTACTGGCACTTCAAATTGAACATGTCTGAAACCACACCTCTCATATTTCCCCCCAAACCTGAAATCTTCCTTCTTCTCTATCCGTATTAATGGCAACAGTATTTACCCAGTCACTCTTGTTTGGAACTTAAGAATTGCCTTATATTCTCCTTTCTCCCTCACTCCCCACTTTCAATCAATTGTGAAGTTTTAACATTTCTAGCTCGGCAGTTTCTCACAAACCCATTATTTCCTGTCTATTCCCACATCACAACATCAGTTAAAGCCATAATTACCGGCTGCGTGAACAATTTCATAAAGTTTCATGGACTTACCCTTCCAAGCCATCCTTCATACTGTTGCCACATTCACTTCACACAGGTTTCTTGATCCAATCACGTCCCTCTTGTGCTTAAAACTCTTTAATGCCTAATTTCTTCGAATGCATCCCCGTCATATACCAAATAAAATTCAAACTCTGCAGCCCTCCGTAATCTGGGACTACTTGATCTTCCCCGCTTTTTCTTGCCACTTCTCTGTCTCGTCTCCATGAGCACTACAGGCTCCAAGCTACACTCTTCACATGCTTACTGCTTCCTACTTCTCTGTTTCACTCCATGCCACTTCCCGCACCTGAAACACTCCTCGCCCCTTTCTCCCTACTAAATTTCTACGAGTCCTTTAAAGTCCAACTTCAAATGCCATCTCATTCACTAAGTCTTCCCTCAGCCTGTCATGCAAAAATGATCACTGCCACCTTGGACATTGTATATATGTATATATGTATATGTGGACTTATACCTTTCACATAATATACCTTTTTGCATCATATTTATTTGCATGCTTTTTATCCCCCTAACTATTGGATTATGAGCTCTGTGAAGGGAAGGATTGTCTTACTGAATCATTACATCTCCTCAGTACCTCCAGTGCTCTACACATTGGAAGCGCTCAAAAAAAGGTTTTAAATTGTATTTCAAATAAAATTAGCAAATACTATTTAAATTGATAAAGATAAGAAAGATAAGTCCTAGACTTATATTTGAGGTTCAAATAGCTTTTTTCAGGCTAAGTATCCTTAAGGGACCTCAGGAAAAAAAAAATTTTTTTTTGAAGCAACTCTGCAATGAGGTCTCCCCTTCTAAAGGTTCTATTACTCCTTTTTTTTTTTACATCACCTTTCTCCCAAAATATTTCCTCTTATACAAATAGTTATTTGCCATATCTGCTCACAGTACGTTTCTGAAACTAAGACAGGTTTTTAAAAAAGTTAAAAAAAATGTTTTAATCACTTGGTACTATCATATTGTAATAATAATTTCAATTTCCTGTCTTATAGGTTTAAAACCATAATTTTGCATAAACTTCTGAGGAACACCTTCAAAAGGTTACAAAGTAAACAAATCATTTACAAACTCTAGCATGGAATAGAGGAATTCTGTTCCTTCCTTCTGAAAACTCCTAGGCTGCATTCCAAGAAGCATGGCAATGTTATTTCTATTATATGAGAAGCATATAGAAGTGTATGACATAAACTGCAGAAGGTCATCAAGTCATCTGTCTACTCTCATAAACGTAAGTCTGTTAGCAGTTACTTCCCTCTGAGATTCCAAGTGACATATAACCTTATGCTCTTCCCTTATGAAAGGGAAGAATCCCACAATGAAGGAAACACTATAAGATGCAAATAAAATAAACATTAGAATATTACCGTTCAAAAAGACGAGATACAATGTGTAATGCCCACTTCTTACATTTCCACCATACCAGTTCTGGTCTATCATCTTCATCAATCTGTAAAGTCTCCTAAAAGAACAAATATAGATCCATAGCAAACAATGTATCAATTGTTAAGTATCTATTTACCAGACCCTGTGGCAAGAGCTGGACATATAAAAACAAAGTTAAAAAATCATAAGCACAGATAATACCATATAAACTTCTGTTGTTACAAGTTAAACTGAGTCACACTGAACTATAATCTAATTTGGTTTTGTTTTACATATCACAATAGCTTAATATATCAGGATGGATTTTGACTAGATATAAAACAATGTTATCACCTTTCCTTGTCTATAATCCTTTACAATCTAGCTCTAGCCTACTTCTCCAGACTTATTTTCTTTCACACACGCTATGATCCAGCTAGCCTAGTTGCTGTTGTTCATGTACAACATTATATCTCTTATCACCATGTCTCTGTACAGGCTCTCCCCTCCCATACCTAGAACTCTTCAAAGTTTAGTTCAAGTAGCACCTTCTATATGAGGCCTTTTCTGATACCTACTCAACACTAGTGATCCCATTCCCAAATTATATTGTATGTAATGTGTATTTACTAGTTTATGTTCACATTGTTTCCCATCAACAGACTCTAAGCTCCTTAAGGGCAGGTACTGCCCCGGCACATAAAAAAAATCACTGTTGCCTAATTTCCTCCCATATTCAAAAGGCATTTTTCCAATCTTTTGGCTACAATGACACAATACCGAAAACACGATATCAGAACCAAGAAACAGCATTATATGAAGCCTTCACAATAAGAACAAGAGTAAAGCAAAAATATCCATTATCACCACAATTATTTAATATAGTATAGTACTGAAATGATATATGCGTATATTATATATATATAGACATGTGTGTATACAGGGGTGTCTGTGTGTGTGTGTGTGTGTGCACACAGTTGTTCTTCAGTCATGTCCAACTTTTCATGACCCAACAGACCATACCATACCAATACTGTCCATGGGTTTTTTCTTCACAAAGATACTAGAGTGGTTTGCCATTTCCTTCTAAAGAGAGGATAAGTGACTTGCCCAGGGTCACACAGCTAGTAAGTGTCTGAGGCCAGATTTGAACACAGACCTTCCTGACTCCAGACTCTAACTGTGCACACTATATAATATAAAAATGCTAGCGATAGCAATAATAAAATAAATATAAATCAAAAAAATAAGTATAAGCAAAGGAATTATCAATTATTAGAGATGAAATGAACATTGATTTAGAGGATCTAGGATGTCAACTAAAATATTAATGGAAACATTAACTTTACCAAAGTTACAGGATGTAACATAAATCTACATAAATCATCAGAATTTCTGTATATGACCTACAAAATCTAGCAGGAAGAGATAAATTCCATTCAAAATAATTACAGAATGTATAAAATATTTGAAAGTCTACCTACCAAGACACTCACTGCATAAATGCAACTATAAAACTGTTGAGGTTTAGGGGTGCTGAGACCCCGAAATAGTGATGCAGATCCCGCTTCGAATGAATTTGACCCAAGCCAAAGACAAAGTTTATTAGAACACCAACTGAGGTGGGCAAGACCTTGAGGAATATCAGCATTGATCAGACTTTAAGGAATCTAAGCATTTGTGATGCTCCAGCAGGCCAGACTGAATCTGAATGATTTAAAGGTGGCAAGATGGACACTTATATACAGAAAGACTATGGGAAGATCTGGATGTCATCTAGGAATAGCCAATAGCTTGGGTGACTGGGAGGTACACAGAAGGACCAGATGCCCTAGGCTGGTGCCAGGGACCTGGGCCACTGAGCAAGCAGTGATTGTATAAGGTAGGGCCACACAATGAAAGGCTAGTTGAAAGGATTACTAGGATGGGTCAATGCCTCAGGTGAACACCAGCCAGAGACTGGACCACGTGGGAAAGCTCAAGGAAGTTGGGGGGGAGGGGGAAGGATGGTTTCCTGGGCCTACACCAATGCCTATATATACATCAAAACCCTCTTTACAAAAACAGACTTAAATAAATATTAATTATTCATGGAAATCCTAAGCCAATATAAGAAAAATAACAATACTGCCTCTGCCTAAATTTATTTGCTCACTGAGTGTCATACCAGTTAAACTGCTAAAGGATTGCTTTATAAAGTTAGAAAAAATAATGAAATCTACCTGCAGGAATGAAAGGTCCAAAACCTCAAGTGGGAATGAAGAAGGCCTAGCTAGACCAGATCTCAAAAAAGAAAGCAATTACTACAAAGTAGTTACCATTAAAACTTCTGGTGCTGGTGGAGAGGAGTGGGAGAGGGAAAGCAAAGAGAGAAGATTTGTGTTTGGGGGGAAGGAGGGAACCCATTTACTGCCACTTAAAACATAAATTGATCAGCAAAATTGATTAGGTATGCAACATACTGAAGCATACAGCAACAAATAAACCCAAAGACTCCAAATATGGAGATAAACAAAAAACTGTTTAGAAAACTACAAAGTAGTCCAGGAAACTTCAGTCAGATAAACATCAATATCTCACAACAAATTTTTTTGTTTCTTCTTTCTTAAAGACCAGACTTAACCCCAAACCACTCTGGCTCTCCTTGATAGTTCAACAATAGGTCTCAGGCCAAGCCCAACTAGATCACTGTGTGGGCCCAGATTGGCACTGAATGAATGTAAATAGCAATTGTTTGTGTTTTGGCCAGAAATCCTAAGAGTCTCCCCCTGCCAGATAATTTTTTTTTAAATAGGTAAAGAGAGGCCATTCTCTGCCTCATTTCCTATTAAACCATAATCACTGAATGGGTGTTGTCTCAGTCAACCTGAGACTTGTTAAAGACCTTAGCTTGAAAATGCCAAGGTCCCCACTGCATCCTGGGCCATCTCCAGTTCTAAGCTCTGCTTGTCTTCCAGTTTATGGAAAAAATGTCTCCTCCTACCCTGTCCCTTTCCCCCCCCACACAAGCTGATCAACTGAAATCTCATCATCATGCACTGGACTCTGATTTTGATACTCAACACCCCCACTCACCCTCAGTTGCCAATCTCCCCTCTGCAGGGCTGGAGAGAAAAGCACTGAACTCCTCCCAAAGTCTTCCTTTATTAGGAGGCTTACAACCTTTCTGGTGACTCCATTTTCCAACAGCAGATCTGCTTGGCTTTGACTCCATGGGAAAACAAGCCTCTAGCTGAGAAATCTCTAGTGTAACACACACACACACACACACACACACACACACACACACACACACACACACCCCCCACCATTTTAAAGCTTCTTTTTGTGTATTGTCTTCCCCTACTAGATGAGGGCAAGGACTGTCTCTTTTTCTTATTTGTGTCCCCTGCCACTTAGTAGGTACTTAATAAATGTTTATTTGATTGAATATTAAAGGTCAAATCATAAACAAATTAGGAATCAAGGAAGAAATGTTTTCTTTCCAAACTATTGGCAGGGGAAGAACTCATGACCAAGCAAGAAATGAGAGGATCACAGATAAAGATTAAAAGGAACAATTTTGATTACATGAAATTAAAAAGTTTGCACAAATAAAACTAATGCAGTTAATATTAGAAGGGAAACAACTAACTGAGGGAGGAAGAGAACTCTGTATCAAGTTTCTCCAGTAAATATTACTAAGATATAAAAGGAATTTATTAAAATATATAAGAACAAGAACCACTCCCTAACAGATTTGATCAAAGGATGTGAAGACAGTTTTCAAAGAAAGAAATCCAAGTTACCCAAAAAAAATAAATAAATAAAAGCTCTGAATCATTAATAATTAGAGAAATGCAAATGAACTCTACCATTCTACCTCATATCTTTCCATGAGTTTGGCAAAAATGGCCAAAAAGGAAGATGTCAATTTTTCAAAGAGCTGATTACTTTAATTTTTAAAGAGCAGGTACTTTAATGCACTGATGGTGGAGCTATGAATTTGTCAAGTCAATCGGGAAATCAATTTAGAATTATGCCCAGAAAAGATACTAAACCCTTTGATGCAGCCTGACCACTACTAGGCCAATACTCCAAAGAGTTCAAATAAAGACAGTGGGTACCCATCTTTATAAAAATACTTAAAGCACCTCTTTTGATGGTGGCAAAGAACCAGAAATCAATGATCTGTCAATCAATTAGGGACAGCTGAGGAAATCATGGTATATGAATAGATTATGCACAGTAAAAAATGATAAAAGGGACAGTTTCGGAAAAACCTGAGATGATTTGTATGAGATGATGTATTGTGAAGTGAGCAGAATTAGGAGAACAATTTAAACAATACCAACACTGTAAAGAAAATTAACTTTGACAAACTAAAGAACTCTGATGAAAGCAATGACCATCCGCTGAGGTTTACAGGTGCAGGGACCCCGAAATCACAACACATAGGTCTTGCCCAAATGAATTCAGTTCAAGCCTTCTTTCAGCTAAAGACAAGGTTTATTAGAACATCCATCCTATTCATCAGATTCTTAAGGAATCTGAACATTACTGAGCTATTGCTAGATTATAAGAATCTGAGCATTGGCTAGATTTTAAGAATCTGAGCATTTTAATGGAGACAAGATGGACTTTAAATACAGAAAGATTGTGGCAGGGATCTAGAAATGGCCAAGTAGTTTGAGGTGACTGGAGGAGGGGTCTCAGGAAGATCTGGATGGGAGTAGCCAGTAAACTGGGATGAACAAAAAGCCTGGGGCCTAGAAGACATGGCCAAGGGACAATGGAGTTTAGATAGAATTAAGGGTGGGAAATGGCTGGGGGCCATCTGGAAGTAATAGACAATGGAGGGATAGGTAACAGAAGTGGGAGATTGGGCATAGGACGTGATGAAAGGCCTGTTGATAGGATTATAGTCTCAGGGGAACACCAGAGATTTGGCCATGTGGGAAAGTCCAGGGTTTTTCCTTTCTGGGGACCAGATCCCATCCTCATCACATCCACTACCCACCTACTGACAGAGACTGGAGACAAGTACTAGACTAAAGATACAGAATAAGAAATATATATATTTTAGGGGCAGCCAGGTGGCACAGTAGATAAGAGGTCTGGCCTTGGAATCAGGAAGACCTGAGTTCAAATCCAGCCACTTGACATTACCTGTGTGACTCTGGGCAAGTCACTTAACCCCAACTGCCTCACTAAAAAGCAAAAAATATATTCATTTTTGGATATGGCCAACGAGAAAATTTTGTTTCATTTGGCATGCACATTTCCTTGTAACACCTCTGTGTTAAAAGGGTCTTGTTTTTCTTTTTCTTCTTCTTTTTTAAGATGTTACAGGACAATGGGAGGAAGAGTAGGATTACGGATAGGGATCCCCCACACCAAAAACAGAAGAGAAC
The DNA here is from genome assembly GCF_900497805.2 of Vombatus ursinus. Taxonomy (NCBI): domain Eukaryota; kingdom Metazoa; phylum Chordata; class Mammalia; order Diprotodontia; family Vombatidae; genus Vombatus; species Vombatus ursinus. The sequence goes on along the minus strand of NW_020954719.1, from coordinate 2,048,929 downwards.
AAAAGGAAGACCAGAAGGAATCACAGATGAGCAGGATAGCTAAGAAAGTTACAGGATGAATTTACATAGTTAAAAAGGAAAGCAAGCTCTAATGTGATAGATTCACAATTTTTATATACGATTCTCTCCTTATGTTTTGCAATGTATAAGGAAAAGCTCATTTTACTTGATATTTATTAAGACCAGAACAAAATTAAAATAAAATGGAAAACAAAAACACAATACCAGACTTAATGATACAAAATAGTGACATGGGCACAATCATCTTTGAACAAGTTCAAATTTAAAATCAATACAAAAATTTTTTACTCAACCAAAATCTGTACTCAGCAAGCACCCCAATCCCCAACTATAACTAATTTTCCTCAAGGAAAAATAAGCCTCTACTTACAGGGGGAACTATTCTATCAATAATAGTGCGGAAGATCTCCATCCACTGCATCATAGTTTGGTTGTTCACCAACTGAAGTGGTAATGCATACTAGGAAAGAAGAGAATGAAAAAATACATAAGCTAATGTTTTGTTATGAAATATTACATTTCACTTAAATACAGTAAAAGTTCATTCATCAATAAAGAATAGTGTACTCCACAAGAGCAAATTTTCCAGATAATGCTGTAAAAGTTTTAGGTCACTGTCAACATTTTTTTTTAATTACATTGTTTACTGAAATCTTACTAAATGGTATTTTACCCTGGCCTTTTTAAAACGAGTATGCCAGATATAATATAACTTTTTGATAATGCTTTGATGTTGCATAGTACTGATGTCTTAATGTCTCCTCCTCTGCTTTCCCAGTCACTATACCTTCTTCTTGCTGCCTTTTAACCATTCTAATTTGTTGCAGTATAAAAATTCAGACAATGAAGATTATTAGAACGGCGAGCAAATTAAGAGTCAAAACTTAGTGCTGGATTTTCCTAGAAACTACAGCATAAAAATTCAATACAGGACATGGTAATGACAATTTTGCCTGCTAAAAAAAGCCTTTTAAAAAAAAACTTACTTCCTGGTTCACTTCTAGGCTATTCACTGTTGCTGGAAGTTTAAATTTCCAAGGAAGTCTAAATTCCTGAGAAGTAGCATTGTGGTACACAGAAAAGTGAAACATATTTTGACAAAAACGTATTTTTGTCCAGAGTAAAGGTCCTGATGAGATGATAAGAGGAAAAATATACCAAATAACTTAAATATGCCAGGCTATGTTATGCAACACACACATACATAAATGTATATATGTATTTATGTATTGTATGTATTTATACACACACACACACACACACACACACACACACACACACACACACACA
>NW_020954719.1:1771944-2047608 GCF_900497805.2 Vombatus ursinus | reverse complement strand
ACACACACACACACACACACACACACACACACACACACACACACACATTCTACTTTCCTCAGCAATTGCCTTTTCTACCCAAAAGATACCAAATCTAAAACACAACAACTACGGCTTGCTTTCTCAGACTGTTATAAGGGCAATGAGACAGAAATATTCTGCAAGTTGTCCAAAATTACTTGTCATGCATGAAGTCAGGAACAGAAAGAATCCAACTCTCCTGGCTTAAGACATTGTCCCAGCTAGGATTTAACTAACCAAGCACAGTCAGAACAGAACTTGCAAATGACAGTGTAAGAAAGAGGCCATTGACAAGCTCCATTTTTGTCCAAAATTCATCCAGATCCCTGAAAGTCTTCAAGAACAATCACTATACAAAACCCTTCCCAATCAATACGCATTCTACCTTTTCCCTGATGACTTCCCCATTATTTTTTTAAGATTCCAATATCCCTATCATCTTATTCTAGATGGAACTCTCCTATATAATAGACCAAAAGAAAGGGCAATGTTTTAAGGCGGAGAAAATTAGAAAAACGACACTCTAGAGCCTTTACTCTGGTAACTTAATTCTATATTTTTCTATTCATTGTCACTTTTTTTTTCCTTTCTCTTTCTCTAGCCAAGATACCCAAAACTGATTGGGGGAGATAGGGGTAGGGGAGAGGAAAGTAGCAAGTAAAGTTGGTCAAGGTTCATGACACTGAACTAATCTGGTTGTGCCCCCGAGATTTTATGTAAGAAAAAAGACCATGCCAATTATGAACTACATTGTCTTTTCTTTTCCCTTAAAAATGAACAAAAATAAATTGTCACACCACAAAATACTTTCTTTATGTTATTAGGTATCTCAAGTAAAACCACCCTGACCAGACCATAAGACTCTGGAGAGCAGGGATCAGGTCTTATTTAAACATTTTTTTTTTCAGTACTCTGTGCTCTACGTGGTTCAAATGCCTAATAAAATTTTTACTCTTGTTTTATCGATCTGTTCTACTAAACACGTTTCTGAAATGCAAATGTTATGCCTAGATTCAAATGTCAAAAGACCAGCCAGTCAACATATGTTATTCGAGACCCCCAGCTTCTGTTCTCTCTTCTTCTGACACCTTTCATATGTGTTGTTTCCCCTATTAAAATGTGAGTTCCGGCGGAGCCAAGATGGCGGAGGGAAAGCAGTGACTTGCTTGAGCTCTCCCTCAAATCCCTCCAAATACCTATAAAAAATGGTTATAAACAAAAATGTGAGTTCCTTTCTATTTGTACCCCAGTGCTTAGCCCAGTGTTTTGCACATAAGGTTTAATAAGTGCTTCATTCATCCATCCATTCATTTATCCATCAGACCTCTGGGTAAGAAAGAAGACTCTCTCAAACATTTCATACAACTGTAATTTATAGTAAAACAATACAATATAGAATACAAGTAAAGGAGCAAAGCACAAGCACATTACTAAAAGACATTCAAGGAGGGAAATTCTGGTTAAAAAGCATCAGAAAAGGGGGAAGAGGGTCAAAAAGGACTTTGAATATAAAACAGGATTTTATATTTGATCCTGGAGGTAACAGGGAGCCCGCTGGAGTTTACTGATTGGGAGACAAGGGGGAAGTGACAAGGTCAGACCTATCCTTTAGGAATGTCACTGACAGCTGAATGAAGGATGAGATCTGGAGTGAGGAGAGACTTGTGACAGGCAGACCCACCAGCAAACTACTGCATGAGGTGATGAGAACTTGCAGCAGAGTGATGGCAATGACAAACAAAAGGAGGAGGCCTATGCAAGAGATTTATGAAGATAGAAACGACTTGGCAACAGATTGGATATGAGTAGTGAAGAATTAAGGCTGAAACCTAGGTTGCGAGTGTCAGTGACTAGGAGGATAGTGGTACCCTCAATAGCAACAGGGAAGTCAGGAAAAGGGTAGGAAAAGGGTTTAGGTTTTGGGGAGAAAGATAATGAATTCAGTTTTGGACATGTTGAGTTAAGATGTCTATAGGATATCCAGTTCAGATATCCCAGTAGGCAGCTAGGAGGTGAGCTGAAACTGAAAGTCAACAGAGAAAACAGAATAAGATAAGCAGATCTGAAAATCATCAGCATAGACATGATAACTGAATCCATGGGAGCAAATAAGATCACCAAATGGTTGAGAAAGAGAAAAAAAGAGGCCCCAGGACAGAGAACTGGGGGATAACCAAAAAATTTTAGGAAGTTTTTTCTGACATCAAGCCTAAAGTTTCCTCTTCTCCAACCTAAACATTCCCAGTTTTGTCAACCAGCCCTTATGTATGGCATGATCTCAAGGAGCTTCACCATTCTGGCTACCCTTCTCTGGATGCCCTACTTTCTAAAATGTGACAGCGAGAACACAATATTCCAGATATGATCTAACAAGCTCAGAGTACAATGAGGTCACCTCCTTATTCCTGGACATTATGCTTAATGCAGCCCAAGTTTGCATTCATTTTTATTTTTTGTTTGTTTTTTAGGGCCATACCATACTGCTGACTCATGTTGAGTTTTCAGTCCACTCAAATCTACAATGCTGCTTTTAGACAAACTAATCACTGGCCAGAGTTCCCTCATTCCTAAGTGGCAAGGTATCCTGAGAGAAAGATCGGAGGCAGAATATGACCAGGGGGTCAAAATATTGCTACCAACTCAAATACCACCTCCTCTTAGGACCTAATGGAGTCATCACAAAACCTACAAGCCATGATCCATTTTTCAACCCAGACCCTTGCAATTAAGGGGAAAAAACCCCATGGAGATCTGGCCTGTCAACTCTCTTTGCCAGTCTTGCAGCCCCTGCCTCCTCAGAAGCCACAACTACTGGAGATCCACAAAAGAAAATTCTCAACACTCAAGTAATTAGCACTGTGAAATCAATCATTCAATAAATAAGCATTTGTTAAGTATCTACCATGTGCTAGGCAGAATGCTAAATGCTGAGGATAGAAATATAAAGAAAACCTTAAGGTTTAACATCAGAAATAGGAATGATTTTATCAATGGAAATAATACTTAAGAAGATGCTTTGTAGCTACATACTAAAAACCATCAGCCCTTTGCAGTTGTCCTGCAGCCGACCCCTCCTATGTGTATTTTTCTTGCTGTTTAATCATTTTTCTGTCATATCTGACTCTTAATGACCTCTTCTGGAGTTTTCTTGACGCAAAGATACTGGAGTGGTTTACTATTTCCTTCTCCAGCTCATTTTACAGAGGAGTAAATTGAGGCAAATAGGGTTAAGTAACTTGCCCAGGGTCACAAGGTAGTATCTGAGGCCAGATTTGAACTCAGGACGACTTGTCTTCCTGATCCAGACCCAGAGTTCTATCCACTGCATCACCTAACTGTTATTTATTTATCAGCTCTTTGACGTCAGGGCCTACATCACTTTTCTATAAGTATCCACTACAGATAGCACAGTGCTTGGCACAAAGCAAACCTTAACAATTTTTTTTTATTTATTCGTTGATTCATCCATTCCAGTTTTCTCAACTTCTAGCTGCAAATTCAATTTTTATTAACCCAACTGTAAGATTTTAAATTTATTACTACTAAATTTCATCTTAGTGGATACTGAATATTAAATTTCAACCACAGTGGATATAGAATTAACCTCAAACTCAGAATTACTTGTGTTTAAGTCAGGCCTTTGACACATTTCCAGCCGAAACACCCGGCCAAGTTAGTTAACTTCTTAGTGACCTAGTCACTCTCTAACCCTGTTAAGTGGAAGAAAAGAAGTCAACAAGGATTGGTAGGAATAACTGTAACAATGAAATCAGAGGTCCAATTCCTATCCCCTAAATTTTATCTTATTGAATTTGTCACAAGGTTATCACCCATGAAAATCTTTTTTGTGGATCCTGATTATCATTCAGCGGGTCACCTATCCCACCCCACTTGGTGTTAATACGAATTTGATTAGCATGCCATTTACACCGTTATACAAGTTATAATAAAATATATTAAACAATTCAGGGTCAAACAAAGCACTTGAAGCAGTACTCGAAAGACTTCCTGCCAACCTGACCTCAAAACACTTAATGACTACTAATGGAGTCTGTCAATTTACCAACTTCTAAACCCAATGAATTGCACTACCTTACCTAACCCACATCTCTACATTATTTCCACTAATAATGTAAGATAATTTATTAAAAGCTCTGCTAAAGTCTAGGTAAACTCTAACTAAAGTAGTCCCCTAATCTACCAGTTCAGTGACTATGGTAAGAATATCATAAGAACTTATTCCAAGCAAGGCATACTAGTTTTGCAACCATCTTAGAGGTTATATTGGCTCAGAAGACTAAGGCTCAGACTGCGATGTAGCTTACCAGCATGCTGAATAGAAAGAGAACAGAACAGGGCAAGAACTCTCTCCTGAGATTTTGGACAGCAAAACAACAGAATGACTAACACAGAAAACACTAGCACAGAAAAGCAGCACTCAACTTCATATTCAATAATCATCACTTCCTGCTCTGCTCTGAACATCCTCTATTAGGGCTTAGTAAATCTCCCTTCACTAACCAGTAAAAGGACTATATTTTATTCCAATTTTAAACCTGAGGTAGCTAATCAGTCTGGTCAAATGTGAACTCTCTTACTCAGCCGTGGTCTATGACAAAAACCCTGTCAAAAAAAAGAAATAAGGCTAGTCTGGTGAGACCCATTTTTAAGGAAGTCATTTTAGCCCTTTTCCAGTTGTTCATCACCCATCTCTTTATTACTCGCTAGAATTTTGACAATAATTTAAGTCAAGCACACAGGTCAATTCTTTGCAGACTCTTCTCCAAAATTTTTTTAAATCATGCAATAGCTCTCCTTTCCCTGAGATTTTTCAAAGATCACGGACAATAACTCAATAATAACATCTGCCACTTCTTTCAATATCAATGCATGTAGATGCAGAGCCAAGATGGCAAAGAAAAAGCAGAAAGTTGCCTAAGCTCTCCCTAGTTTCCCTCAGAAACAACGTTCTGTCTAGAGTGACAGAACTCACAAAAAGACAGAGTGAAACAATTTTCCAGCCCAGAATAACTTATAAGGACTTTAGGAAAGGCCTGTCTCACTTGGGTAAGAGGGGAGCTCAGCCTAGCGCAGGGAGTGTTCTGGTAAGCCAGCAGGAGGCTCTTAACCACAAACACAGATCAACAACCAAGGCCTCACAGTCCTGGGACACAGTAGGCCAGCTGTGAGGCTTCTAGCTCCAGGACAGCAAGCAAACTGCAAAAGCCTCAGGCATAACAGGCAAGACTAGACTGGGCCACCCTAGGGCAATGGGAAAGCTGCCAGCCCCAGAGGGCCTGACACAGAAAGCCAGTTACCAGACCCATGGCCCCCAGTAGAATAAGCTTGGGAAGAGTGCCCTTGGTACCCCAGGAGCAGAGCTCAACTTTAAAAGTCACAAAATATGCTAGACAATGGAAAAAAAAAACAAAAAACAAAAAACAGCACTGACCATAGAAGCTATTATGCTGACAGGGAAGATCAAAACACAAACTCAAAAGAGGACAATGTCAAAATGCCTACATGTGAAGCCTCAAAGAGGAATATGAATTGGTCTCAAGCTCAAAGTGTCTTCTTGGAAGAGCTCAAAAAGGACTTTAAAAATCAGAGCGGTAGAGGAAAATTTAGGGGAAAAAAACGAGAGTTATACAAGAGAATCATGAAAACAGAGTCAATAGGTTCGAAGAGGAAGGACAAAAAATGACTGAAGAAAACAACTCCTTAAAAAAATAGAATTGGCCAAATGGAAAAGGATGTATAAAAGCTAAGTGAAGAAAATAATTCCTTAAAAATTAGCTAATGACCCTATGAGACACCAAGAATCAATCAAACAAATAAAAAGATCAAAAAATAGGAGAAAATGTAAAGTACCTCATTAGAAAAACAACTGACTTAGAAAACAGATCAAGGAGAGATAATTTAAGAATTATTGGACTACCTGAAAGTCAAGATAAGAAAAAAAAGGGGGAGGGTCTATACAGCATCTTTCAAGTTATCAAGGAAAACTGCACTGATATCCTAGAATCAGAGAACAAAATAGAAATTGAAAGAATCCACCAGTCACCCAAAATGAAAACTCCAAGGAATATGGTAGACAAATTCTAGAACTATCAGCTCATGGAGAAAATAGCGCAAAGCAGCCAGGAAGAAACAATTCAAATATCAAGGAGCCACAGTCAGGATTACACAGGACTTAGCAGCTTCTACATTAAAGAATCAGAGGGCTTGGCATATGATATTCCTGAAGGCAAAAGAGCTTCGATTACAACCAAGAATCAACTACCCAGCAACACTGAGCATAATCTTTCAGGGGGAAAAATGGATATTCAATGCAATAGGGGGCTTTCAAACTTTGCTCATGAAAAGACCTGGTCTTTAAATACAAGACTCAAGAGAAGCATAAAAAGGTAAATAGGAAAGAAAAAAAAAACCCATGGTATTCAAAAAGGTTAAATTTTTTACATCCCTACACAGGAAGATAATACTGGTAACTCTTAAGAACTGCATCTCTATTAGGGCAGTTAGAAGGAGTATACATAGACAAGAGGTTGTGGGTATAAGTTGATTTGATGTGATGATATAAAAAAAATTGAAGAGTGGAAAAAAAAAGGACTGCATTAGGAGAAGATAAAAGGGGAGGTAGAATGGGGGTAAATGATATCACATGAAGAGGTGAGAAAGACCTATTACAGTAGAGGGAAAGAAGAGAGGAGTGAGAATTGTTTGAACCTTACTCTCATCAAATTTGGCTCAAAGAGAGAATAACACACAAGTCAGTTGGGTATAAAAATCTAAAATAGAAATCTATCTTACCCTACAGGGAAAGAGGAGGGGAAGAGAAAAAGAAAAGGGGAATAAGGGGCTGATAAAAAGGAGGGCAGATTGAAGGAGGCAGTAGTCAGAAGCAAAACACTGGTGAGGAGGGACAGGGAAAGGAAAGAAAGAAAAAATATAAATGGGAAAAATAGGATGGAGGGAAATACAGTAAGTACTTATGAAACTGTCAGTATGAATGAGATGAACTCTCCCACAAAGTGGAAGCAGACAACAGAGGGGATTAAAAATCATAATTCTACATGTTGTTTACTAGAAACACATCTGAAGCAGAGTAAAGGTAAAAGGCTGGAGCAGAATATATTATTTGTCAGCTGAAGTAAAAAAAGCTGGGATAGAAATCATGATCTTACACAAAGCAAAACAAAAAATAAACTTGCTAAAAGGTACCATACACAATGATATAATATCAATACTAAACATATATTCACCAAATATATGCATCCAACTTTCTAAAGGAAAAGTTAAATAAGTTATAGGAGGAAATAGACAGTAAAACTGTACTAGTGGTAATCTTCAACCTCCCCGTCAGAACTAGATAAATCTAACCACAAAATAAACAGGAAAGAGGTTTAGGAGGTAAATAGAATTTTAGAAAAGTCAGATATAATAAACCTTTGGAGAAAATTTCTCAGTGGCATATGGCACCTAACAAAAAATGACCATGCATTAGGACACAAAAAACTCATAATCAAATGCAGAAAGGAAAAAATATTAAATGCATCCTTTTCAGATCATGATGCAATAAAAATTACATGTAATAAAGGGTCATGGAAAGACAGATTAAAAATTAATTGGAAACTAAATAATCTAATCCTAAAGAATGCGTGGGTCAAACAACAAATCATAGAAACAATAATTTCTTTTTTTTTCATTATATTTAAATTTGTTATATACTTAAATACAAAATAAGAAAAGGGAAAAAATTGCCATTTACACAGCAGAACATGAGAGGATTCAATACAAAGGAATAAATTTTCATTTCAAGAAAACTGATACTACATATAAATACTACACATTATATTAAAAGCTGTCCATCTTTTCTTTGCTTCCTCGTATGTTTTCTTTTGTACTCTACTATGTGCTTTTTACTTTATTTTTCCCCCTTCTCCCCCCACCCACCCAAGAAGGCATGGATACACAAACACAAACACACACACACACACAGATATCCCTAAACATACCCATATATACACATTTACACACAACTGTATATAAGACCATATTATGCTTATTTCCACTTGTCATCTGTTTCTCTGTAGGTGAATAACATCTTCCTTCTGAAGTCCAAGTCTTTCCATATTTTTCTAAGTCCAGCAACTCATCATTTCCTATACCACAACAATATTCAGACCCAATTACATTCTATTTGAGAGATTGTCTATTTGACTTTTTTCCCCAATTTTTTACATTCCCTCTCTATTCTTGGGTACATAGGTTTTACTTTTACAGGAAAATTTTAATTTAAAATAATCAAAATTATTCATTTTATACTTCAACACTGCTCTTACCTTATAATATGGTTTAATGTCTAATTAAATTCTATTCCTGATCTTTTTTTTATATTTGTGTATATGTCTCATTTTTATAGCATCTCCTAAAAGCAACATACTGTTGGATTCAAATTTTTAATCTGCTATCAGTTTCTATTTTATGGGCAAATTCATCCCATTCACATTCTAACTATAATTACTTCTTGTATATTTTCCTCCTTCCTTTTTTCCTCACTATCTTTCTCACACTATTCCTATCCTCCCTCACTTCGCTACTTTACTTCTACCTGCTCATTTCCCCTCCTATTCCTTAACCTATCCCCCCTCCAAGAATCCCTCCCTTTTCCTCTCCCTTCACCCTATCCCTTTACCCTCTTATTTCTTTCTGAATTTAGAATATTATTATACCCTTCTAGACATATGTGTGTTTCCTCTTTAACCCACTCCCAATGACAGCCGGGTTCCAGAACTAGCTGTCCTCCACCCCCATCTAATTTCACTGTATCAGTTCTTCTTCTCACACTTCATTTGCATGAGATAGCACTTTTTGCCTTTTCCTACATCATTTTGCTTTTTTAGAATCAAGTCATACTCAGTTCTACCCCACTCTTTCTTTTCAACTACCCAATTACTAATAACAATCTTAGACATACAGTTTACATTTCCACATATAAAAAATAAACAATTTGTCCTTATTGGGTGCCTTGAAATTATTTCTCTTGGATCTTATATGTCAAATTTTCTATTTAGTTCTGGTCTTTTTGAAACAAAATCCTGAAAGTCTGTCAATGCAGTGAGTGTCCAATTCTTTTTTATTCAGAATTATACTTTGCAAGGTATATTTTCAGCGATAATCCCAGTTCTTTCACTCTTCAATATAAAGTGTTCTAAGACCTGTAGTCTTTTAGTGTAGCCACTGCTAGGTCCTGTGTAATTCTAATTATGGATCTCCCATATTTTAATTGTTTTTTTCTTGTTTCTTGTAATATTTTCTCCCTAATCTGGGAGTTTGGGAATTTGGCCATGATATTCCTGTAAGTTTTCCTCTGAGGATCTCTTTCAGGTGGTGATCAGCAGGTTTTTCCTATTTCTACTTTCCCCTCTTGTTCTAACACTTCAGGACAACTTTCTTTAATTATTTCTTGTATTACTGTATCAGGATTCTTTTTTTGATCACAGTTTTCAGGTAGTCCAATTATTCTAATGTTTTCTCTTCTTGATCTGTTCTCCAGATCAGCTGTTTTCCTTATATTATGTTTCACATTCTCCTCTACTTTTTTATTCTCTATATTTTGTTTTGTTATTTCTTGGTCTCTTATAACTTAACTGGCTTACCCGTGGCCAATTCTAATTTTCAAGGAGTCGTTTCATTCCTTAAGATTCTGGATCTCCTTTGCCAATTGGTTGACTTTTTTTGCATAATCTTCTTGCTTTTCTAGGATTGTTCTTACTTTTTTTTAAAAATTTTTCCTCAATCTCTCTTAATCTGGGCAATTTATGTTTTTGTAACTGCTCATCCACTTTACTTAGAGTGTCAGATTTCTTGGCAGACAGTTGAGCAAAATAGCTCCTAATTATTGCTGTAATTTTATCTTCATTGGTAATGAATTCACCCTTCTCTATTTTGATACTGGTAATTTGGTTTTCTTCTTTCTTTTTTTAAATCAAATTAACCAAAAGTTTATCTATTTTTTTTTCATAAAAGCAGCTCTCAGTTTTATTTATTAGTTTAATAGTTTTCTTTCAATTTTATCAATCTCTCCCTTGATTTTCAGAATATTTAGTTTGGTGTTTAACTGGGAATTTTTTAGAAAAGGAAGATTTCAGAAAAACCTGAAAAGACTTACATGAACTGTTATTGACTGAAGTAAGCAGAACCAAAAGAACATTGTACACAGTAAAACCAACATTGTGTGAGGATCAACTAAGATAGACTTAGCTCTTCTCAGCAATACAATGATCCAAGACAATTCCAAAAGATTCATGATGGAAAATGCTATCCACATCCAGAGAAAGAATTACAGAATCTGAATACAGATCGAAACACTATTTTCACCACGTGTATGTGGGGGGTGGGGGGCAGGGTTCCCCCTTTGTTTTGTTTTCTCATTCACAACATGACTAATTTGGAAATATATTTAATATGATTGTACATATATAACCTATACCAGATTGCTTGCCATCTTGGGGAGGTGGGAGGGAGAAAAATTTGGAACTCAAAATCTTATTAAAAAATAAATGTTGAAAACTATGTATGTAATTGGAGAAAATAAAATACTATTTGCAAAAAATATATATCATGTATGTAGTATGCCTGAGCCAATGACCTGAATTCAACTAGGTGATCTCTAGGTGATTAGATTTACATTTCTTGGGTAGCAGTCCTCTACAAATCACTTAGATTTACCAGAGTATTCTATCCCCTACTAAATTGCAAGTTTTATAAGGTATCTTTGATATCTAAATTTTGCATTTTCCCCAAAGTCTAACCAAGTGCTCTGTAAACATTGGGCTTAATAATCAGTAGAAAGTCAAGGTGCTTAACAAATGCTTGAATTTAATTGTCCTCTGAATTAGAGCCCTACCTGAACAAGTGCATAAAAAATTTTTAGAATTTGCTTCTGAAGTAGTACAGAGTAATGGGATGGATCAGGAAGAAGCTGGATAATCTGCTGCTGAATTCGAGGTAAAAATACTTGCATTGCTGCGATAAGAGGTTCTCTTTCCTCTGATTTCTTGTATCTATATGAACACAAAAAGAGAAGGAATGAAAAAATACCATAAATTTTAAGCAGAATCCAAGATAAGTATAACAATATTTTTAAATAAAAGAGAAAAATAACGTCCCAACATCTCTCAATATTTTCTAAGAATATAAACATTAATTATTAATTACAACCTTTCCTTTTTTTGTAAAGATAAATAATTCAGTTGATATTCAAAAGCCTTATTCTTTTCTCTCCTTGATTCTTGAGATGCTGGGTGATACAGGAGATAAACAACTAGACCTAGAGTGAGGCATGACCTGAATTCAAATCCTGCCTCAGACTATGCCTCAGCTATGGGACTCTAGGCAAATCACTTACCCTCTGTCTGCCTCAATTTCCTTATCTATAAAATGGTGATAATAATGGCACCTGTCACAGGATCATAGTGAGGATAAAATGGGATATTTATAAAGTGCTCTGCAAACCTTAAAGCACTATAAATAAATGCTAGCTACTGTTGTTGTTGTAGCTGCTGTTGTTGTTGAACGTAAAAATATTTTAAGTGAAACATCACTAAAAGCATTCAGTAGATAAATTGCCAGAACTGGAGTCAGGAAGACACGAGTTCAAATCCAGCTTCAGGGGGCAGCTAGGTGGTGCAGTGGATAAAGTAACGACCCTGAAGTCAGAAGGACTTGAGTTCAAATCTGACCTCAGACCAAACACTTGATACTTACTGTGCAACCCTGGGCAAGTTACTTAACCCCAACTGCCATAAATAAATAAATATATAAATAAATAAATAAATTTCAAATCCAGCTTCAGACACTTAGGCACTGTGTGATCACAGTCACTTAATCTGTTTACCTCAGTTTCCTCACCTGTGAAATGGAGATAATAATACTACTTCCAGGTAGTTTTCAAGATCAAATAAGATAATAATTGTAAAGTGTCCAACACAGTGCCTAACAGGTAGTAAGCGCTACATAAATGTTAACTATTCAACTATTATATTATTATTCCAAATCTTGGCTTACGTTCTCCAATATGATTTTAAAAGAACTCTGAGATATGTTCTCCCTATTCCTAGGTATAAAGACATCTTTTATACAGATATTTATCCTTTACTTCAAGGAATTATTCATGTTTTTTGAGTTTGTTAAGTTCAAGATATAAAAAGGTAAAATTTTAATTAAAAAAAAGGTATCTGGGTAGGTTATTTCATAACTTATCTATAGAATCCTTTAAAACGATAAGGCTAGGAATAGGGATTTGATCTGTAATTTCAGTGGCATAGGGAATTGCCAGGTGAGGAAATTCTAGCAATGCAGGTCAATACTTTCTGAGAGATCTTAAATAGATGCCTAGAGTACTGTGAGGATAAGTGATTTATTTATCCAAGGTCACAAAGTTACAACGTATAAGAGGCAGAACTTCCTACCTTTAAGTCCCTCTGCGTTTCCAACCTTTAAAGTGCCATTAAGTACCCTAAATGACAGAAAATTATTCTTTCATCTTACCTAGAGTCCATTATAATAATAAAAACCCAGAAAAAGTAATTTTCATGAAATACATATATTTAAATTATACAAATCATACATTTCAATGGTCTCAAGAATAATCTACTTTGTTAAAATTACTGTATAAATCCAACCCCTCTTGTTTTAATTTAAATAGAGAAGGGAAGTTAAACATCATTATCATCATCTCATAGGTTCATAGATTTAGAGCTGTAAGGGACCTGACGTTATTGATTCCAATCTCTACATTTTATAAATGAGGTAACTGAGGCTCGGATATTAAGTTACTTGCCCAAGGTCACAAAGGTGGTAAACGGCAGAGCCAGAATTTGAACCCTGATCCTCCAATTTCAAATCCCATCCTATTTTTACTACATACCTTGTATCTTTTATTTATAAACTTAGACTTCAAACTGAAAAATGCTCTCAATTTCCAGGACTAGATTTTAATTTAAAGGAAAAAAAAAGAGGGAGGTATGAGAAACCTGTTATTTTCCGCAGTCATCTCTTCACTTCTGCAGTATGTATATCTTATCCTATTAACATGATTTCAAATACCCTATAAAAATGTTTGGGAGGCACTGTGGTATAGTAGTTAGAAAACCAGCCTTAATGCCATGAAGATCTAGGTTCAAGTACCAACTGTGACACATACTGGCAGTGTGACCCTCAGCAAGCCACTTAAATCTAGTACTTTAGCTTACAACCATTCTCTCAGAATTTCCTCAACCAAAAGTTCCCTAAATTAATGAAATCACAAATCTAATTTCTATCTCTATCCGCCCTCTACTCTTATAAAAAGCCTTAAGGAAAAAAGGTTATCCATCCTGACTAGATAGAAAATGTGTCTTTTTTAATTTTATTTTGCATCTAAAAAAATTCGAATGGTTCACTCACACAAAGGAATGAACTTACGTTGAGACAAATAATAAAACTCAAATTGCTAATCACCCTTATTCAATATTCTTTAAACATCAATGGAACATAACTCCTGTAATCTTCTACTGAGAAATCCCCACTTACTCATATGTCTTCACAAGCTGATATAGACATAATAAGCTGCCAAGCCAGCTCGCACTGCTTTGAGATTGTAAGTAATAGCCTATCTTGTCTACCACCGCAGTCCAGTGACCAGGAAAATCATGCTTAATTATGGCACGGAGACACATTGTTAACTGGACCCTAGGAGGTAAAACAACAAAAACAACAATAGAAAAAGACACCACCACAAATTTAATTATATTTGTCATATTTCAGAGATGTCTGCTATTTTATGAAAAGACGGCATTCAAGTTCCGACATACTCTTTATCTATAGGTGTAAATCTGGAGCGAAAACAGGAATACTTTGAGACAGCCTCAACAACATGACTTCCTGAAAATGAGCATCACATATAGAAAGCAATTTCCAAGGAAATAAACATTTTACATTATCCCTCTACCCTATAAATTTATTTGACATTGCATTAATGTATAAAAATTCTAACAAATAACATCAGATATTATATGGAGCAAAAACAAAATACCACCTAAGCAATGATAGGTCATTTTCCCCCTATTTGTGTACCTAAGTATAATAATTAGTATGATTAGGAAGACCTAGGGAAACTCCAACAATGAATAGAGTAGTTTGCTTTGAAAAAATCTAGCCTAAGGGAAGTCTAAGAAGTAGTTCAAATAGCAGAAATCAATATATGTCAGGACTCCTTATCACCCAGAAACTATAGATCTACAAATAGGTGAGATAGTTTATAATTGTCTAAAGTCAAAATGGATAGGTCAATAATGATCTTCTTAAGGTAAAAAAATGTGAGGGGTAATTTAAAAGGTGTAATGGGAAAAAAAGATTTCTATAAGTAATCAGTATTGATCAAATATGTTATTTACATGCTTACCTTTGAAAAGAAGAAATACTTATATAAAATAGTGACAGAAAGTAACTAGTAGCCTGATTAGGATCCATTCAATATCCTCTAGTGTCACCAACTCTGGGAATTCTTCTACAATATTCTTCATAATTAATAATAACTAACATTCTATATTGTACTTTTTGTTTGTTTGTTTTTTAGGCAACGGGGGTTAAGTGACTTGCCCAGGGTCACACAGCTAGCTAGTGAATGTCTGAACCCAGATTTGAACTCAGGTCCTCCTGACTCCAGGGCCAGTACTCTATCCACTGCGCCACCTAACTGCCTCTATACCATACTTTTAAGGTTTGCAAAGTGCTTTACATATGTCATTTATCTATGAGGTAGGTGCTATTATTATTCCTATTTTACAGATGGGGAAACTAAGGTTTAATGACTTGCCTAGGGCCACAAAGCTAGAAAATATCAGAGGTACAATTCAAGTTCAGGTCTTTCTACCTCCGAATCTAGCATTCGATCCACATTATACCATCTCACTGCCCTGAAAGGGGAATATGGCATTATTAGGAAAAAAACCACTGGATTTGGAATTGGGGACCCAGATTTGAATCACAAGTCTATTACTTTGTGCTTATGTGACCTTGTGCACGTTACTTACCCTTTCGGGTCTCAGTTTCCTCATGTGTAAAATTAGGAAGCTGAGGTAGGTATATGCTAAGGTCCTTTCCATCTGAAAATATTATGTTATTCTGGAAGTAGGTTAGAACATATTTTTCTGAGGGACAACTAGGTGGCACACTGAAAAGAGTACCAGGCCTGGAGTCAAAAAGACTCATCTTCTTGAGTTTAAATCTAGTTTCAAACACTTACTAGCTGTGTGACCCAGAGCAAATCTCTTAACCCTGTTTGCCTCAGTTTCCTCATCTATAAAATGAGCTGGAGAAGAAAATGGTAAACCACTCCAGTATCTTTGCCGAATGGGGTCATAAAGAGTCGGACATGACTGAAACAACTAAACAACAAAAACAGGAAAGTTTGAGGGGGTACCAGATCAGTGGTACAAAAGAGATCTAAACTATTATTAAGTGGCAAAAGCATCCCCCAAACATTATAGTATCTACTCACCTATTCCCATCCTATCTCTCATCAAATCAGTTACATTTATTGTTTTATGTCCAAATTTTTTTTCTACTACTATTACCTCCTCCATGCTGCCACTCCCTAGCACTTCTTATCTTGAGCTAAACAAAGTTCTCTACCAAAAGAACTGTATTTTTACACACGCTAAAGTTACATCACTTTCCTTTTCTTCCCACATGTTGAAGGCTGGGTGTATGAGATGTATGATACCATGTATTACTTCTGGGAGATGTCAGAATAAAAGAGTTAAACTCTATGCTACCATAAGGATAAATAATTCATGGCATTTAAGGAGCAGTCTATCACTACCACTATAGTCTTTTTCTCCTTCCTCTTCTCTTTTCTATTGTCCTATCCTCATTTCTTCTTTTGTTTCTTTTCTCTGATTATACTTCATTTACAACAGAAGGTAATGCTTTGTATCTAGAAATATTACTTAGGATTAAAGTAAAATCGTAGTTCTAAATAGTTTACAGTAGGTTTTCTATAATGCTATACTGTCTCTAATTTCTTTGACTTCTCCACTCTACTCCCAGTAAAAATTTGGAAATCTTATCATCATGTAAGATCCAATCAGACTTATCAATACCCTCTGCCCTCTGATTAGAGGGTAGAGACACAAACGCCTACATTTAAGGAGAGAGGAAAGGACAGATATCCCCTCAAATATGTCATTTCCCACCCAACTGCACTCTTTTTGGACTTCTTCACCAACTACGTCCTCAGGACTGGTCCTTCTTCCTCCTCTCATTTTTCAGCTTTCTTTTGTATGTCTTCCACTATTAGATTGCAAGCAAGTGTTTTCTTTGTTTTTTGTAATTTGCATCCCTAACACTTAGCACAGTACCTGACACATAGTAAGCACTTAATAAATGTTTATTGGCTATTATTAACTATTCCTTACTCCCCTGATATTCTCACTTCTCCAAAAGAAACCTAATTTTACATATTACTGAGCTGTCCATATAAAAGAATGGAAATTGTGCTCATATAACAAATGAAGAATATATACACATATATAAAAATACACACACACACATATGAATTGAATGAAAAGTTGAGTGCCCTAGGAATAAATTTCCCTGTAATGGAGAAGATAAAAGAAAAAAATAAGGTAAAAACAGAATGGTACAAAGTTAAGTGAGATCAACTAAAGCAAAATAAGTTATTTACATATTATTAAATTTATTATTAAATAAATATATTTATTTAATCAAGAAGGCATTTTGCCTTAACTCTCTTAATGAGAAAAAAAAGAGATAAATAAGAGGTAAAATTCTTTCTAAAATAAACAAAAGATAGGAGATTATCTGAGATATAAGAAAGCAATTTATGAAAAAGAATGAGTCCTTATTCACTGCATTGTTTCTTTTGAAAATCAAAAATCATAATCTTTATAACTGGATTTGTCCTCCTATAAAAACCAAATATTTATGCCTCTTATTCATGTATATATAGATAGTATAATGTACCTCACTAAATCTGGAGACCGAATTATTCCTTCCACAATGTTATCTCGAATCTGCTGGCGATCATTTTCATGAATGTTGAATGGAAATATTGCTTCTCCAGGAGGGGGTTCTCGATCTGGCCAGTACTGCGTCACCATGTTCTTCAGGTAAATGGCAGCTGAGTTACAGAAAAAATCCTAACATAGCACCATGGAAAGGATGGATTTAATTCAACTTTACCAAGTGTGAAAGGCTACGCCATTATGTGCTGACCATGAAGCACAGTGAAGATGGCAGGGAATATAGTTCTAAGCAAGCAACCAACAGATGGGAAAATGTATAAAAACCAAAGACTTTTCTTTTAGCAATTAAGGTACATTTTAGTTAAAAGCATTCTGTCACTCAAGACTAAGATTTTCAATGACAAAAAAAAACCTATTAGTATCAAATGTGTACCTTAGACTGAACATAAGGTGGTCTAAATCAAAACTGCCTAAATAAATCTCTATCATAAGAGTCACACTGCTCATAAAAGTTTGACAATAATGAAATGGCAATGAACCAAAAACTGAATTTTCATTTTCCAAGATACTGTGTAGGTAATTTCTCTTTACATTATTTAAATAACTCCTTGAAATAGATACAAGTAAATTTTTTATTATTGTAATTCCCACTTAACAAATCCTTCACAGACCGAATAAGCATCATCTTTGACATTTCAAGAAAATAACAGTAAAAGAAACATTTTAATAGAAATGCCTTGTAAAAACTAAAGGCTTTTTTATATCTTTTAAATCTTCTATAGCCATTCAGTTCAATGTTTAATAGAAAGAAGTCTTAAAGCATCTTTAAAAAAAGGAAATGTAACAGGTTTACTAATATTGGTCTAGTATTCTTTAGGTAGACTGTGAAAGCTTCTTAGTCTTTAAAGAGTTTAATAAGTACATATTAAAAGACATTTTAAATACCTAAGTCAGTTTATGAGATAATTCATATGTTTTATGGGAATACAGATATGAGTAGTAAGATCATCACCATTCCCTAAGCGACAAGTTAGCCATGAAATTAAATAGTATAAAACGTGCTAATGATACCATATCTGCTTTATACAAGAGCTATTTTTATCTTTCTTATTAATATCAACCTCCTATAACATTCTGTTGATTTATATAGCCTTGGCATAGGTTTACTTGGCTCCTCCACATTCCTTTCGGCCTTCCCACTTTGAAAGTCTGTTCCACCTATGAATTCGTTTTGATAGTAACACAAATAAAAGAACATTTTATTAAAATGGCTATATGAGAAGTGGATAAAGTGTCTTCTTTACCCCAGTATGGTTCTGACTATGTAATTCAAAGTTGTATTATATAAGATATGATATGGTCTAACATGGCGAACAATACGTAAACCCATTTGAATGATGCAAGTAACTAATTAGCCTTCTAAAGTGAATATAGGCAAAAACCAAAAATACCATTATAGGCCTATTTTTTCATAGTTAACCATCTTGCCCTTGTAATAACTGAGAGTCAAAAATCAAAACCTATAAACAAATATTTTTATGTGGTTTACAGCACTGGTCCTCAAAGGATGTCATAGCCCAATAGTGCAAATATATGAGTTTTCTGACTCTCCCACAGTATGACACTTGAGCAAAAAAAGCTTGAGAATCACTGTTCCATAGTATAATACAATCAACATATACAAAAGACACACTGACTAGTAGATGATTAAATAAATCTCTAATAAATAACTAATTTGTTATACATAATGGTCATATGACTCTGGGCAAGTCATTAACACTCTCAGTGGTCCAGGCAACTTTCTAAAAGTTAAAGTTAGCACTTTCTCAAAGTGTTGATCCATACTGTGAGGAGTTTCCTTAAAAAGAGTTCCCTACACCTACAAAATTACAGGACCGACCCAAAAATGAACTCAATATAATACTATGAGAGACAACTGTTTATTACAGCTATTGCTAATTCTAAATAACTAAAAATAATGGAAACTGCCACCAAAAGTAATTGAAAATCCATCAATCATCCAATAATTTCATTCTGTCCAAATGCCCATATTTCTATAAACTTTTACCAAGATACACAAAATAAATTAATATTCACTTGTCAGGAATCATTCAGGAATGAGGTGGAACTGTTCACATCAGTGAATTTTCATGATACCTCAAATAAATGAATCTTATCAATTTCAGAGTTCCCTCAAACAATGTAGCGACCTATCTATGCCACTACGTGCAACTCTTACAAATGTCTCCACATAAGTTCACCATGAAGGTCCCTTCCAATATATTCAAGGGCTTCCTAGCTTTCTCCTGATATCCTGAGAATACTAGGGGAGCACTGTAGCTACTGAACTGTCATCCCACGACCTCACCATATGACCAGGCTGTCATCTTTCTAATGGCATCCTTTACTTGGTTATATGCTGCATCTTGTTCACACCCACTATGAATCTCTTCACTGCTCTCTCTCTATGTGATACTCATTTTAAATTTTAATCAATTAACCAACAAGGATTTATTAGGTGCCAGGCACTGAGGGTACAAAAATAAAAATTAAACTGTCCTTGTCCTTTAAGGAGCTTACATTCTATCAGAGGATACAACATGTACATAAATAAGTAAACAGAAAAATAAATTTTACAAAGTAAATTTCTGAGGGAGCAGCATTAGCAGGGGGGTGGGGAAGGACCAGGAAAGATATCATACAAGTGTTACTTAAGCAAAATGTCTTCAGTGACTATTGTATTCTATGTCTCACTGACACACAGAAATGCCAGTAGAATGTTGATACTAAAAAGATAAACCCAACATTCACACTATATACCAAGATAAAATCAAAATGGGTACAAATTATAAGAGCAAAGAAAGTATGCCTCTCAGATCTATGGAAAAGGGAAGAATTCATGACCAAACAAGAGATAAAGAGCATTACAAAATATAAAATAGATAACTGTGATTACATTAAATTAAAAAGCTTTTGCAAAAACAACAGTGTAACCAAGATTAAAAGAAAAGCAGAAAGCTAGGAAACATTCTTTACAGCAAGTGCATCTGACAAAGGCCTCACTTCTCAAATATATACATAACTAAGTCAAATTTATAAAAATACAAGTCATCTCCCAATTGCTAAGTGGTCAAAGGACATGAACAGGCAGTTTCCAGATGAAGAAATTAAAGCCATCTATAATCATATGAAAAAATGCTCTAAATCACTACTGATTAGAGAAATGCAAATCAGAACAACTCTCACGTACCACATCACATCTATGAGATTGGCCAACATGACAAAACAGGAAAATGATAAATGTTGGAGAGGATGTAGGAAAATTGGGGCACTAATGCACTGTTGGTGGAGTTCTGAACAGATCCAATCATTCTGGAAAGCAATTTAGAACTATGTCCAAAGGACAACCAAACAGTGCACACTCTTTGACCCACCAATAGCACTTCTAGGGCTGTATCCCAAAGAGATCATAAAAAAGGGAAAAGGACCCACATGTACAAATATATTTATAGCAACTTTTTTTGTGGTGGAAAAATAATGGAAATTGAGGAGATGTCCATCAATTGGGGAATGGCTGAACAAGGTGATGTATATGAATGGAATGGAATACTATTGTGCAATAAGAAATAATCAGCAGGCAGATTTCAGAAAAACCTGGAAAGACTTGTACGAACTAATGCAAAGTGAAATGAGCAGAACCAAGAAAACATTGTACACAGTATCAGCAACACTGTGTGATGATCAATTATGATAGGTTTAGCTCTTTTCAGCAACAGAATGATTCAAGATAACTACAAAGGACTCATTATGAAAAATGCTATGCATATCCAGATCTTTATCTGATGGATCTCTAACTGCTGGACTCAGAATGCTGATAGAAGCATACCATTTTCACTTTATTTTTTTCATGTTTTTTTTTTCCTTTTGGCCTATTTCTTCTTTCACAACTGTGACTAATATGGTAATATGTTTTATATGACTGCATATATATAACCTATATCAAATTGCTTAACCATTTTAAGAAGGAAGAGGAGAGAGGGAGGGAGAAAAGTTTGGGACTCAAACTCTTATAAAAGTGAATGATAAAAATTGTGTTTACATATACTTAGGGGGGAAATGCTATTAAAAATATTTTTAAAAATTAAAAAAAAACTGCCTTGCTTTCATTCAAAGCTTGGGATGATTAAAGGAGCTCTGCATTTACTGAAGGCAATCAGCCCACTCTCCCTTCTCAGCTCAATTCCAGGGCCAATTTGCCTACATGTACTGTCTGTCCCAAACATGCACACTGATGGACAAGCTCTATAATTTGTCTATCCAATTCACGTCTTAATATAAGCAATAGACATTCCTCATCTGTTTGGCCTTTTCTGTGTGGTTTGTCAAATCAAGCTTTCAGGTCATTGTAGTTCTCTTCTAGGAAGTTCTCCAATGTTCCAGGGCTTGATAAAAAAAGCACAATGCCATCTACAAATAGGAGCACCTAGATGACTTCACCATCCACAGAGAAACCATTCATCAATTTGGACTCTGCATCTGTTTTTCTATCACAAAAACACCTTTAACAATCATATGCCTTTAAGAAATAGAGTGGTGGATCAGTGGAATAGGTCAAGTATGCAAGACGCCGTAGTCAATGACTATAGTAATCTATTATTTGGTAAACCCAAAGACCCCAGCTTCTGGGATAAGAACTTACTCTTTGACAAAAACTGGTGGGAAAACTGGGAAGGAGTATGGCGGAAACTAGGCATAGATCAAAATCTCACACCATATACCAAAATAAAGTCAAAATGGGTTCATGATTTAGATATAAAGGCTGACACTGTAAGGAAACTAGGAGAGCAAAGAATAGTTTACTTGTCAGATTTATGGAGAACAGAAGAATTCATGCCAAACAGGAGATAGAGAACATTACAAAAGGCAAAATGGATAACTTTGATTACATTAAATTGAAAAGTTTTTGCACAAACAAAGCCAATGCAACCAAGATTAGAAGGTAGAAAATTGGGAAAGAATTTTTACAACCAGTCTCTCTGATAAGGGCCTCATTTCTCAAATCTATAAAGAATTAAGTCAAATTTATAAGAAGACAAGTCATTCTCCAATTGATATAAATGGTCAAAGGATATGAACAGGCAGTTCTCAGATGAAGAAATTAAAGCTATCTATAGTCATATGAAAAAATGCTCTAAATCATTATTGATTAGAGAAATGCAAATCAAAACAACTCTGAGGTACCACATCCCACCTATCAGATTGGCCAACATGACAAAACAGGAAAATGATAAATGTTGCAGAAGGTGTGGGAAAATTGGAACATTAATGCATTGTTGGTGGAGTTGTGAAATGATCCAACCATTTTGGACAGCAGTTTGGAACTATGCCCAAAGGGCTATAAAAATGGGCATACCCTGTAACCCAGCACGTCTAGGGCTATATCCCAGAGAGATCATACAAATGGGAAAAGGACCCACATGTACAAAAATACTTATAGTAGGTCTTTTTGTGATGGCAAAGAATTGGAAATTGAGAGGATGCCCATCAATCATGGAATGGCTGAACAAGTTGTGGTAGATGAATATAATGGAATACTATTGTGCTATAAGAAATGATGAACAGGCTGACTTCAGAAAAACTTAGAAAGACTTGTATAGTCTGATGCTGAGTGAAATGAGCAGAACCAGGAGAACACTGTACACAATAACAGCCACATTGTGCGATGACTAATATTGATAAACTTAACCCTTCTCAGCAATACAAGGATCTTAAGACATCTCCAAAGGTCTCATGATGGAAAATGCTATCCACAAAAAAGAAATAACCATGGAGTTTGAATGCAAATCGAAGCATACTATTTGTTATTTTTTTTTCTTCTGTTGTGCTTTGTTTCCTCTTTGTGTGGTTCCTCCTGTTGGTTCTAATTCTTACTTACAACATCACTAATGTGAAAATACGTTTAATAGGAATGTATATGTATAGCCTATATCAGATTGTGCACTGTCTTGGGGAGGGAAGGAAGGAAGGAGAGGGAGAAAAATTTAAAACTCAAAAGCTTATGGAAGTGATTGTTGACAATTCAAAATAAATTAAATTTTTTTAAAAAACCAATCATATGCCTTATTATTTTCTGCCTCACCTGAAATTTATGAACATAGATTGTTTGGTAAAGTTATTTTTGTTATTATGTCATTTAAGAAATCATGAATTATTCTGATTATGTATGGACAAGAGACACCTTCTCAAAAAAGAGTCTTTGAAAAAGTTTGTTGAAAAAGATGGTGCTTTGCTCTACTCAATTAAATGCTCTTTTCATAATCAATGAACAATAAATACAACGGAATCTTTTGTCATTTACATTTTTTCAATCATCTGTAGATGATGTAGTCCATTGCTGAATATTATTTGAAAAACTTCTACCGGTTCCCTACTGATACACTCACATAGCATGTCCCTAATGCACATATAAGTGAAAAACTGAATGGAGGCTCTATGTTGGTATGAAAATAAGTATATAGGTCAGTAATTGTTGATATTTTCTCAGTCTTTCTTTTTCTCTAGGTTTAAGGTCAGAGATATTTTTTCCATGATTTTGGTATCTTTAATCTCCTTTCAATACCTTGCAAACGCCTCAGTACCCTAACTGTATGTCTTCCATATATACTTGATGTAATCTGATTGCTTTTTCCACATTTGTTCTCATTTGTGTCTCTTATATACAGTACATGATATTAGAGTATAGGTATGGTGGTTTCACTGTCCCTTCATGATAAAAAGTTCATACAGCTATATTTACATATCTTTTCCATCTTTCTTCTATTTGTCATCTTCCTTTCATTTTCAACTTTAAATGCCCTTAGGATGATTTTAAGTAGCTGAATCTCTTGCCAAATTTTCATTACACTGGCTTTACCTTCCACTATTTCCCTCTACTATGAGATGATAATCACCCATCATCCTTAATTTTCTACATACAAGTTTATAAACCCAAACTGCCTTTGGCAGCCATATCTCTCCACCTGAGAAGTAACCATTTGATCAATGATAAAAGCAATTTCTAGCCTCTTCTGGTCTTCTCATTATGATAATAGATTTCCAGAAATTAAACAGTATAAAATTATTATAATCAGTGCTAATGCCACTTCTTATGTCCATTTCCCACTACTCATTTTTTTTCATTATTATTGAAATTTAACATGGGCCCTCTCTACGGCAAGGCAATCCCTTTACACCCTCCCTAAACTATTTCACTCACTTGGGCCATCCCCAGTTATCCTGATCCATATCTTGCCACTGGATCCAGATAGCTCCAGAGAAAAAAATAAGGCTAGTGACCTTGCACAGCCCTCCCTCACTTAAATCTAATTCACTTACAAGCCACGTCATCATCTTCCTGATGTCACGGTCCTCTTCCAGAACAAAGAACAACGACAAACATATGTTAAGGAAAAAGGTATGAGAGAGACTACAGATTTATAAACTACATAGAAGTCTCACACTCTCTACTTTTATATCATGAACATTTTCTTCAAGAAAAGGATTGATAGGCACCTAACATAAGAAGTGCCCCATAACGAATGATATTTTATATTTAAACAAGCAGAAAAAGAGTTATTATTGATGGAGAAGTTATTCCTGAATCAGCACAGTCAGACCATCTACTTGTCAGGGAAAAGAGCTGAAATAGTAAAAAATAAAAACATGTCTATTCTGAAACAAACTAGAGCTGGACAATGTACCAGGTTCATGGCTTTTATGGCCATCAGTGACTACGAATGGCCATGTTGGCCTGGGTGTAAAGTTTTCCAAGGAAGTGGCCATAGCTATTTGTGGTGCTATCATTCTGGTCAAGCCATCCAGCGTTCCTGTGAGAGTTGGCTACGGGGGGAACAAGATTGGCAAGCCTCACACAGTGCCCTACAAGGTCACTGGGCGATGTGGATTGGTTCTGGTGTACCTGATCCCCTCGCCCCTAGAGGTACTGGCATCGTCTCAGCTCCTGTGCTTAAGAAGCTCCTGATGATGGCTGGAATTGATGACTGCTACACTTCTGCAAGGGGCTGTACTGCCACTACGGGCAACTTTGCTAAAGCTACCTTTGATGCCATCTCCAAAACATACAGCTATCTAACCCCAGACCTGTGGAAGGAGACTGTGTTCACTAAATCTCCCTATCAGGAATTCACCAACCATCTTGTGAAGACTCACACTCGTGTGTCTGTCCAGAGGACCCAGGAAGCTGCTCTAGCAACCATATAGATGTTTTTTATAAACAAATTGAACTATGCCTGCTTAAAAAAAAAAAAGTGGAAGGTGCCACAGGACTAAGGCGTGCTATGGCCAAAAAAT
The DNA here is from genome assembly GCF_900497805.2 of Vombatus ursinus. Classification (NCBI taxonomy): domain Eukaryota; kingdom Metazoa; phylum Chordata; class Mammalia; order Diprotodontia; family Vombatidae; genus Vombatus; species Vombatus ursinus. Next base: position 2,022,202 of record NW_020954719.1, on the reverse strand, counting down.
TCACTACCAACTCACCAGTATGCTAGTGATGAGTCTCTTCATACTTAACTGACCTAGTCCTCAGAAAATGGACTCAGTCTGTTGCCAGAACTTACATTACATCCATTGCATAGCCCTCAAGAATTCAGAGTGCCCTTCACGCCAAGAGAAGGCATTGGGAGTGGACTTTATGGGAAGATTTTTTTAAATGCACTGCATATTTCTCTGGTTTCTTAAATAGAATATATTAAATAGAATTTAATTTATTCCCCTGTTTTTCTTGACAACTCAGTGTAATTATTATGAATGTCAATTACTATACCGTAATGGAGTGGGTTGTTTAGGTCTACAGGATTAGCCCTGATGCTTATACCTTATTTCTATGCTTTTAGGTGTTCTCTGCTTTACTGTTGTAATTTTCTATTACATCCTTTGCTGTCATTAATATGCATGCTGACAACTGGATTACTACTTTTCATTTTTCTCCTTCTTTCTCTTCTTCATTCTATTTCTTCAGAGTTTTCAGAAATCACTTAACTAACCTGGTTATAATTGTAATCTAAATAAAAATAAACTCACAAGGACCTAAAAGGTTATTCTGTAAGTAAATATGAAATTTGTACCATCGATTTTGATGGCTAAGGGTCCTATTATTCTTTCTTCCAGTTTTCAGTTGTATTCTTGAGAAGGAAAACAACCAGATAAATAAATTGTTACTGTAAACCAGTCATGTTAAACTCAAATAGAAACAAATCCCTGCTGGCAGCATGCCATAACATTATGTAGGTTTTTGTATTTTTATTTATTTTGTTAAACATCTCCCAATTACATTTTAATCAGGTCTGGGTGCACTGTACTTGGGAGTTGTGCAGGTTGCTTTTAGCCATGAGTTTAATACCTCTGCTGTAGACTGACTTTTAGCTTTACTCCCTCCTCTAGTCTTATTATTAAGTATTAACAGGAAGTCAAATAAGCAGAAGAAAGGCAGAGAAAAGGAAAAAATTAAATCCCAACTCTCATACCAAGTTAATAGATCCTATGACTGAAAATACAAATTACTCCTTTTCTTTTAAAACTACTTTAATAGAAAGCATACTTCTATATACAAGTATCCTTTCACCTAATCCATCCAACCTCCATCTTATACACAGTCTTATAAAGGTTTCCCTTGTTATAATGGGAAGAACAGTAAATTGATTCAAATGAAATTCCAAAACCATTTATCTGCTATTTCATTCTGTCATCCTATTCTCTTCACCCAAATAGAAACAATCAAATCCTGGTCATCCATACCACAAGAAGTTCAAAGGTAGAGAATCCTAAAAAGTTCACTTCTATTTAGGTCAAAAAATGTATGACAAGATTATAATTAATACTATTTATATGGTCTATATACCTTTCTAATATTAAAATTAGATTATTTTACTCTAATTTAATCCAGTATTAAAATTGTATTCCCTAACCATTCACTAAGTGAATAATGGGAGAGAAATGAATGAGGACAATAGTAATTTGTTGGTTAGCTATTCAGTGGGTAAAAAATTAAGTGTGATATTTTTGCAGAAGAATATGCCAACAGAAGAGCAAGGCAACTACATGGTTCAGTAGATAGAGCAATGGGCCTGGAATCAGGAAGACCTGAGTTCAAACCTGGGCTTACACTATCTGTGTGACTCTGGGCAAGTCACTTAATTTCTGTTTGCCTTAATCCACTGAAGAAGAAAATGGCAAATTACTTCAGTACCTTTGCCAAAAAAACCCCACGGACAAAATTGGCGTGCTATGGGTCAGAGGGTTAGACACAACTGAACAAAAATAGGCATTTCTGCTTAGTATTTTTACAGCATCACTGCACACAAACTAATTCCCCATAATTTTCAAACTATCCTTTTTGAAATACCATATACCAGGGGTGGGGAACCTTTGGCCTCAAAGCCACAAGTGGCCCTCTAGGTCCTCAAGTGCTACCCTTTGACTGAATCCAAATTTCCCAGAACAAATCCCCTTAATAAAAGTATTTGTTCTGTAAAACTTGGACTCAGTCAAAAGGCCACACCCAAAGATCTAGAAGGTCACATGGCCTCAGGGCCACAGATTCCACACCCTTGCCATATACTATGTTAAAAGTACAAATGATGTGTTTACCAAGGTATACAAATGTACTTTTGTGCATTTTTTATAACTTTGCTGCCATCACATTCACAACTTATCTACACGCAGCAATTAAAAGCAAACACATAAAAGTTTACAACAGTTACAGAGGTACATAATAGAGTGGAAAGAGCACTGGGCTCAGAGACTTAAGATCCAAGTATGAGTTACCCCTCCAACACCTACTAGTTCCATTACCCCATATATATGCCAATTAACTTCTCTGGGCCTCAATTTGCTCATCTGCAAAATAAGAATAATAGTGCTTATATTACCTACCTTACAACTGTGAGGAAAATGCTTTTTTAAACATTCAAGCACTACATAAATCCAAATTATACTTATTTCAGATGCTGTGACAAAGGCAAAAAACCTCATTCTGGTGAGAAAGTTGTAATCCAGCTACAAAAGAGGCATCCTATAGCTAGCAAAAAATGAACAGCAAATAAAAACAGAAAGCAAAATTGCTATTTGTCATCCCTACAACCTAATTTTATAAAAGTCTTAAAATTTAAAATAAACAAAGACTCTGAAAACCCTATTTATTTGAACAATGCTAAGATGGATATCACTGAATAACTATGTATCTTTTTTAAAAGCCAACTTAAAATAAACTACTCTATCATGTTATCAGTGGTTTCTACACCTCCACTCTTGGCTTTTGTGTTCTACGGAAATGAATCAAGTGCTCTCACTGACACTAAACTGCATTTTGTTATCACTTATAAGGACCCAGCAATCTTAGAGGCAAGTCTTATATAGCCAGAAAAGCATTAGGTTCCTGCTCTTTCATCATCCAGTTATGACTCACATTTGTTACATGTTAAATTTATATTTAAGGATAAGACTTTAATCAATTCCATGTGGCAAAGCCAAGGTATATATGTTTACACACATATTCACATGTAATGTGGAATTATTGCACACATATAAATATATTTATTGCACAAATTGCACAATATTGCACAAATATAAATATATATATATATATATATAAATAAACATATATGGGATACCTTATACACTATAATAAAATCATCTCATTCTATTCCATGCATTCTATTTAATTTGCCATGAGAAAACGTAGACAATGTGGCTGGAATAAAAGAGGAAATAGCTAGAGAAGAGAGTGGCAGAGGTATAGAGCCACAGAAAACACAAAAGGGGAGACAGTATTGTTAGGGGGAGATGTAATCATTAGTGACATGTTTCTGACACTAACAACAACATCTTCTTCCTGCCCCAAATTCTGAGTACTGGCTGGTACCTTTCCATATGTTCCACTGAAAATAAAAGTGAGCTATTAAGCTAAGAGGACTATTTCAGAGTTGCTTCTTATTTTCCTAGAAAAAAATAGAAACTAAGAAGTTAAAAATGCCATTTTTAGCTCATTTTTACCTGTAGAAAGGCATTTTAATGATTTGTAAACAGGCAAAAAAAAAAAAAAAAACTCACCAGCTTGACGTACTGGGAATTCAACTTGATCTGAGACTATAATCTGAAGTAGACTGGGAGCAAAATTGATAATCTTGTAGGACTGAAATTACAAAAGAAAGATCACATAAAAACATTAAACAATGCAATTAAATGGCTAACAATTATTACCATATTTTCTGGTTATTATTCTTTTGTATCATTAAAGAGAGTATAAAGGAAATTTTTTTAAATGTGGCCAGAGGGCATTATGAATCAGTTTCAAGATCATTGCATTGCATGCTTAACTTAACTCTTGTTACTCTCAATGTGTGATCTCTGTCCAGCACTCAAAAAGTTGATACGCAATAGCTGATAAAATTGAACCACATGAACTACTGGTACCTTAAGTGAAATCAAAAGACATAAAGAAACTGTGATTAAATGGAAAGGTGGTTCAGGTTCTCTGTAGAGAAGCTAATAAAGAAATTGGTTTCATCAGGCACTCAAAGCATTTCATGTGACATTCAATTATCTCTCCTCAGACTGCACATGAGGAGTATAAGCAGACCACTGGGAGAACTCTATTAGCTAGAGTTTAACAAATGCAAACATTCACCACAATGAAAAACTGAAAGAGCCTAAAAATTGCCCAAGCCAACAAACTCTTTTACCTTCTTGCTAGGAAAAGAAATGGTGGCAGCCAAGGGCAACAATAGTTTAGAATAAAAAACTCATTTGCGAAAATATTATAGAAAATGACAGATCAACTTCAAAAATCAACAAAGAACCAACAGTTGAGAAAATAAACAAAGTGTTTATCTCAGATTCACCGAAACACGTCAGCCCTAGAACATTTAGTGCTAAGAAGGTATGGAGACAACAAAGATGTACAAAATGAAAGCTATTTCATTCTTGTTGTCAACAATATTGGGACAATCCTATTTTGACATTATTTGACAATATATCACACATACTTAAAGGCAAATGAAACTAACCAATGAAGAAATCCATAATGAAGGCAATGATTTTAAAGAAACTCAGAGATTGAGTCTCAAAAACTCTCAAATAAGGCACTATTAAAAAATAAGTCAAAGATTATGAAAGGTGGGTACTTTTACAGAACAAAACAGAAAGGCCTATACTGTGAAATTAATTTTGATACCCCCTACTCAAATCAATCAGCATTTACTCAAGTATATTGTGATTTGATGAATATCAGTAACTGTATTAGTGAATTTGGCAGAATAGGATCAAGTTTAAGTTAGTTGTATATGTCAATGCTGTTAAGATAGTTATATATGTTAAGATAAATAACCTATTACGTATTACTGATATCACTGTAAATTATAGGATAAAATCATTTGACTGTCTGTTATAGAAAAGCAGGTTACATTTAACCCTTAAGTTTGCTGATTGCAGCATCAACACCCCTAATCCCTATGAATCACTGTCACCGCTCCATTGTGACCTTTCCTTTCACCCACCACTTCCTTATTTCTTAGGATACCACTGACCAAAACACAGGATTTTTGGTTTCCTATGAAAACCTCTACTAATCCTGTTGACAAAGTGGTTAGGACTGAAGAACATACACCTCAATCACTCATAGTTTTGTTTCTGGTGTTAATCAATCATGAAACTGAATTGTCTCATTCTATTTTTAGTATCCTCCCATGTGTATAATAGTAGCTAGCACTCAAGGAAAGGGGTCTCTGATCGTGAGGAAGATCTTGGACCCAACTGACTAGGGACCTCCAGACTCCCTAATAAATCAAAAATGCTTGGAGTGCTTCAGTGTCCTTTTGTTGCATGTTGCATTGGAATTTTAGGGTCACAACATGGAGATAACTAAACCTATATGAAATTAATCAATTATATATAACAGTAATCAAAATAATAACTTACATTACTGTAGCATTTTAAGATTTTTACAAAGCTCTCTGCTCACAACATTCTGAAGTCAACAGTATTATAATAAAGACTCCAGTTTATATTGTGCTTTAAGATTAACAATAATAATAGCTAACATTTCTATAGCATCTACAATGTGCCAGATACTGTGCTAAGTATTTTACAATTCTTATGTCATTGGATCCTCACAACAGTGGGACGTAGTTGCTATTATTATCCCCATTTTACAGATGAGGAAACTGAGACAAACAGAGACTAAGTGACTTGCCCAAGGTCACACAGATCATAAGTATATGAAGCCAAGTTTGAACTCAGATCTTCCTAAATGCTGACCTTGTGCTCTATTCCTTGTGCCACCAGCTGTGTCTACCACCTTAGACAAATCACTTCACCTCCCTCAGCTTTAGTTTCTCCATCTATAAAATGAAGGAACTGAACTAGATGCCTTTTTTTGGTTTTTTTTTGTTTTTTAGGCAACTGGGGTTAAGTGACTTGCCCAGCGTCACACAGCTAGTAAGTGTCAAGTGTCTGAGGCTAGATTTGAACTCAGGTCCTCCTGACTTCAGGCCCGGTGCTCTATCCACTGCGCCACCTAGGTGCCCCCAGAACTAGATGCTTTTAAAGGTCTTTCCAGCTCTAAATATGTGATCCTATAAGAAAATATTAGCAGCTACCTATCCCATATGCCTGCCTTCACCTCAATAAAATCTTTTTTTTTTTTCTTAAACAATTTTTCAGGGACAGCTAGATGGTGCAGTGCATAGAGTACAGGCCCTGGGTTCAGGAAGACCTGAGTTGAAATCTGGCCTCAGACACTCGACACTTACTAGCTATGTAACCCAGGGCGACTCACTTCACCCCACTGCCTCACAGAAAAAAAAAAAAATTTCATTGATATTTTGCTATTTACATCACCCTAATATCCCATGTATCCCTCCTTTTCCCCTCCACAATAGCCATCCCATGACAAATAGTATTTTTTTAAAAGGAAAAAAGTCTGTACAACTGAGTGACACACTAAAAAAGTCTGAAAATGTACAATGTGTAATACCTGAAGGCCTCCCACCTACACAAAAGGGGAGTTGAGGGTGTCTTTTCATATCTCACCATTTAAGTCCCATTTGATCTTTATGATTTTGTTACATTTACTTTTTATTTTTTAGTGTATCATTGTTCTTTCCACTTAAATTGTTGTCGTTACCGTGTATATTGTTTTCTTGGCTCAGCTTACTTCACTTTGCATCAGTACATATAGGTCTTTCCATGCTTCTCTGCATCCATCATACACATCATTTCTTACAGCACAGGAGTATCCATAACATTCAGTTAACACAATTTGTTTAGCCATTCCCCAACCAACAGGCATCTACTTTGTTTCCAATTCTTAGCTATTATAAAAAGTACTACTACAAACATTTTGGAGCATGAGGACTTTTTTCTTATCAATAGCCCAGTAAATGGAGTCTCTGGTTCCAAGGTTATAGGTATTTTAGTCACTTTATTTGCATAATTGCAAATTACTTTCCAAAATGGTTGTACCATTTCACAGCTCCATCAACAATATATCATTGTACCTATTTTCTCATAATCCCTCCAACATCAACTGTTGACATTTTTCTGTCTTTTCTGCAAATTTGCGGGGTATGTACCTCAATAAAATCTTTATGAAAATAATTTTTGTACTTACTAAAGACATCCTCAAAGAAAACATGAGAAGGGTACCAACTTTAAATGCGACATCATTAACAGGTAAATTTAAATGCACAGGTACAGCCTAGTCCATCAAATCATTGATTATGCTCAACATAACCTATCATAGCATAGAAAAGTCAATGGCTTGGGAGTCATGAGACATAGGTTCTAGTATTAGCTCTGCAAATTAACGTTCCATGTGACCTTGTGAAATTTACTCAACCTCTCTGGACCTCATTTTCCTCAAGACAAGACATAGTTGTTTGTATGTTGCCTCCCCATTAGCTAGCATTTTTATACTGCCTACTATGTGCCCATGCTAAGCTCTTTACAAATAAAAATCTCACTGGATCATTACAACAACCTTATGAGACAGGTACTATTATTATCCCCATTTTAAAGTAGAGGAAACTAAGGCAGTGTCTGAGAATGGATTTGAATTCAAATCTTCTGGATTCCAAACTCAGCATTCCATCCACTGTGCCAACTTAGCTGCCTATGAGCTCCTTGATGTGAGGGAGTAGCTGTTGCCTTTCTTTGTATTGCCAATGTTTGGCACAGTGCCTGGCACACAGAAGGCACTTAAAAGGTTTATTGACTGAATGAAATAAGAAAAAGACCAAAATAGGGAAAACAAAAGAAACTGAATATTACATTTCAGAAAAGAAAAATTTCAAAAATCAGTGAAAATAGCCAGAGAAATACAAATAGAAAGAATATAAAGGGCCTTAACAAGAACTTAAGTTTTTGTTGTTGTTTTTTTAGATGTATTGACACATTTTGTTTTGACTCAAGATATTTCCTAATAGATAACTAAACTCCTTTACAAGTACTTTCCCTAGAGGGAAAAAGCTAAATTATCAATTTTTCAAAGAAAAGGATATATATGTCCTTGAATTTTGACATTACAGTACTAACATTTATCACTGTTTTTGAATAGTTTCATGCTACTACATGATGACTTTACTTTGGTCACTGCATATTGTTCTTTTAACTCTGTTTTGTTTATTCTGTATCACTTCATATATCCCTTCTCATATTTCTCTAAATCATTCATGTCATTCTTTACAGATCAGTAATATGTGTTACACTTACCTGCCTAAATACTGACAGACTGCCCAGCTCCTGCATGCACCATTAAAAACCTGAAAGTGGTACCAAACTTAAAGATGATCAAAAAAATCCAATGAGAAACTACACAAGTGACTTATTCCACTTCAGATACACAAAAAGGCAGCCAAAAGCCCACAAGAAATAAGTAATTGCCCTGCCAGCACAGCCAGGGCAAACGCAGGCAAACAAACCAGCAGCCTACCAGTCTTAAAGATACAGCCTGAGTAGGTGCCCAGAGGCAATAAGACTGAACGTCTAAATATAGATAGCTGAATCAAATTTATAAAAATAAGAGCCATTCCTCAATTGATAAATGGTCAAAGAATATGAACAGGCTATTTTAAGACAAAGTAATCAAAGCTATCTATAGTCATATGAAAAAGAGCTTTAAATTACTTCTGATTAGAGAAATTCAAATTAAAACAACTGAGTTACCATCCTATACCTATCAGATTGACTAATATGACAAAAAAGGAAAATGATAAATGTTGGAATGTGGAAATGTGGAAAAACTTGGACACCAATGCACTATACTGGTGGAGTTGGGAACTGATCCAATCATTATGGAGAATAATTGGGAACTATGCCCAAAAGGCTATAAAACTGTGCATATCCTTTGATCCAGTAATACCACTACCAGGCCTATATCTCAAAGACATTAAGAAAAGATAGAGGCAATCACAAAGGATAAAACAGTTTTAATTACATGAAATTAAAAAACTTTTACATACACAAACTCAATGCAGATAGGGGAAACTGACAATTAGGAAAAAATCCTTGTACCAAATACCTCTATTATTTCAAATATATAATCAAAGTAAGTATATAGAACCAGAAGCTATTCCTCTTAAATATGAATAAATTGTTCTCAAAAGAATTCTAAACTATTAATAGCATAATGCTATAAGAAATGCAAATTAAAATAACTGAAGTTTCCTTTCACACCAAACAAATTGGCAAAGATTAAAAAAATGGTCAATGTTGAAGCACATAATCCCAGTGGGTACTTATTAAATGCTAGCTGATTTGCCCAAAGGGCTATAAAAGTGTAGATACCCTTTGATCCAGCAATACCACTGTATCCCAAAGAGATAATAAAAAAAGGCCCATATATGCAAAAATATTTATAGCAGCTCTTTTTGTGGCGGCAAAGAACTGGAAATTAAGGGGATGCTCATCAACTGGGGAATGTATAAACAAGCTGTGGTATATGAATGTAATGGGATACTATTGTGCTGTAAGAAATGATGAGCAGAAGGCAGCTTTCAGAAACACCTAGGAAGACTTACATGAACTGATGCTGAGTGAAGTGAGCAGAGAACACTGTGTGATGATCAACTATGATTGACTTAGCTCTTCTGAGCAATACAATGATCCAAGACAATTCCAAAAAACTCATGATGGAAAATGCTATCCAAATCCAGAGAAAGAACTAATGGAATCTGAATGCAGATCAAAGTATACTATTTTCACATTTTTTTTCTGTGTTCTTTTCCCTTTTGTTCTGTTTCTTTTTTTACAACATGACTAATGTGGAGAGATGTTTTACATTATTGCACATGTATAGCCTGTATCAGATTACTTGCTGTCTTGGGGGGGGAGAAGGAAAGAAGAAAAATTTGGAACTCAAAAATCTTTCAAAAACTGAATGTTGAAAATTGTCTTTATTTGGAATTAGAAAAAATAAAATACTACTGAAATTGAATTCTCCCTTTACAACTAAGTCTTCTGCATGAAATTTGGACAGAACAAAAGTACAAAAGCCAAAAGGCTTCTCTTTTTCACAAATTTTCCTGCTGGTATCTATTTGGCTATCTATGCTGCTTTAATGATTTCCTACTTAAATTTCCAAAGGTTGTATTTTCACTATGTCAGACTTAACTGTTTTCGTTCTGTCTTCTCTTTTCTGAATATTAGTGCCACCTTTACCTTCATTCGTCAGTCTCTCTGATTCCATCATCTGGGATTAGATCAAGACTGGAACACACATCAGTTGATTCCCTGGCTCATATCACTAAAACATTTTGCCCTCGATGTTTTTCCTTCTAAGGTTATTTTTAGTAAAAGGTAGTGGGGTTCAGGAATGAATTAATACACACATACTGTTATCTATATTAATATCACGAATTCCAAGAAGTCATTGTCGAATCAGGAAGAAGCTTTATTAACGACCTGGGAAGGCCAGGTGTCCCATACATATGTGTGAGAGCACACATGTGAGAGCACCTGTATTGACAAATGCACACCTTTTTATTCCCTATTCCCCATTCGAATTTCCTTCCCCTGTTTCCCCATTCGCTGGGTACTATAGAGATTATTGCCTATCCCAAGCACCTAATTTCCCCATGTGAGTCTCTGCCCCTAATTACATCTCCAATTCCCCACAATTCCTCGACCCTGGCCTTTACTTGGGAACACCCCTTTTTATGTTAACCTCAGAACTGGTTTTCCCACCTGTTAGTCTATTCACCACCAAAAGTGTTTTCTTATTCTAATATAACTCCCTTTGTTCAACTTCCACCTAGCCCCCAGACTGCATTCCTTTCTACTAGATATTTTGTGGAAAAACTACTTCTGACTCCAACCACTGATTGAGTGATATGCAGAAGCAACATCCATATATCCCATACACCCCACATACGTACATACATATATACATATATACATGCTTGTTGACTTCATGACTGACCTCCAATCCCTCAATCCTTTATAACTATCCCAAGGGAGAGGATTCTGGGAAGATGGTGGAGTAGGGCAGAAAATTTCAAGCTCTCAAGATTTTCCTCCACAAAAGAGATAAAATAATGCCTCAGTGTGAACATAGACAGGTGAAAATAAATGAGTAGGGGCAGAACAGGGGTCCTCCTGAGACAAACCCAGAAGATCAGAAGAAAAATCCCAGTAGGAGGTTTCCGTGAATAGTAAACACCCCCAGGCTAGGGACCACTTAAACAACAAGCTGCAAGTCCTGGGTTAGTTGGTTTGGGAGGCTGCATGGGCCCAGTCTTGGGAACTTTTACAGTTCTTCCCCCACCCCACCATACCCCCACCCCAAATGAAGGGAATTGGGTGGCTGAGCTGGGGAAGGTCTAAGGAACCTCTGCTGACAAGGAACACCAGATCCAGCTGTGCTGTGGAGATGTGGTGCAGGCTAGAAGGAACCAGCACAAGTCTGGTAAGTGAAGCGGCAGTGGGTGGGGCAAGGGGCCACTGGCGGTGGGCACTTATAGCAGGCTGGAGGTCTTGGTTTGAGTTCAAACTCAGAGGGGAAAACTGAAAAGGATCTGAGGGCAGAGGCACTATCACCCATACCCCAGGACTAGAGGTGATTATAAAAACTAAACTATTACCAAAAAAAAAAAAAAAAAATGCACAGGCAAAGGAGAAAGAATCCAACCAGAGAGAGCTATTATGGGAATAGAGAAGACTCAGGTTCGTCTTCAGAGGAGTATACTGAAGCAAAGAAACCCTCTTCTACCTCAAAGAGTAATGTCAAATGGTCACCTACCGAAAAAGAATTCACTAAAGAACTTAAAAAAGATTTCAAAAAATCAAATGAGATTGAGGAAAAACTAAAAAGAAAAACAAGAATAATCCAAGAAAAACAAGATTATGAAAAAGAACTGGGGAAGGGAAAGCCAATGAAGTTATAAGAGATGAAGAATAAATATATATATATATATATAAAGAATGAAAAAACAGAAGAGAATGTGAAACATCTCATAAGAAAAACAACTGATCTGGAGAAAAGATCAAGAAGAGAAAACATAAGAATAATCAGATTACCTAAAAGCTATGTCAAAAAAAAAAAAAGAATCTTGATACAATAGGAGACATAATTGAAGAAAATTGTCCTGAAGCATTAGAACAAGAAGGAAAAGTTCGAAGCAGAAAAAATCTACCAATCACCACATGAAAAAGATCCTACGAGGAAAACTCACAGGAATATTATAACCAAATTCTGAAACCCCCAGCTCAAGGATTTCGAGCAACAAGTAAAAAACAATTTACACAGGGCAGTACCACAATTAGAATCACACAAGACCTAGCAGTGGCGACACTAAAAGATCGAAGATCTTGGAACACTATCTATCAAAGAGCAAAAGAACTGGGCTACCAGCTAAAAATATCATACTCAGCAAAGCATAACTCTGAATGGAAAAAAAGGATTTAATGAATTGTTAGACTCTCTTGGTTTGAGTTCAAACTCAGAGAGGAGAACTGAAAAGGATCTGAGGGCAGAGGCATTATCACCCATATCCCAGGACTAGAGGTGATTATAAAAACTAAACTATTACCAAAAAAAAAAATGCACAGGCAAAGGAGAAAGAATCCAAACAGAGAGAGCTATTATGGGAATAGAGAAGACTCAGGTTTGTCTTCAGAGGAGAATTGTTAGTGAATTGTTAGACTCTCAGGACTTTGTTAAAAATAAAAAAAAAAAACCTGAACTCAATAGAAGATTTGACACACAAGAGCCAAGAGAAATATAAGGTACATGCCAATGACCAATTACAAGGGACTCAATAAGAACAGAATGTTTACCTTTTATGTATGTAAAATGTAAAACCTATGTCTAAGATTGTTATTAGTAATTATGTAGCTTATAACAGTGATTACATAGCTTATAAGAAAGATCGGGATATGAGTATGACATGACTTCAGAAAGTAAAACTGTTCAAGAACAACTAAAAGAGTAATTATCTTATACAAAAGAGGTGGGAGAAGAAGATCCAATATAGAGGAATTAAATGGGGGAGAGGGGTTGTTAGTTCTAGAAACCTACTTTCATAAGGAATGGGTTCAAGATGTAGATGTACATATACATCTACAAGAGTATAAAAGTCTTCTAAATTTAGAAAGAAATAAAACTCTAAGAGGATGGGGGAGGACAAAGGAGAGATCTTCAGAGGGGATGATGAGGGAACAGGTCAAAGGGGTATACAAAAGGATATTTAGATTAAGGGGAACAGGAAGATAAGGGAGGGATCACTGGAGGAGGGATAGGTTCAGCAATAGGAGGGCAAGGCAGTAGGTAGAAGTAAAGTAGAAGAGTTAGGAGAAATAGGAAAAAAGAGATACACACAAACATAAAAACAAAGAATAGGAGTAGAATCTCTTAAGGAAAGTATATATTCATATATGTATATGTATGTATGTATGTGTGTGTATATATGCAGATAGATACATATAGATATATATGTATGTGTATATATCAATATCTATATATAAATACAGCCATGCTTAATTGTAGCCTCAGGGTGGGGGAAAGGTGGAAGGAAATGGGGGAAAAGAACAAAATAAAAAGAGTACAGAAAGAACAAAAGAAAATCTACAAGGAAGCAAAGATGGACAGCTTTCAACATAACGTTTAATGTTTAATATATAGGCTTTTTTTTTTAAGGCAATTGGGGTTAAGTGACTTGCCCAGGGTCACACAGCTAGTAAGTGTCAAGTGTTTGGTGTGAGGCCGAATTTCAACTCAGGTCCTCCTGACTTCAGGGCTGGTGTTCTATCCACTGCGCCACCTAGCTGCCCCTATAGGCTTTCTTGAAATGGAAAATCATTGCTATACACTCTGAATTCTCTCCTATGTTCTGGTGTGCACATGACATGTTTTTTCTTTTCTTATTTTATATTTAAGTTTATAATGTTTCTTTTTCTTTTCTTATTACATATTTAAGTTTTAGTATTTGTCTAAAATTTAAAAAATTTTAAAAAAAACTATCCCAGCCCACAGCGACAGTTCTAACCTGCCCTGACTATATTCTTCTCCCTTCTCAATCTTGACAAGGATGGTAAACCAGTTCAATTCTACATTATCCTCCACTCTTGAAACCTTTATCTCCTTATTCTATTACTTATCATACTTGGCCAAATTCTAGCCCCAGATTACTCCCACCCATTTGCATGTTGCTGAACATGCTAAAGGAAATCATGACACCATGATGACTGAGTCCACTACAGATTTAAGCTAGCTAATTTCAACCAGGCCCTCACTGCAGTAAGGCAATCCTGCTGTTCTTCCCTAATTGATTTCCTATCACACTAACCACAGCAGCTGTTCTAAGTATTTTGACTCTCCTCAAACGTCCCATACAACCCTCTCTTACCAGGCTCCACAAAACAATGGAGGCCACTGAATAAGATCTTCTCCCCTCAACTTCTCACAACTTTCTGATATCTTCAGCAACTCTCTCCTCCTTCATTCCAAGCTCTGATGATAAAGGAGTCCTTCTGCTTACCAAGGTCAACACCTCTCTATGTACTCCCATCCCCTTCCATCTTCTCCACTCACTGCCCACTCTCTAATCTTCACTTTTTCTCTATCTGCTGGATTCTTCCCGACTTTGAATAACATGCCCTAATATTCCTTATCTTAAAATTAAAAAAAAAAGAACCTTGCTAAATCTTACCATTCCTAAATGCTATCATCTCAAGCCTTCGACTCTTACCAACCAAATTCCTTGAGAAAGACATCAACACATGGTACATCCACTTCCTCTCCTCTTCCTCTCTTCTAAACCCACTGAAATCTGCCTTCCAACCTCAACAATCAGTTGAAACTTCTGTTACCCAAATCTAACGACCTCTTCTCAATCCTAATCCTTCTTGAACTTTCCTCCTTGGGTCTTCCTGACTTGCTCTCTCTTGGCTTATTTCTTACTGTCTGAACTCTCCTCATTCTCTTCCTGGCTCTTCAACAATGTCATAACCACTACCTTTGGTTGCCCCCGCCCCCCCAAGATTCTGTCCTAAGCATCCCCTTCTATACCACAAGTTCTTAATTTTTTTTTGGTTTACTTGTTTCATGGGCTCCTTTGTAAATTTGTGAAATATATGGACCCTTTCTCTGAATAACATTTTTAGATGCATAAAATAAAATACATAGAATTATAAGGAAAACTTGAAATACAGCTATCAAAATGTTCAAAAAATCAAGTTCACAGACCCCTGGTTAAGAATCTCTCCTCTATAATCTCTCACTTGATGATCACATAGGATTCCAAGGAGTTAATCATCTCTATGCAGATGGTTCTTCTATTTATCCAGTCCTATTCTCTCTCCTCAGCACCAGTCCTGCAGGACCTGTTATACATATTTAACTGGATGTCCTGTAGGTATCTCAAACTCAACATGTCCAAAACAGAACTCATTATCTTTTCATCCCAAATCCATCCCTCTTCTGAACTTCAAGTCACCTAGATCATCCCACAAATTCAAATGGCTGCCAAATCTTGGAATTTCTTTCTCTCAACACTTCTTTCTTATATATGTCCCCTTCTTTCCACTTTCACAACCACCACTCTAGTTCAGGTCCTTACCACCCTTAACCTGGACTATCCTTCACATAGATAAATAAGAAAATGATGTTTTAAAGGTAAGTCTATGTCCTCCTACTCAAAAAACTCCAGGTTATCATTATTACCTCCAAGATCAAATATGAAGTCCTTTGTTTGGTATTTTAAACTTCAATAACCTGGTCCTTTCCTACATATCCAGTTTCCTTACATTCTTACTCTCTTCCAGGAACTCTAAAATCCAGGCATACTGGCCCACTAGCTGTTTCTCACACATAACCCTTCATTCTCCAAGCTTATCAAGAAACTCCATGAATATGATCCGTGTGATTAAGTGTTTGATTAGAAAGCTCCTATCACTAGTCATCACAATATGCACAGTGGGGAGAAATCCTACAAATTTAATTAGGGTGGCAAAGGGTTTGATCAGAGTACAGCTCTGAGCATTCAAAAGGGAACCGATTTAGAAGAAAAACTCTATATATGTAGTGAGAGTAGGAAAAGATTCAAACAGCATTCAAATTTGTATAAAAATCAGAAAATCTGTCTGTGACTTTGCAATGGTTATTCTCATGCCTAAAATGTTCTTTCTCATCTTCCAAATCCTAAGAATCTTTGGCTTCCTTTAAGATTCAGCTGAAATACCATCCCATCTCAGACCCAAGTATAATCAGCCCAGGAATCTGAGTCCAAGAGACCCGGAAATAGCTACCCTAGGCTACCAGCCCTGTTTTCAACTTGGCTCTCCTAGCCGAGTCAATAAAGGCAGCAAGCCTTGCGGAGAAGAGACCCGCCATTCCTGCCACCATTGACAACAACCACTAACCAACAGCCAACGGGCAGGTAAGCACAAGAGCCCCAGGAAAGCAGTATTTGGCTACCCTAAGATCCCTGGCTTTGCTTGTAGACTAGCCCTTGCAACCACTGTCCAGGAAAACAAACGTTTTGGCAGATTCAATCTGGTGATTATCTCTGAATATGCTGCAGCACCACAGCTTCTTTGGCTTAAAAAAAAGTTCTCACCACCAAAGTCCTCAGCACAGTTAAGTGGCTCCAAATAAAAAGTCAATAGGATTTTATCAATGGAAATGATACCAAAGAAGACACATTACTATTTGCTTAGCCCCAGCACCTAAAGACGCTTAGGTCTTTCCACATGACTTGCAACTGGAACCTCCTATACATGCTATATATCCCTATTAGAACATGAACTACTTGAGAGCAGAGAACTACCTTACTTTTCTATTTGTAAGAAGGCAGGCATTCAGTATTTATTAAGTATTTACTATGATAAGCACTAGGTATACAAAATACAAGCAAAAATACAGTCCCTACCCTTTCAGAGTTTACATTCTAATAGAAGCCTAGAAAAATTAAGAAACTTGACCAAGGTCACCTCTGTAGTATTAAGAAGGGAAAGGATTAAAACCAAGGTCCCCTGAGTCTAAAACTTAACACTTTTTTATGGGAGAATATGAACAATATTAGCACATGCCTTTCAGGCATGGATAAGTTGCAGTCTGGAGTCAGAAAGCACAGATCCTTGCAAGTACTGAAGTTTACATGCTGGAGATATAGTCCTACAATTCACAATACTTTTTTTTTAAGGAATAACATATTCTGTCACATAAAGGTCAGCCAAGAAGCATTTATAAAATGACTACTGCTACTACTAGCTATTATGTAGTGCTTTAAGGCTTGCAAGGTGCTCTACATGTTAACTCATTTCATATCCTCAGGTGCTGTTATTTTTCCCATTTTTACAGATGAGACACAAAGAGTTTAAGTGACTTGCCCCAGTATGTGTCTGAAATTGGATTCTAACTCAAATCTTCCTGTCTCAAGTTCCCAGCTCAATCCACAACAACTATTTGTGTCACAGGCCAGATGAGTGGTGTCTACACCTCTCCTTGGACTATGTCACCTTCTAAGAACTGAGGGTTTGCAGACCCTTAGAACTAGCTCTGGAAAAAAAAAAACAAAAAACACCTGGCAGGAATGAAAGTCTCTCTTGGAGAAGGGTGAGGGAAGATGAGGCCAGAGATATATGTTCTGCCTGCCTTGCAGCCAGACAAATACAGCTCCTCGCCACATGTGGTCCTTCTCTGCACTTGTGGCATCACATCCTTACATATGGATGTTCTGTCCATAGGAATAATTTTTGGTTGCTTATATATTTTTGTAACATATTTTAGGGATCGGGGGCTAGATTTTTTCTAAAAGCTGGAACAATTTACTTTTTGTCTTATGAAGTTTTCATTTATGATTTCTTGAAATATAAATCTGGGGGCAGCTAGGTGGTGCAGTAGATAGAGCTCCAGCCCTGGAATCAGGAGGACCTGAGTTCAAATCAGGCCTCAGACACTTGACACTTAACTAGCTGTGTGACCCTGGGCAAGTCACTTAACCCCATTGCCTAGCCAAAGAAAAAAATTTTTTTTATATATATATATCTGGGAAAAAACAGGCTTTTAAAAAAATTGGTTTTATGACTACTGTGAAAATAGGTTTATGTATAGGTTTATGTAGAGCCTATATCAGATTGCAAGTCGTCTTGGAGTGGCAGGAGGGGAGAGATAGGGAGAAAATTTGGAACCAAAAATCTCATGGAAGTGAATACTGAAAATTAAAAATAAATAAATAAAATAAAATAATTGGTTTTAAAGGACTCCAAAGGAATTCAATGCCCGATGTGTTTCAAAAGGAGCTACCCAACTAGCACTTTAAGCCCAAATCACTGTGGCTTTCACTGAATGATCAATAATTGTTGTTTGTCGATGCTTTAGAACAGGACCAATGACGGGTGATATCTAGACTTGCCTATGAATTGCATTTAAGTGAGGAAGAGTTACACAAAGTGGCCCAAAAGTCATTGAAGTTCGGTGGCAAGACAAAAGTCAGGATGCAGTGGATGACACTGGCATCTTTGATGTCTGACCAAGCTCTAAGAGCTCTGTACTTTAGCCGACATAATAAGGCTGAACAAATTGGAACAAATTGGCAGTGGGGAAAGTCTTCACATGCTTGGGGTAGACATCCCTCTAACTCACCAAATGGTTTGAGGCCTGAGCCCCCAGGCCAACCCTCAATGGCTCATTGTTTAGGTTCTAATGGCTTGGAAGGAGTATAAATAGCAATGGTTTTCTGTTCTGGCCAGAAACTTTGCAGGGCTTCCCTGGTCAGATATTTTTGTGAAGGCAAAAGTCAAGGAATGCCTCAGAGAAACTGAGGTCTGGGAAAGCCCTTACTTAAAAAGGGCCAAGGTCATCCACCGCATCCCACAGCGTTGACTTTTGTCTTACTACTGGGCTTAGATGACTCTGGAGTAGACAGTGTGGATACCAACTTTGCACAGCTCTACCTCACTTAAATCCAATTCACAAGCAAAGTCAAGAAATCACTCTCATGATATTATTGGATCTCTTCAAGAATGAAGATCATACTCATGATGGAAAATGCTGTCCATATCCAAGAGACATGGGGGACAACAGGCAGTGAAAACGCCCAAAGTAAAGAGGTAGAGCATCTTGTGCAAGGACAGCAAGGAGGCCAGTGTCACTGATTCACAGAAAGTCGGTGTATAGGAAGGAAGTAGGAAGTTAGGAAGTAAGGTGTAGGAAGACTGGAAAGGTAGGAAGGCCAAGTTATGAAGAGCTTTAAAAGTCAAACAGAAGATTTTATATTTGATCCTGGACATTAAAGGAGCAACTGGTGTTTACTGAATAAAGTGATGACATGATCAGACCTTTAGGAAGATCAGTTTGATTGCTGATTGGAAAATGGACTGGAATGGGGAGACTTAAGACAGAGAGGCAAACCAACAGGCTACTGCAAGATTCCAGGATAATATCAGAGGAGAGAAGATGTGGACAGGGGTACAAGAAAGATGTCAGCAAAGTACAAATGACAGAACTTGGCCACAGATTGGTTTGAGGGGGAAGAAGGTGAGACAGGGTGAGGATTTGAGGATGACACTGGTGTTTGTGAGCTTTGGTGATTAGGAAAATGAAGATGCCCTCAAAAGGAATAGGCAAGTTTTTAAAAGGGCAAGATTTTAGGGAAAAGAAAACAGGTTCAGTTTTGGATGTGTTGACTTTAATACGTCTACAAGACATCCAGTTCCATAACATAATTAGTGATCAGAACTGAAAGTCAGGAAAGAGGTTAGGGTAGGAAAATACATCTGAGATTGATCTGCATAGAGATAATTGAGACCATGGGAGTATAGTAAGGAAAAAGAGAAGGCCCAGTACATAGGATTGGGGGGAACAACCTGGGGTTAGCATAAAAAACAAGCAAAGAAGACTAAGAAGGTTTAGTACTGTAGTCTTTAAGAGGTATCTCTTAAAGAGGTGGTGAGAAAAACACAACTGGAGTTTGGTAATGTGAGAAATTTGAGGAAAGATAACTCCAAATTTATATCTTTCTTTGGGAAATGGCCAAGGCCATATAGGATAAGCAATAAACAAAAGAAAACACACTCTTCTGGAGTACAGAATACGGCCTATTGAAAGAAGTCTATGGAAGAAATAATGTTAGAAATCTACAGGAAACTCCATCAAACAAATCAGATTACTTGATCAATACCAATACCCCATTAATAGGGAACACCGTTAAAAAAAAAATTCTTTTCTGTCCCTGGAACATTTCTCCTGGCTCAAGTAAAAGAAGCAGAGAGTAAACGGGCAAGGTTGTCTCTAACAACACCTAGAAAAGGTTTTCTGGCCTGGAGACCAGAAGCTGGACTCAGATTTGTGTTTTGCATCTATTTCTCCACCCATACTCCTGAGTTGGAGAGGTGGGATGGGCAGAAACTGCAGCAGCTAAGCACTTTGGGGTTTGGAAAAAGCTGCTTTTGGCATGACCTACAGACTGGAAAAGACAAACCGGACGGCGGGAGGGGCAAAGAGAGGGGAAAGGAAAGACAGAGAGCCCAGGACGGCCGGACAGGTGTATCAGCACACCCCTTCCCCAAACACTGGAAAGGGGGAGCCCTGACGCCCGAGCCGAGGGTGGGAGGGGAACAGGGTACAAGGAGGTCCCGCCGAGCGACGAGGAAAGGGAGCGCCTCAGGAGGGCCCTCCGGGCCTGGGGACCCCCGTCCTCACCTGGTTAAGCTCATTCTCGGCCGCGATCCGCAGTTTGGGATCGATGGTGCCTTTCAGCGCCTGGATGATCCGGTTGGGATCCATCTTCTCCCTCGCTCAGGAAGCGAGGGCTCCACCTCCACCTTCTCCGCAGGCCTGCGCGGCGGAGGTGCTGGCAACTTCGCTTTAGTAACCTCCTGCCTCCTCCCCGCTTTGTCCGGTCTACCTGAGGCCCAGCTCCCGGCTCCCGGCTCCCGGCTCCCGGCTCCGGCCGCCCCCACCAGAAACTCCCTGCGGCGCCGCGCTGACTTGCTAATCCCCTTCTTTCCTCCCTCCCCCCACTCCCCCAACTCCCTTTCCATTCACCGGTTTGCGACAGTCGTGAGGGGCGGGGGAGGGGGGTGGAAGAGGATGGAAAGGAAGAGCTGCCTTCCTTTACGGCAGCCGCTCTCTGCTTCTCCCTTCCTCCTCCTCCCCGGGCATGATACCACTCTGATGTGAAGCAGCCATGTTGTTGTACGGAAAAGAGCTTCCCGCTAAGAAGGGCTCTCGCGCTCCGGGAGAAGACATCCCCTACCATCCATCCAACCACAGCTTCTTCATTCGTTGCCTGCAGGCTAAATTCCAAGTGGAGCACGTCTTGGGTTCATTTAATGGGAGAGGTGCAGCTGCCCCAGCGGTCGAGTTTGACCCTAGGAATTAGAAAAGAGGAAAGGGACAAACGGCCTTGCGTCTGTTTCTGGGTTTTGACAGGGCAACGAATTGTTTTTCCTGACTATAGTTGGCAGCTGGAGGGATCCGAGACTCAGTTGGCCTCCTATCTAAAGACCCTAAAGGAATTCTGGTAAATATTTAACCACCAGCTGGGAGGGGGCAGGGGAAGTAATGAAAGTACTCACGAAACACTTTGGGTTGTTTGTTTGGGTTTGGTTTTTTTTTTTGGACACGAAACACTTTGAAGTTTAATTTACATTATTAACATTTCCTCCATCACTTTCTTAAGTTAAGACAGCTAACAAAACGTTGGATCAAGCCGCGATTTGGGTTTGGCGATTTAGAGGTGTAAATGCTCTTAGGGAAAATTGAACGATCAGCTCTCCCGAGCCGATCTGAGCTGGTTCTAGCACCATCCCTCTTCTCTCAGATGGGACTTGTGAAAAATCCCTGTATCCTCTCAGATAAAATTGCAAATTTTTGATTACTTTATCATGGGCAGGGTAGAGGGTAAGGTCAGCTGAGGTAATAAGGCCTAGTCTTGAGATTTAGCAGCCTCCAGCAATCTGGGCAAAGAAAGCCATCCTGATCCAAACCTCTCTGTCTGTTTTTCTCCTTTGTGAGCTAGGGCACCCCAAACTCTAATGTAAGGAACAAGGTCATATGAGTAGCTCTTGATAGCTTTTGACCAACTCGGTTTTACCAGGCAAACAGAAAAGCCCAATGTCTTCTTGGGAGAGGCAGGAATGACATTTCCTCAGCTGAACTGGACTGAGTGGGTTTTCTTTGTTAACTAGTATGAGAGTTCTAAAGTAACCAGTTCTAAAACTTTGTTGCCTTTGTGGAAACTAGATCAGGCTCAAAAATAAAGGCAAAAAGAGCTGAGTCCCAGTGAAGTAATTGGCAAGAAAGAGGAGTTCCTAGGCCATTTAATGAAATAGGGAGTTATTCAGGAGTGAAGAACCTGTGGTCTTCTAGGTCCTTGGGTTCGGCCTTTTGACTGAGGCCAAATTTTACAGAATAAATCCTTTTATTATGGAGATTTGTTCTGTGAAGTTTGGATTCAGTCAAAGGGTGGCACTTGAGGACCTAGAGGGCCACAAGTGGCCCCATGGTGGTATAGATTTGGTTAATCAGATTTGAGTTCAATGTTGACTGGATGAGAGAAGCTATAGAAAAACTAATATGCTTGATGAATTATTTAGCTCTTTTCTGTCCTACCCTTTATTTAATGATTGATTAAAAGTTTGTGTGATTTAAGATAATTTAAAATTTGTTGAATATCCGTAAAAATCACTTCTATTAGGATCTCCTGAATTTAATATAATAAAACTGGTAAAGTCTTTGTTCACTTTAGCAAAATTTCTGCCTGTCGGTGAAAAAAATTAATTTCAATGTTGTATCATTTAATTATTAATTTGTAATATTCCCTTCTCTGTTCAAAAGGCCATCTCTTATACTAGTTAACAAAGAAAACCCACTCAGTCCAGTCCAGCTGAGGAAATGTCATTCCTGCCTCTCCCAAGAAGACATTGGGCTTTTCTGTTTGCCTGGTAGAACTGAGTTGGTCAAAAGCTATCAAGAGCTACTCATATGACCTTGTTCCTTACATTAGAGTTTGGGGTGCCCTAGCTCACAAAGGAGAAAAACAGACAGAGAGGTTTGGATCAGGATGGCTTTCTTTGCCCAGATTGCTGGAGGCTGCTAAATCTCAAGACTAGGCCTTACCTTCTACCCTGCCCATGATAAAGTAATCAAAAGGCATTGAGAGCTCTTAATTCACCTCCTCATTAAATATCCACAGATCAGAGTTGCCAGTCACTTGTCAGGGGAAGTCCCTATCAGAAGGGGAAATTATTAAATTAAATTATTATTAAATTTTTAATAATAAATGTATTTAATATAAATGATAAATTTAATAAATTCATTATTATTATTAAATTATTAAAAGGGGAAAAATTAAATCAGAAGGGGAGATTTAAGGTGACACAAGACACTACCTTTTTGTCTTTGGTCACCAAGAGAGACCACTGAAAATCAATTTGATTATTGACTGACCTAATTAATAAATTGATTTTTTTAATACCCAGAACTTGATCTCTCAGGATTTTATTCAAGACATCCTGCATACTAAGCCATGGGGATACAAAGGTAAAATACAGTCCTTGCTCTCAAGAAGCTCAATCTAATTGAGAAGACAAAATGCAAACAATTATGTACAAACAAGCCAGATATAAGGGATAAATTGGAAATAATGAACAGAGGGAAGGAACTAGAATTAAGGACTACCATGTAAGGCTCCAAGTGGCTGGCTCCCCTGTCGTTCGTTGTAAAAAGTTCATTATAAAATGTTTTCATGTATTTTCCATTTTTCTTCTTTTTCTTGTCCTTCATTTTCATCCTTAAATGCCCTTGGAATGACTTTTCTTATTTGGGCCTCTTGCCAAACCAACATTTATTAAGTGCCTGCTATGTACCAGGCACTGTGCTAAGTGCTGGGAATTCACAAAAAGACAAAAACAGTCCCAGCCCTCAAGGAGCTCAAAACCTAATGCGTGATAACACATACAAACTAACATGTACAAACATGATATTTCCAAGATAAATAGGAAATAATCTCAGAGGGAGGGCTAACATTAATGTAAAAGGGCCTGCCTGGGCATGACCAGATCTCCTATAATGGAGGCCCTCAATGTCCCCTACCATATGTGTTGGTGTAGCTTCCTTTAATTCATTACCTAGCCAAAAAGGCTATGTCTTTAAAAATGGCCAAACTGGACAGTCTTTCTCCTTTGAGCTCCTTCTTGTTGACTTCATAGGATGAAGATCACGCTTCATCCATAGTGTGGGTGCCATGACTGAACGAGGGAAAGGAGAAGAATTTCTTTCCCTTTCTCCTTCTTTTATTCTAAGAAATGGTCCTAAGAGTGTTTGTTTCTGTTGTTTTGTTTGTCCTTCTCAGTTTTAGGTGCCAATGGTGATTCTCACTGGACCCAGAAGTTTCAACAGGAGGAATGTTTCATCAAGCCAACCAGACCAAAGGGGAAGCCTGGAGATTTTACCTGGGACTTTAGTGCAGTGGTGGGGTTGAACATGGAACTGGGACTATGTTCTATAGTCATGGTGTCAGATAGAAATGGGACCACTAAACCTCACCTAAGGATCCCGGTCCATTGCCAACTTATTGACTTAGAAAACTACATATTAAGTGTATGCATGTATGTGTATATGCATGCATATCTTTGTGAGTATATGTGCATATACATATGTATGTTTGTATGTATATATATTTGCACATAACACTCACACACACACAGATATATCCAAGCTTAATTATACCTTCTTGGGGTAAGGGGGAAGGAAAGAGGAAAAAAAGAACAAAGTAAAACGTGCACAGCAGAAAACAAAAGAAAACTTACAAGGAAGCAAAGATGGACAGCTCTGAACACAACAAGTAGTATTTATTATATAGGCTTTCTTTAAGTGGAAATTTATTGCTATATATTTTGAATCCTCTCTTAAGTTCTGCCGTGCACATGGCAATGTTTTATTTTCTTTTCTTATTTTGTATTTAAGTTTTAATTAATTTTAAAAAAGAAAACTACATATTAACATTATCTATGTTCTATTATATTTTATTTTGTTGAATATTTCCCAATTAAATTTAAATCTCATCAGGCAGCACTTGGAAGTATTGTGGCCCCATGTTTGATACCTCTGCTCTATAGGCTAATGAACTAAACTATAAATCTAATCTCCTTCCCGTTTCCAGAGACTGAGGAGGTATAAAGTAGGGTGGAGGGGAGAGGATAGGGGAGAGAAGGGGAGAAAGGAAGGAGCAGAGGGATTATGCCTTCCACATTGTTGGGGAGTGAGTTTGTACATTTGTGATTTTGAAGTAAATGTTCCTTTGAAAAGCTGAATAATCTGTTAGTGATTAAATGGAACTGGAACTGAGATACAGGGGATCACCACTGGTGGAGGCTAGAACCATTTGTAGAGAGCCTTGATACACCAACCCTCCTTAAAGGTACTTGAAGACACTAGGGGAGTAGTGAGATGTAACCGGCCAGGGTAGTCAGTGTTACATTTAAAAAGAACCAGAAAAGGCTTCTTGTAATAGGTGAATTTTTACCTTAGATTTGAAGGAAGCTTGGTGGTAGAGTGAGGAGAAAGAGCACTTCATGTATGGGAGGCCAGCCAGTGAGAATGCCCAGAGTTTTGTTCAAGGAACATCAAGGAGGCCAGAGACACCAGAACACAGAGTACATGAAGGGGGAAAAGGTGTAATAAGAATGAAAAGGTAGGAGCAGGGACAGGTTACGAATGGCTTTGAAGGCCGAACGCAATTTTATATTTGATCCTGAAGGTGAAAGAGAGCTACTCGAGTTTATTGGGGGAACAGGGTGTGACATTGTGAGACCTGCTCTTTAGGAAGATCAATTTGATAGCTGAGTGGAAAATGGACTAGAATAGAGGGATTTGAGGCAGGTAGGTTAACCAATAGTCCAGGAATGAGGTGACAAGGGATTGTATCAGGATGATGGTGTCAGAGGAGAGAAGGGTGTGTAAGAGAGATGTTGCAAAGGAAGAGCAACAGGATTTTTCAAACACATTGGTTATAGTGGGTGAGAGAGAGTGAAGAGCTAAACTTTTTCTAATCCAATTGTATATTCCTCTTTTCTTTATGAAATAGATGATACTATTCATGATCTTCTATCATCCTTCTCCATATGATTTCACAAATGAGTTTTTCTAGAAAAACTAGACCAGTTCTGCATTTGGTGGTCATCTTCTTCACTTTGCAAGTAAATAAAGCATTTGCTCACTGAGGAGCTTTCAAGGCTCTGTCAGTCTTCTTGTTAAGCCAATTAATTCATATCAAATAAACTTCGGTATGAAATTATTAAAATCAGTGTTAAAAGCTCATATCTATGTAGCACTTTTAAAGTTGCACAGTGCTTTATTTCATGTTATGGCAGGAAAGTCGGTCCTAAAACAGAATTCCTAATATCAGACAATGGAGTTTATTATTTTGTTTTTATCATTTTTCTGTTTTCTGAGGGTAAAGATTTTTTGCAGTGTGGAAAATGTGATTGGGGATGTTGCTTCTGCATTATCACTCAATCAGGGGGTGGACGCCTATGTGACAACATTGGAGTCAGTTTAAACTGGGAGGGAATGTGAAAAACAGCTAGTTTTCATTTCTACAAAAATGTAATCCAGGGGTTAAGTGAAAGTTGAACAAAGAAAGCCATAAATTAGAATAAGAAAATACTATTGCTGAGTGAATAGACTAACCTGGTCGAAAACTGGTTCTGAGGATGGGTTTAGATTAACATCAAAAGGGGTGTTCCCAAATAAAAGCAAAAGCGGATGAGGTCCCCGAATTGTGGGGAGTGGGAGATTAGGGGCAGAGACTTATGTGGCGAAATTAGACACCTGGGATAGACTGTAACCTCTATAGTAACCAGCCAATAGGAAAACAAGGGAGGGAAATTCAAATTGGGAACAGGGAATAAAAAAGGTGTGTATCTGTCAGACACTCATGCTTCCACATGTGGGACAGCTGGCATTCCCAGGCCGTTAATAAAGTTTCTTTCAGGTTCAAACAATGGCTTCATAGAATTCATGGAAAAGCTAACAGATGAGGGCTCATCCGGCATTTGAAAACCTCCTGAGTGAGGGGCAACCACCGAGGAATGGGAAGATGTGTACCGTTGTTGATTTCAACAATCCTGTGCACCCTTGGCAAGTGTCCCAGCTCGTGTACGGTTCAATATCCTAGGACCAAGTTAATGAGTGAAGCCATGGCTGAACCAGAAACAAAAAGGGAAAAGGGAAATAGACATGTAACAATGAGGTAACTCTATGTATAAATCAAAATGAGAAAAATTGGACAATTAATTATTTCTTTGATAGTTATAGTTATCCTACAGGATCTGAGACTGTGTGTGTGTGTGTGTGTGTGTGTGTGACAGAGAGACAGGCCTGGAGTGGCATGAAGCAAGTGCAGAACCCGGATCCAAGGTTGTCTTTGTCCCACAAGGGAAACAGCCGGAGAAGAGCAAAGCAAAAGTAGTCACAAGTGACCAGAGTCTTAGAGAGAAATAATATGATGGGGAATAAGGCACCAGGGAAACCAGAGTGGGAATAATGGAACCCCTGTGAACACTCCTCCAGATAGTCCCTAGGGAGGATGGGAAACAGAAGGATAAGAAAAAGGATCAATGCTGTTGTCAGTGAACTAAGAATAACCCCAAATCATGTTGGCTATGATGAAGTTCTTTTGACTGGTCAAGGTTACTTTAAAAAGCCATCAAGAAAATTAGAGTTGTGTATATTGTGGCTGGTCAAGCTATTTCTGTCTATGTGTGTGTGTTTGTAAATGTTTCATATTTGTGGTGAAAGTTTTAAATGCAGTCAGAAAAACTTCTAAGGAACTTCAAAGGTCTGTAATTAAAGAGAGAACATTAGGAAAGAACTCCCACCTTAGGCTTTCAGTGGGAGATTAAGATTTTTTGGGGGGGAGCCCAACACTGGCCACTTTGGGATTCCGGAATAAAGTTAGATAAAAGAGTAATAAGAAAGCAGGAAGATTTTCTTAGAAGGAAAAATCAGAGCATTAAGCAGCCTCTACTGATAAGGATCTAGAACAAGGGCTGAGGGAGAAAAAAAGCTAAAGGGTTTGAATTCAGGAAAATATCTTTGCACTTCCTGCCAATGTGTCTGATATCAGGCAATGTGTTTGGAGCTACAAAGATGTGGTTTTCCTGTCTTTTAAGCATTAACATTATAGAAGCTGTTTGTGAAGGGAGTGGAGGAAATCAAGCTTTCTTGATTTGTAAATTTTTAGGCATTAACTTCCTCCAGATTCTGACAGGATAAAGAGAAGCAGGTCTGAAAGTGGGGTGAGTATAATCTTTTTAATTTGTAATGTGAAGGAAGATGGAAGTAGTCTGAGTAATGGGTTTGAAAGATTAGCAAAGAGGAATAACGGTTTTGAGCGAAAATATGACAGGTAGGAAAAAAAAAATATATATATATATAAATAGTTTGAGAGTGAATGGGGGTGGGGTGTTCTGCGGTGAGCCCATGTGCTCTAAGTTCACCATCCTTGGATGTTTGTTCTCGGGGCCTTTATGCCAGCTTCAGATGGTTCAAACAATGGCTTTGTGGAATTCTTGGTGAAGCTAACAGCAGGACCAATGTATATGTAATGTATTAAAGATAAGGAATTATGTGCCAAGCCCATTCCACCCCCTTATTATGGACCCCCTTCATTCCCCACTCAGAACAATACCTAAGACATTGTCGTCATAGTTCAGTCAAGTCTAAATCTTCGTGACCCCATGGACCGTACTGTCCATGGGGTTTTCTTGGCAAAAATACCGGAGTGGTTTGCCATTTCCTTTTCCAGTGGATTAAGACAAACAGAGGTTAAGTGACTTGCCCAGGGTTAAAAAGCTATTAAGTATCTGAGGCCAAATTTGAACTCAGGTCTTCCTGACTCCAGGGCCAGTATTTTATCCACTGAGCAATCTAGCTGCCCCCGCCAAGACACAGTAACCACTTAATAAATATTTACTGAATTGAGTTATTAGGCCATTTTGTGAATTTCTTTTATCAGTACTTCCATGTCCATTCTCATCCCTGAGCTCATCTTACGAACCAAGTAAACCCAAATCATATCAGGTACTTTTACTGGACTTCAAAAAATAGTAAGAAGGGCCCTTAAAAAGAGATTCATTTATGTAATATGAAAATTGAAGGGCCATAGTACTCATAAATAGCTCCGCAATGCTCCATTGTGCTTCCACGATTTCTCAAAAGCTGGAGTGGCTAAAATTCCTGCTTCTTCTTTTATAATTAATGATGCTTAATTCCACCAGATCCCTCCAAAAATATCCTAAATATAAACACTGGCGCATTATGCCCAGTGACCCTATTTTACTCTCAGATAAGAAAAAGCCAAGTTCACTTGAATTCAAGGAATTGCTGAAGGGAGAAATTTGAGGTTTGGATTCCAGTTAACTTGCACTGATTAACTCTGCTACTGTCCTTTAGTCAACAGATTTAGAAACTCATTGGTTAATGAAAATTTCCAGGGGCGAAACCAGAGGCTTAAAAAGTCAAATGCTTTCATAACATCTGCTGAAAAACAGCTCTAAAGATGAAATTGAATAACATTTATTATTATTTAATATTATTTATTAAATAGAAAAGTATTCATCAAGCACTGTGCCAAACACTGAGCTAATAGGAAGAGAGCCTGGTAAGAACTAGGCAACGTGAGGTAAAGTACTGGAGGGAAGGGTCCACAGCTCCCCAAGGCTTGCTCTTACAGGTACTGAATAAATTTGAACAATGTGTTCTCCTGCTTCCACTTCTCTAACAGATAGATAGTCATCATGGAAAAGAAATTTAAGAAACATAAGACTTTTTAAATGAGACATCACATGTCTCCCTGAGTTATCAGAATTAAATTCCTTCCTCTGTAGTATACGATATGTCTAGCCTTAACAGCCTTGGGAGACAGTGTAGTATCATGACTAGATGGCCAGCTTTGGAGTGAGAAAGACCTAGTTTCAAGTTTTGCCTGCCTCAATGTGTGACTGACCAAGAGTAAGTCACTTACTGCTCCTAGGCAACTCTCTAAGATACAGCGATCCAGATGAAATTACAGATATACACCTGTACTCTTCTTCCCCAAAAAAATAACAACAACCTGTAGCACATATTTTTCACATCCTCAGTGGTCATGGGAATAGATTTGATTTGGGGAAATAGGCAAAAGATACTTGAAACAAATGCTGGCAAATAAGGTGATTAAGTTGGGAAACACTATTTTTTGTAAAATATTGGAAATTAATGATGGAAACCCTCCTCCCTCAACTTTCCTAGAACTTGCCCACATGGCCAAGTCACTGGCATTCGCCTGAGGCATCCACCCATCCCAGTAATCCTTTCAACTGGCCTTTTATTGTGGCCCCATGCCCAAACCTCCAATTCTGTTACCTGTCTGGATGGCCCCCGGTCACCTCCCACCCTTAATTCCAACTAGACCCCCACTCTGTTACCTCCCAGTCACCGCAGCCTACTGTCCACTCTCATCCAAATCTCCCCATAGATCTTTTTCCTATAAAAAGAGTTAGTCTCCTCTACCAAAGGGCAGATTCTTAAAATCTTGTCCACCTCAATCAGTGTTTTAACAAATCTTGTATCTGATTGAAAGAAGGCTTGAGTCAAGGCAGGATGCACGTTTCTTGCCCTTGAATTTTGGGGTTCCCAGCACCCCTAGACCACAACACTGCTATAGAGTAATGACTGATTTGTACAGCTTATAAAATTATTTTGGAGACAATTCCACATGAAAAGTTTAAAAAATTTTTGAGCATGGGAACATTGTTAGACTAAGTACAATCGTTCAAATTTACTATTTTGAAGGACAAATTCATATGGATGGTTGAATTCTGACATTAAACCCTCTGTCCTGCTTACCCGTGCTTTCTTCTGTTCTCTTCTCTGCATTTTTAAGACTGTTTTAATGGCCCTATTATTTGGCCTCACTTTTGCCCCTCCTCTTCCATTCAAATTCATCTTTCAATTAACAAAACAAATTAAAAAAAAAAAACCTTGTAATTTATATGCATCATCAAGCTAGACATCCATGTAGTATGCCTCTTTCTGCACCTTGAGTGCACTTCTTTGTCGTGCTTCATCATCGTTCATGAGGTGACATGGTTGATCATGGCATTGATTAGAGTTCTCAAGTTTTTCAAAGTTTTTTTTCTTCACAATGTTGTTGTCCTTATAAAAATTGTGATCCTAGTCCACTCGCTTCAACCTGTTTCTGTCGTACTATATAGGCTCCTCTGAAATAATCTCATATTCTGTGATAGTACTATAATATTTCATCCCATTCATATTACACAAATTGTTCATTAACAATTTAATGTTAATGATGGAAACCCTCCACAGCTCCCCAAGGCTTGCTCTTACAGGTACTGAATAAATTTGATAGGCACCCTCTTAGATTTTATTTTATTTTATTTTTCTCTTTTAATCCCCCTTTTAGGATCAAAGACTTTATTTTGCTTGTGACTCTTCCCTCCCTAATATTATACTTCCTCCCTTATCCACACTTGTTTCCCTATTGAGTTTGATGTATCTCTATATCAAAAGCTGGGCAAGTGTTCAATCTTCCTTTCAAATAGAAGTAAGGTTCATCTAATACCTTATCCTCCAACCCTTTCCTCCATGCTTATATACTTTTCTTCTCATATCTACAATAATGAAAAATAACAAATTCCATCCCCCTTTTCCTCCTCACAACACAAGAATATTCTCCTTTTACCCTTTCTTCTTTTTCCCCTCTTAAAACCCTCAAAACAGAATCGATCCACTCTCAGATCATCTGCTTTTTCTAAATTAACTTCTTTATACCCTTGAAATATATTAATGTTCTGAAGAGATACTTGTTTCTTATCCCTTTATTAGAATGTTAGCACTGTCATTACAAAGCCCCTTCCAAATTGCTCAGATTAATTTACCTTTTGAGGTTTTTCTCAACTCTTGCATTTGCATTTTGAAGTTCCTATTCAGCCCAAGTCTTTTTATCAAAAATATGTGAAAATCCTCTATTCCATTAAAGATCCATTTCCCCCTGTACAATTATATTCGTTCTTGCAGAATAAGTTATGCTTGACATAAGCCTAAATGCTTTTTGTAATATTATTATTACAAGGGTTCTCATTTATGGTAAAAGTTTCCAGGTCTTCCAGGATTCATGATTCCCTTCTACATAGATTTACTTCTTTCTAGATAGATGGATTTTTTCTTTGATACGGAAGCTCTGGATTTGGGCTATAACATTCTTGCTAATTTTTCTTTTGGTATTCCTTTCAGAAGTATACTGTGGATTCTTTTTTTATTTTCATTTTGCCTTCTATCTCCAATAGATAAGGGCAGTTTTTTATTTGTGATTTATTGAAATATAGTGTTGTCTTTTTTTATTATAGTTGAATGAGTCTTAAGTTATCCCTCCTTGACCCGTTTTCCATGTCAATTGTTTTTGGTATCAAATATCTTGTGCTTTCTTCTGATGCTGCCGCTGCAGTGGTGAGCATGAGACCAGCTCAATACTCTTAACCCGGAGGCGCGTTGATGAGGCGGGAGACAGCAAGAAAGCAGAAGCTCCCTTTATTAAGTGCTAGTAGCTTTCTTTTATATCCTTAGTAACACCTGATCAAAGCATGAGCTCCACATGATAACCAATCACCAAGTCTGCTGGACACCTGCAGCCCTCGTGTCAGGGGTATGAGTAGGATTTTTCTCCCAATGAGAGGAGAGCCGAGCCAACCGTGGGAGCTGCATGTCAGCAAAGGAAAGGTCTTGTGAGACTTCCTTGTTTTTGCCACGCAGTAGGTTGTGACCCTCAGTTTCTGCCATGGGAAAATTCTCCCAACATTCTTCTATTTTTTTAGTTTTTAGATTTTGTTCTGATATTTCTTGTTGTCCCATGGGTTCATTGATTTCTCTTTGGTCTATGCTAGTTTTCATGGAATCCATTCTTTGGATAAGCTTTCTCTTTTACTACTAAACTGTGAGTATAAAGAAAAAGTTTTCAGATGAGATTTGTGCAGTTCAGATAGAAAATTATCTGCGATATAAATGTTTAAATTGCTTAGTAAAAGTTGTAGGGTGATGCCTTATTTGTATGAGAACAGTTTGCTTGTTTGAAGGGAAATAGAAATAACTTTTATTTAAAATTGACAATATATGTGTATGAAAAAAACAGCTTCAATGATAGGCTGATATAAGGAGCAATTTTGAGAACTTATGGCTGTAGAGTATTATGGTCCCTCAGTTCATTGGTATATAACTGTTTAAAGATGTAAGAGGATAAAACTAACAAAATGAAAAATAATATGACAATTTGGAGGCTGAGGGATGATCGAGAACTGCTGATTTCATGCATGAAATTCAGTGGTTTGTCTCATAAGTGAAAGATGAGTCACTGAGTATAAAGAGACTGATTTAAGTAACTGAAATAGGCTAGAAAGGCTGGAGACTGAGGCTGACAAAGTGATTAAGGACAGGGAAAAGAGAAAGGCAGAAAGGAGTCAAAAAGCAGTTTTGTGAGAGCTGTTAGACAAGATTTCAGGGGCTAGTTTTTGATTGGCTTAGACTTCCATATATAATATTGCCCTTCAGCATTTCCTAGAGTTTAAGAGAAATGCAAGGCAGCTCAGTGACACAGAAGGCAGAGCACTGGACTGGGAGTCAGGAAGACTCTTCAAGAGTTCAAAACTAGCCTTGGACACTACCTGTCAAGTCACTTAACCCTAGTTGCCTCAGTTCCTCATCTGTAAAATGAGTTGGAGAAGGAAATGGCAAACCACTCCAGCCAGTATCTTTGCCAAAAAATTCCTAAATGGGGTCACAAAGAGTCAAGCATGATTGAAATGACAAAACAAAAGAGTTTCAGAGAGGAGGTAGAACCTCTCAAAAATGCCTGTTGCTGTTTCTCTACCCTGCTCTGGTTTCAGTGGGAAAAGAAAAGAAGAGGTTTTCCAACTGCTTTGTTATATAGGAAGAGATGGTGAAATCTAACTGAAAATTCTGGTAAATGAAGAGCTGCTTAGGCTTATTTGCCCCAAGAGGAAACTGAACTCTGTTCTGATAAATATGGCACAGCCTCCTGCTGAGTTCTGGATTGTCTGATCTGTAGTGTCCAAAGATAACCAGCCTGATGAGCTTTGCAGGTAAAGTCAGTAGTACAAAGATGAGATTTCATGTAGAAGATAGATTTGGCCCATCTTGCTGGATAGGATAAAGTTACAGTCAATGGGTGGCAGCTACAGAAGGCAGATTTCTGTTTACTGTCTGGAGAAACCTAACAATTGTGATTGACCAAAACTGAAATGGACTGTTTCAAGACATAGTGAGTTGACTTGATTTGACTCAATTCAACATATATACATTTATTTGTTCATTTATTTGTTTATAACTTTGAGAAAGGGGTTTTTACTGAGGTGATACAGTAAGAGCAATTACTATAAAACATCTTCCCAAAAGTCTGTGACATACTCTCTCATAAGTACATACAGAGTTCAGGTGAAAATAGGTTCAAATTTAGAGAGCTCCTGTGGAAAAGGAGTAACTCACAGCTCCCTTAATGAGATACTCAAAAAATTCCCCTTAAGTATGGTATAGTTTTATGGAGGGTTCTTTGTAGAGCTGTGAATATACAGACATGGCTATTAGATATTTTGGTGTCAATGCTAAGACCCCAGTGAGAAGATAAGGATTCCTAGGGGCCTTAGGGGCAGCTAGGTGGCACAGTGGATAGAGTTCTGGGCCTGGAATCAGAAATACTTACCTTCCTGAGTTCAAATCTGGCCTCAGATACTTACTAGCTGTGTGAGCCTGGGCAAGTCACTTAACCCTGCCTCAGTTTCCTCATCTGGGAAATGAGATGGAGAAGGAAGTGGCAAACCACTCCAGTATCTTTGCCAAGAAAACCCCAAATGGGATCACAAAGAGTCAGACATGACTGAAATGACTGAACCTTAAGTTCATGAGGTTTTCCTTTGGTCAATTATTTTGGAGGGATGAGGAAGAAAGGAAGCATAATTCCTAGAAGGGTTTATTTGTTTGTTTTTTGTTTTGTTTTGTTTTTTGGCTAGGCAATGGGGTTAAGTAACTTGCCCAAGGTCACACAGCTAATAAGTGTCAAGTGTCTGAGGCCGGATTTGAACTCGGGTCCTCGTGACTCCGGGGCCAGTGCTCTACCCACTGTGCTGGTTAGCTGCCCCCCTAGAAGGGTTTATTTAGCTGGAACACTCTCTTCTCATTCCATCACTGGAATCTTTATCTTGGTTTGTTTGGGTTTTTTTTTTGTTTGTTTTTTTTTGGTGAGGCAATCTGGGTTAAGTGACTTGCCCAGGGTCACAGAGCTAGTAATTTTCAAGTGTCTGAGGCCAGATTTGAACTCAGGTCATCTTGACTCCAAGGCCGGAGCTCTATCTACTGTGCCACTTAGCTGCCCCTTGGGATCTTTACCTTAATATAGGTTTATTATGCACCTGCCCTCAAAGAGCTTACATTCTACTTGAAGAGAGTATTAATAATCAGAAATCATCTGAAGTATGGAATTCAAGTACTCTTCCAGAGGTTATAAGAGTAGGCCTAAAGCCAGGACCAAAAATGAAAATTCTCAAGAAATGTCTGGAAAATATTTCCAATGTGCATTAAAAAATGCATATAAAGAATTTTGACTCAGCAAGGGAAAGAACCACTTCTTGTTAGGGCTGAAGGAGGATATAATTGGTAAGACATCTGAGTGATGTGAGATGAGGAGAGAAGAGGGAGCTCTTGGTAAATGGTCTCAAGTTTTTTTCAGTGAAGCATGGTCTTCAGCTGAGACAGATTGGGGAGAAGGTATCATAGGGGGCTTGAGGAGGAATGGAAAGGTTTGGAATAGTCACTGTAGTAAGCAGGATAGTGAATTGATTGGGAAGGTATAAAAGGGTTGTCTTACTGCAGTGAGGACCCAGGTGAGACTATGTAATATAAATTTGCAGTGGACCCGGTCATCATGATTTTGTGATTTTTTTCTTAAGCTCTGTTCATGAATAGGAGCAAAGGCTGAGTATGATTTTTTAGCAAGTAAATAAGATGGTTGGACCTGTATGGAAGATGGATTGGAAAAGGAAAAGACTTGAGGCAAGAAAACAAATTGAGACACTATTGCAGTAGGTCAGGTAAATGTTAACAGGGGCCTAGTTAAGGTTGATTGTTAGCAGAAAGGGATGGATGAAAAAGCTGCACCTAGCATGGGCTGACTGGGGGGTGTGCCTGAGGTGGCAACATTGTTGGGAGGTGCCAGTTTCCCTGAAGAATGCCCACCATTCAACTGACTCCACTCCCTCACTTTAGTCTGGATGGCCCTCCCCACTCCCACACCCCCCAAGATCTGAAAGCTGTCTTCTGAAACCTCTCTGCGGATGCTGGGTCAACTTGTTGAGAGGACTCAGCAAAGTGGAGTAGGCTACAGCCTTTTATTCATTGTAAACTCATTTGTAATATGGGGGGGAGGCAGCTAGTGGCAGCTAGGTGGAGCACTGTATGGACTGCCGAGTCGGGAGTCAGAAAGACTTGGCCGCAGACTCTGGGCAAGTCGCTTAACCCTGTTTGCCTCAGTTTCCTCATCTGTAAAATGAGCTGGGGAAGGAAATGGCAAATCACTCCAGTATCTCTGCCAAGAAAATCCCAAATGGAGTCACAAAGAGTAGGACACAACTGAAGAACAATAGATGTGGAGGAGTGGTTGAGTAACACTAGTATCATTAGCAAGCCTTCACAGCTTGGTAGGAACCGCTACATAGTGGCTGCCCTCTGCTGGGGTTCCTTCTGAGAACCCAGACTCAACTCCAGGTCACGATGAGGGAAAGAATGACACAATCTTCACTAATGGTGGTGGTGGTACCTCCATTTCTTGACTTTTACTAAAACTATTCTTTATTTTAGATATAAAAATTTTGCTATTAAAATAGCATGTTATTATAAAGATGTCTTATTTTGAGGGGCAGCTAAGTGACTCAGTGGATAGAACACCAGCCGTGGAGTCAGGAGGACCTGAGTTCAAATCCAACCTAAGACATTTGACACTTATTAGCTGTGTGACCCTGAGCAAGTCACTTAACCCGGATTGCCTCACCAGAAAGCAAAAAAAAAAAAAAAAAAAAGCCTTATTTTGCCATCAAGGTAACCTTCAATTCTTGAGGCCTATAAAAAAGTGTAAGCTTTGGCAGGTCGTAACAGGCTGGATTGTGTTCAAGTATGGCCTAGCAATAGTACATGTATTCATCTAAGAACAAGCCTAAATTCAGAAAAGTTCTTATCTGCTATGGTGTGGCAGGAATACATAAGATTCAAGGTTTCATTGGTTCAGGAAAACTAGATTTTAAAATATCATCAAAGCATGCTACAAAAAAATCCTTTGAAAGAAATTACCTACCTACCATTCCAGCTGTACTATATGCTTCGTTTAAGATTTGCTTTAAGCTTATGTTGCAGGACCTGGGTACTCATCTTGTGACTGTGAGCAAGTCATTTAACCTCTGTATTTTAAGCAATTCAGAATATATTAAGCCTTGTGGATTTGCATTGGTAGGGAGAATTTCTTTATGAGGAGTTCCCACCACTGATGAAACCATAGGTCCCAGAAAAATGTAATCGTAATAATAAAATTAAATAAAAAATTAAGATGCAGAAGGTAAATACAGGCATTCGAAATGCTCTTATATGTACTAACCCAATGAACTTTACCTTATTACATCTAAACTGTGTAAAAGGATATCCTAGAAAAAAAAAAAGGATATCCTAGAAACTAAGCCAGGTGATAACACAACAGAAGGACAGATTATTAAGACTAAGGGATGAAGTATATACCCATGCAGTGGGAAAGATTAAACATGTACTAATGAGAAGATGGGACTCATGATGGTACTAATTGGAAGAGACCTTGCTGTTGGGAAAGATTGAAGGGAAAAGGAAAAGGCAGAGGATGAGATGGAAACAATGAACATGAACTTGGACAGACT
This sequence comes from Vombatus ursinus, assembly GCF_900497805.2. NCBI lineage: Eukaryota > Metazoa > Chordata > Mammalia > Diprotodontia > Vombatidae > Vombatus > Vombatus ursinus. Next base: position 1,984,228 of record NW_020954719.1, on the reverse strand, counting down.
TCAAGAGACAGTAGGGTATAGAAGGGCCTGTGGTTCATGAGGTCAAAAAAAGTAAGACATGACTGAACAAAATGCATAGGAGCAACAAATTATAATGGTTATATTATATATAATTATATTATATATTAATATATTATATATATATATATAATGGTTATATTATATATAATGGTTATATATATAATGGTTACTAATAGTTAACATTTATGTAGCACTTACCATGTGCCAGATACTGTACAAAGCACTTTACAATTATAATCATTTGATTCTCACAACAACCTGGGAGGTAGGTGCTATTATCCCCATTTTATAGATGAAAAAACAGGGCCACAGCTAATAAGTGTCTGAGTCCCAATTTGAACCCAGGTTTTTCTGGGTCTAGGCTTGATGTTCTATCCACTGTACCACCCAGATGCCTATCATAAGCTACAGGAAAAGGCAATACATATCATCCCAATGTTAGACAAATTCAGAGGGCAGGAGAACACAGAATTCCATGTCACAGAATTTCACATTTTACCAGCTTTGTTTATTCACTGAAGCCTCATGTATAAGTTAGGTAGCCTAGGGAGATAAATTATAGCCAACCTGCAGGCACTTAATAATTCAATGTCATCAGAATGTTACATCACAACTAAATAAAAATTACAAGCACAAGAATTTTTATACAGGGACTTGTAGTGTATGAAGTTAGATTCCAGGATTTAGAAGAACCTCACATGACCAATTCAATTCACTCCCACACTGTAAGTTCAGAGAGTTGGTGCAATTACAAAGGCCAGATGGCTAGAAATTTCAGGAGATCACTGCCTTTATGGAATATTTTCTTATTCAGGATAATTTGCTTCTTTCAGAGAAAGGTGACCTTGATAATTCATTCCATGAAGCTTAGTCATAAAGCCCCTATTTCACATCACAAAAAAAGTATCCAAAACACCTCAAGGTTTAAAAGCATATATTGTGATAAGAAGATTTAAAATACCAACAATTTAGTAACAAATGTCTAAGGGCCACAAAATAAGTCAAATTTCACAGCTTTCTGTGAACTTCACCCTCTCACTCCATTTTCCCCAGGTGAAATAATTGTGATTCTTCCCTTTTAGGAAGCTCCAGTCATTTTTGTTTTGCCTTCTTCTGAACTGTCTTTATGTACTTAGCATTGTACATTGAATATATTGTTTAATTTCTTCATGATTCTTCAATGACATATAGCCTTAAATAGCAATGTAATAAAGGTGGGTTTTACCAATTCATGCACTGCCACCACGAGGGTCAACAGCTTTGGTGCCCATCCAGTAAGTCACACTGCACCTTTCATTACCCCTCTGCTATTTCATCCCCAGCAAAGATATCTTAAAGTCAATTTTAATGATTCCCTCTAGACTGGAAGAATTTTCTAAACAAGAGTCTATGGCCTCCATAAGAATGGCCAAAATTACTAGATATTTTTGAGCACAATTCAAATGTGCCAATCAAAAATCTCTTACTCTGTGCAAGGTACTGTGCTGAGAGCTGGCATATAAAGAAAAGTCAAAACAGTCCCTACCCTCAGGGAGTTCACATTTTAATGAGGAAAACATAATTAGGTACATAAAAGATACATGCAGAGTAGCTAGGGGGTAATCTTTCAGGGGAAGGTACTAGCAGCTGGGGAGTGGGTATGTGGACCCAGAAAAGCCTCCTACAGAATGTGTCATTTAAGTGGAATTTTGAAGGAAGCCAGGTGAGGAGGGAAAAACATTTGTGCATAGGACAGCCAGTGAAAAGGCAGTGTTGTGTTCAAGGAACAGCTAAGAGGCAGGTGTTGCTTGATTGTAAAGTATACAGAAGTGAGTAGTCTAAAAAGTCTTTAAAGATAGGAAGAGACAAAGTTGTGAACTACTTTTCACATCAAATGGAGGACTTTATACTTGATCCTTAAGGTATTAGGGTTCACTGATGTTTTACTGAGAGGTGTTGATATGGTCAGACTTGCACTTAAGGAAAATCCAACTGGCAGCTGAGTGGAGGATGAATTGGAGTGGGGAAAGACCTGAAACAGGGAGACCAACCAGAAGTCTCCAGCAATAGTTCAAATGAGAGGTGATAAGGGTCTAAACTCAAAGAAAAGGAGACATACAAGAAGGTAAAATTGACAAGATTTGGTGACTGGAGATTTTAGGGTAAGAGTGAGGAGTCTAGGATGACATCTAAGTAGTGAGCCTTGGCAAACTTGAACTCAATGGTAGAAGGGAAGTCGGAAGGAGCAGAGGGTTTTTAAATAGAAAGATGAGGTCTGTTTTGGGACATAGTGAGTTTGAGATAACTATCAGACAACCAAGATGTGTGAATAGAGCTCAGGACAGAGATTAAGTTTGGATATGTAGATTTGGAAATTATCTGCATAGACATCATTGAAACCATAAGAACTGATTGGATCACTCAAATTAAATAGTAGAATGGAAAAAGAAGAAAACCTAGGACATAGACGTGAGTATACCCATGACTAGGGCATATGACGTGGATGAAGATATAGCAAAGGAGACCAAGGAGTGGTCATGAAGGTAGAAGGACAACTAGGAAAGAACAGAGTCATGAAAAACTAGAAGAAAAAAAAGAATATCTAGGAGAGGGTGATGTCAAATACTGCAGAGTTCAAAAATGGGGCTTGAGAAAAGGCTATCTGATTTGACAATTAATAAATTATTGGTAAATATCTACATCTTTCCCCCAATGAAAACAAAGTTCAAATAGAGGACAATAAAAACAAGACAAACAAGGCAAATTTGTTCCAACTAAACAGTGACTATACTTAATATGATATGGTTACCCACAGTTAATGAGTCAGCGTGTTTCAAAACTATAAAGACACAATCTGCCAATCAGCATGGGCTTATATGAATTACATGAACTATGTGGTCATGTTACTTTCTCCATTTGGATAAGATCCGTGTATAAAGGGGCAGAGCCAAGATGGCAGAGAAAAGGCAGGGACTAGCCTAAGCTCACCCAAATTTCTGTCCAAACAACTTTAAATGATGCCTCAAAATGAATTCTGGAGTGGCAGAACCCACAAAAGGACAGGGTGAAAACAATTTTCCAGCCCAAGACAATTTAGAAAGTCAGCAGGAAAAGTCTGCCACACTAGGATGAGAGTGGAGTGCAGTGCAGAACACACTGGCACACAGCCAGTGCAAACATTGGCCCATTAAACCAGCAGCAGGCCTCAGGGGCAACTCAATCAGGGGTGGCAGTGGTGGCTTCCAAAGCTCTAAGGCCATAGATGGTAAAGGAGGTTAGACAACTAGTCAGAAGGAAGTAACAGGGGTTCCTTTGCTGGCACTGGGTGCAGGACTCTTGTGTTACCCATACTCGTATCTGAGTCACAGTCCTTAGTGGGTCACAATCCCAGAGCAAGAAGGAGCACACCACAGCTTGCTGCAGCAGGGAAATAAGAACTCTGGTTACAATTCCAGGTAGAAAAGAGTGTTTGTGGTTGTTAACAAACCAGAGCACAGACCAGCAGAGCAATGACCACACGTCTCTTTAGATCAGGCCTATACAACATACTGCCCTTGGGCCAAATATTGTGCAGGCCTGCTTTAGATCATACCATGTTGGAACAACTGAAAACTTAAGAACCCCCAGAACTAGCTCTGAAAATAGCAACAAGAAAGGTCTGAAGTTTGGGCCAGTGCCCCCTCCACCCTGAGGAGCAGAGCCCCACTTTAACATAAAGTTCAAAGTTAAGAAATAGGTTGGAAAAATGAGCGAGCAACAAAAAAGAACTTGACCACAGAAAGTTACTATGGTGAAAGGAAAAATCAAAACACAAACTCAGAAGAAGACAACAAAGTCAAAACTTTCAAAGCTGCAAAGAAAAACGTGAATTAATTTCAGGCCCAAAAAAGACTTCCTGGAAGAGTTCAAAAAGGATTTTAAAAATCAAACAAGAGAGGTAGAGGAAAAATTGGGTGAAAAAATGAGAGTGATGCAAGAAAATCATGAAAAAAACAGTCAACAGTTTATTAAAGAAGGCACAAAAACATTGCAAAAAAAACCTTAAAAAACAGAATTGCTCAAGTGAAAAAAAAGATGTACAAAAATCCACTAAAGAAAAGAACTTCTTAAAAAGCAGAATTGCTCAAATGAAAAAAAAAAGATGTACAAAAATCCACTAAAGAAAAGAACTCCTTAAGAAGTAGAATTGGCCAAATGGAAAAGGAGGTAGAAAAGCTCATAGAAGAAAATAATTCCTTAAAAATTAGAAGTGAGTAAGTGGAAGCTAATGACTCCATGAGACATTAAGAAACAATACAACAAAGTCAAAATAATGAAAAAATAGAAGAAAATATAAAATATCTCATTGGAAAAACAACTAACCTAGAAAATAGATTGAGGACAGATAATTTTAAAATTATTGGAAAAACCTGAAAATCATGATCAAAAAAAGAGCTGAGACATAGGGTAAAATAGAAATTGAAAGAATCTACCAATCACCTACTGAAAGAGATCCCAAAATGAAAACTCATAGGAATTTTATAGCCAAATTCCTGAACTCCCAAGTCAAGGAGAAAATACTGCAAGTAGCCAGAAAGAAACAATTCAAATATCCTGGAGCCACACTCTGGATAACACAAGATTTAGCAGTGTATATACTGAAGGATCAGAGGGCTTGGAATATGATATTCTGGAAGGAAAAAGAGCTAAGATTACAACCAAGAATCACCTACCCAGCAAAACTGAGTATAATCCGTCACAGGGGAAAATGGATATTTAACAAACAGAAGACGTTTAAGCATTCCAGATGAAAAGACCAGAAATGAACAGAAAATTTGATTTTCAAATGCAAGACTCACAAGAAGCATAAAAAGGTAAACAGGAAAGAGAAATCATAAGGGATTCAGTAAGGTTAAACTGTTCACATTCCTACAGGGGAAGATACTTTTAACTCCTAAGAACTTTGTCATTATTAGGGTAGTTTGAAGAAGTATGCATAGACAGAGGCCATAGGTATGAGTTGAATGTGATGGGATGATACCTAAAAAATGAAATTAAGGGGTGAAAAAGAGGAATGCACTGGGAGAAGGGGGAAAAGAGAGGTAGAATGGGGAAAATTATCTTAAATATAAAGGAGGCATGAAAGAGCTTTTAGAGTGGGGGGGGGGGATGGAGGAAGTTGGTGGAGGGTGGGGGAGTTGGCCTGTAAATCTTACTCTCATCAGAATTGGCTAGAAGAGGGAATAACATACATACTCAGTTGGGTAAAGAAATCTATCTTATCTTACAGGAAGACAGGAGGAGAAGGGGATAAGAGAAAGGAGAATGGGCTGATAGTAGATTAAGGGAGACAGTAGTCAGAAGCAAAACACTTGAGGATGGATAGAGTAAAAGGAGAAAGGGAGTGGGATATATAGGGACAAAGATAAGATAGAGGGAAATACAGAGTAATCACAACTATGAAAAAAAATTACAGCAACTTTCTTTGATAAAGACCTCATTTCTCAACTATCTAGAGAACTGAGTCAAATTTGTAAAAATAAGAGCCACTCCCCAACTGATAAATGGTCAAAGGATATAAACAGGCAGTTTTCAGGCCAGGTAATTAAAGCTATCTATAGTCATATGAAAAAATACTCTAAATCACTATTGATTAGAGAAATGAAAATTAAAACAATTCTGAGGTATCACATCACACCTATCAGATTGGTTAATATGACAGAAAAGGAAAACCACAAATATTGGAGGGGATGTGGGAAAACTGGAACACTAATGCATTGTTGGTTGAGTTGTGAACTGATTCAACCATTCTGGAAGGCAATTTGGAACTATGCCCAAAAGTCTTCAAAACCATCCTTTGACCCAGCAGTACCACTACTAGGTCTGTATCACAAAGAGATTATTAAAAAAAAAAAAAAAAAAAGGAAAAGAACCTACATGCACAAAAATATTTATAGCAACTTTTTGTGGTGGCAAAAAAATTGGAAATGGGGGGATGCCAATCAATTGAGGAATGGCTGAACAAATTGTGGTATATGATTATGATGTAATACTATTGTGCTATTAAGAAATGAGGATGCTCTCAGAAAAACCTGGAGAGACACATGAACTGATGCAAAGTGAAATGCACAGAACCAGTAATATCGTATAATGATCAATTGTAAATGACTTAGCTCTTCTCAGCAATACAATTCTGAAGGACTTATGATGAGAAATGCTATCTGCAGAGAAAGTACTAATGGAGCATGAATGAAGATCACAGCATTTTTTTTTTAACTTTTATCTCTTGGGGGTTTTTTTGGTCTGTGTTTTCTTTCACAACATGGAAATGTGTTTTGTCTGACTGCACATGTAGAATTTATAGCAAATTATTTGCCTTCTCAAGGGGAGCATAGTTCCAAATTGCTTTCCAGAATGGTTGAATTAGTTCACAATTCAACCAACAATGCATCATCTCCTTTTGGCAATAAGTCAGTACACCCCCCCCCAAAAAAACCCTGTAATTTTAAACTCTGAAATAACTCAATTATCAGCTGTAATTTTCAATAATTAAATTCTAATTGTCTTTAATTAAAAAAAACTTCATGAGAAATACATAACCAGTTTCAGCTGAAATTATTACAAGCAACAACTAGTTTAAATAGTGGAAGTATAGTAACTCTAAATATATGAAAGTCCAAATCCAAAAAATACAATCCACTCTATCATTGGGATTCAGAAGTACTGGTTGTTGAAAGACCACTGTATTTGCTTTGCTCAAATGCTGTGTCTGAAAACAGCATGAAATATCATATTGATATTCCAAAAGTGTATGCGAAAAATGTTGGCAAGCCAAGAGATTTTCCAGATAAATTTGGATCCTTTTAATAAGTAAAGAACAAATTTCCAAAAGCTCTGTCAGTGGCATCAAAAGGAATGCTTACACAAACTCATATGTTACAAGAGTAATCAACTTGATAAAACTCAAGTGAAGAGAATGTCTTTGTAAAATTGTGCCAAAGGGTTCTGAAGGGTGTTTGAGCTAAAGAAATTGCCATTTTTTTCCCTAGTGATTAAGTGGAAGCAAATTTATTTCATAACAAAAATTTCTTCCTGTAACTTGTATTTTGTGGATATTTTTGAAAAAGTGAGTGCTCTAAACAAATTCAACATTCTTCTTCATACTATGATCCAGAAAGATAATCTAATTATATGAAAATGTTAGAGATATAGATAACTTTATCCCAAATTTTTTTAATCTTTCCCAATTAAAAAAAAAAAAACCTGTTCCGCAGATTAGACAGAAAATGTGTATGATTCATTTGACTAGTCTGCAGAAGCAATTCTCATTTAAATTACCTAGGTATTTTAAAATATGAATGGTTAAGGAACACTTTTGCCATGAACAAATGATATATCTAATTTTACTCCTTCTGAACAAAGATTGTTAATTGAGTTGTCTTGTGATGGTATACTGAAACAAGTGTATGAACCTGATAATATTATTTTGGCTAAGGGTAAATAATCTGGTTTAAGCAACAAATTGATAAAAATTTTGCAACCATCTAGAATATTTTTGTTGTAGTCTTTATAAAGATATAATCTCAATTAGTGGTTGAGAAAGTACTGAGTAGCAAAATTAATGACACACTTTGAAAAATTTGCAGTAAAAAAGCAAGCCTACATTAATACGTGATGAAATTTTTTTATAAATATACAAATTATATTTTCCAACAAATCTATTACATCATTTTGTATACTTAAATATAATAAATTTTAATAAATTCTTGATTTTATTTGAAATAAAATGTAGGAAAAGTCATGAAGGAAATGACAATGTTTGGAAATCATTAGTATGTCACATAGCTAACACTTAATGAACAATCTCCTTTGTTTTCTTTTTTCTTTTTTTGAGGCAATCAGGGTTAAGTGACTTGCCCAGGATCTCACAACTAGTAAGTGTCCGACGCCAGATTTGATTTCAAGTCCTCCTGACTCCAGGGCTAGTACTCTATCCACTGTGCCACCTAACTGCCCCTCCTTCATTTTCTAAAATTAGGAATCTCAAATTCAGAAGAAAATAATGGCTAGAAGATGCTCAAAGAACATACCAAGCATATTTAAGACAAAAAAGGAGTAATATAAATTTGGTCACCTAAACCCCTGGAGAGTTAGGTATCCCAAAATATCTATCAATTGGAAAAAGCTATCCGATTCCCACTCCCTTCTTTAATTCCAATTACCTATAGAGCTGACTTGAAATCTTTGAAAATAAGATGGGTTCTACAATACAAATCAGTCTTAGGGTCATTAATTTAAAAAAAGGGTGAATATATTGAGAAATGAAAATAATGTAAAAACAAAAGAAAATTGAAAAACAAAAGAAAATAAGAAAATTAAAAACTGAGAAACCCAAGCAGCATTTACACATTTTTGGTCCATTCCTAAATAAAGTTATCAAAGGTACTGATTTGGGGCTTACAGAATAGTAAATGTTTTTCCTATAAAAAGGATCCAGTAGTTCAGCATGTGATTATATTCTCTATTATAGAGAGATGAAGAAGGAGAGATTTAAAGGCATGGAGGAGAGCCAGTGAAAATGCATTCTAGAGATGGAGTACCTTGTATGAAGAACAACAAAGAAACAACTCAATAGCAGATTATGTGGAAGAGATTAACGTGTAAAAAGACTGTAAAGGTAGGCAGGCGGCCTGGTTACGAAAGACGTCAAAAGCCAAATACAGAATTTTATATGTGTTATTAGAGGTAATAGGGAATCACTTTAGTTTACTGAAAAGTGATATAATCAGACCTGTGCTTTAAGGAAGATTTTCTACATGAAGAGTACATAAAACTAAAGAATCACTACTGGTAGAATTAGTAATTTGACCAATAAAATGTAAAGTGTTAAGCTTTGCCAAATCAATAATATTGTGAGGTAGGTAGAACAAATACTGCAAAATGAGAAAACAAGGTCTGAGAGGTTAAGTGACTTATCTGTGGTCAAACAGCTAGTTATTGTCTTAGGCCTATTAGGTTAGTGGGGTCACATGTTTTATATATGAGTTGGAAGTAATGCTCAATAAAGACCCATCAAGAAAATGAGAAAAATCAACTGCAATACCACATTTTACCCCAACACATGCTCCCTGTGGTTATTTAATAGTTGCATATGGATTATCAAGTTCTAAACCAAGAGTATATTTTCAATTAAGCAGCAAAACTACAGTGCATATTACTGTTTTATTGAGGCACAACAAGGCATTGTAACTTTACTCAACTGGAGGCAATCAGTGTAGTAAGCTTGAACATTGATACAGTTTTTAAGATTCATGGCAAATAACATACATTCACAGCTTTACTAGCAAGGCTGCATCACAATTTATGAGGTGCTAGATCAATGCTGAGTTAGTAATTCAACTTTAGGATTTCACTTAGGGAGGGCAGGGAATGGGAAGATGAAAAGAAAAAAGGAATAGTACCTCCTAATTCCTCCAGAAATAATATTTTTCCTGAAATCAATCGTAAGCAAATGGTCAATTTCTCCTTGGATCCTCAATCATAAGGAACTTTTATCTAGTATAAATCTATAGTAGGTTTTCAGTCTTGATAAAGGAGATATCCTGAAAAAGTAGAATATTTCCAACTGCTTCCATAAATCGCTCCCCTATGCAAACGTAACCATATCTGGTCTCCCTGGAATAGCTGAAGAATTGCATGATTACTAGCAGTTTCATGGTCTGGAGCACCATCATTAGCGTAAGCCGATACTAAAACTTCTTCATTCTTCATCAGATTGACATACAATGGAACATTCACTGCCAGCTTTAACATGTGAAAGATGAAAACATAAGTGCCATTCACTGGACAATTAAATCTACCAAGCTGAAGGTCAAAAGTTTCTCCCAAGTTGTTCAGAAGAAGATCAAACACAATAGGCTGGTCCAAAGTTCCAGGGGCCAAGTTAGAGGTTCTAGCTGCTGAGAAGGCAACTCTCATCTGCTGGGGGAGAGGATATACATGTACTGGCAAAATGGTGGCTGCTGGACTTGTCACGGGCACATCCACAGGGGTCATGCTACGAGAGTCTCCCTGTCCAGAGTCAACACTGTTGAAGGTTTCATTTTCTCGTTCTGGACTGTTCACCTGAGAAGAATCACTCCACCCTGCTATATAGCATTAGAACATTGAATGTTTTGAAATGAGGCAATTAGCTTTAAATTTATATTTAACATTAGTTGGCTACAGTTACATAAACATTCTGAACTGAATTCTGCAGTTCTATAAATGAAACATGTAAGTACACCTATCATAGATGTGGCTAGACTTTGAAGGACAATTATTTCCTTAGAGCAAACATTATTCTAGATGTAAATATTTTTATACTGTTGAATTTCTATATACTGGTGTGCCAAGGTTATTTAACTCATCATTTAAGCATCCTTCAATATGGAAGACAAAACCAATATGGAATCTTAGAACAAGAGCTGGAAGGAACCTTTAACTGGTCTAGACTTTTCAATTTGCTAATAAGGGAAATGAAGACAAAAAGTTAAGTTCCTTATTCATGGTCACACAGCTAATAGTGACTATGTTCCCTTTGAGTTCTAAATTTATGATCCTACAATTACTAATTGAAAGGAAAACAAGACCTGCAAATTTGGAATATAAGGTAAATAACTATTCAGTTATTAGTGCCAAGAAAAATGATTATCTTCTTATTATGTTAATAACCAATTTTATATATGGGACCCAAAAGTCCTCTTTTTGCTTTCTCACTGAAAGTTTCTCAAGGGCATTTCTGACCTTGCCCCCAAATTCACCCCACCCAGACCATCTTATCTATGTAGAATTATGACAATAACTCCACCATTGTTCAACTTAAGTAGGACTGGGTGGAGAATAGATTCTTTTGTATAGATTTCAGGAGGCAGAATGATCTGGGGGCCTGACAAGATCAAAGTCACATCCCCCAGCACCTCATTACAAAAAGCCCACCCTTCATTATAATATTAATTCTCTCATTAATTGTTAACCAATCAGAGTTGATTTTCACCCATCAATAACACCCCCTTTTCCAAAGGTACTTAAGCATTCAGCAACCTCCATGGGAGTGTTTGGTTACTGAGAGAAACCACTGACCTCAATTTATTATTTACTAGACTAATTAATATATTGATTATTAATTACCCAGAAAACTCTTGGACTTTTCATCTGTCTCAGTGCCATGACAACTCACCTCTTGAATTTGTACGGGAACCACCAGAGAGTCCTCCTCGTTTATAACACTGCTGGAAATTAGTATCCTAAAAGGAACATGTCACAATGTTGATCTCAACTATTACATTAGCTGTCCACCTGAACACAGTTAACATTAACATAGCAACTTGTCTCACAAGCTGAGCAGCTAGCTTAAGTTTTCGTCACCCTGTCAAAGCCATAGAAATGGTTATAACAGTTTAAGTTACCCCAAACCATAAATTTTACCTTTCTATAGCCTAAGGAAAACTAGTCTCTCAAGAGGTCAAGATTTTATATTTGTACACATAACAAACATATAAATCTACATATGTATATCTATATCTATACACAATGCATGCATATATACATACATATTTAAAGCAGGTACTTCAGAAGCAGTCTACTGTCTCTTTCAATTGAGTATTTAGGTAATTTGTAATTAGGTATTGAGTAGTTAAGTATTTTTTCTTTTTCAAAAATAAAAACAACATAATGCTCTTAAAAAATTAAATTATATGCCTCCTTCATCACGGTGAGGGTCGGGGGAGAATTCAAATTTTTTGAAGGCAGAGCACAAACTAAAGAGGCTTCAGGCATTGATCTAGTGATAAGATGGCATTTCAAATGAAACTCAAAGTGAAGAAACATGTGGAATGTTACCCAAAGACCTTTAAAGCAGTTTTAAAACAACCCAAGGACACAATTATGTCTTCCATTTATGAGAAGCATGAAATCTGATTTATTTTTAAATATACAAAATGTTATCTGTTACAGGTAATAGATCAAGAGCCGGGATCTAAGCTGAAGGCACCTTAGAGATCACCTAGTTCAACTCTTTAATTTTACAGATAAGGGAATGGAGGTCCAAAAAGATTAAAAAGTTTATTCAAAATCACACAGGTAAGGGCCTCAGATGAATTAGGAAGAGTATTCAAGTGATACACATAGATGAAAAGTAAGGTCCATGCTACAATGGTCAAGAGAAATAATGCTGGGAGATGGCTAGATTTAGAATCAGAGGACCTGGGTTGGGATCTCAGTTCTACAACTTACTAGCTGTATGACCTCAGGCAAATCATATAACTTTTCTAGGTGACAGATTACTATTAGTTCCGCTACATTCCTAAGCCCATTCTGTATTCTCCAGGTTTTTACAAGAATGAGAAAGGAAGATGCTGAAGATATCTTAACTTTCTCTACTGACTCCTTCCAATCTTCATACAAAAAATATGCTTTGTCTCTACATCCTAAAAATCTTTCCCTTCAACCTCCAGTACCATTTATATAAAAAGCCCAACTCTCATCCTTCACTACTAAACTTCTTTAAAGAGTTATTTTACAGTGAAAAAGTACACTCCATTTTTCATTACCCAATATCCATTTGACCCCTTACAATATGACTTCTTTTCCTACCACTAAGATTATACTCTCAAAAGCTCACTAAATAAAAGGCATTCTTCTAACTGCTCCCTTCCCCTTTTCTTGGCTAATTTTTGGCTATCCTGTCCTTCAGAATGCTCTTATCTCCTTGACGTCAGAACCAAAAACTGTTCCTTTGACTGGGTTTTGTTTTAATCCCTTAAGTCAGCTGGGTTACTTTTTTAAAAAATATAAAACACTGGAAAATTGTTATCTTTTTTTTTCAATTAACAAGCATTTATTTCCTCTCTCCCTTTGCACGTGCACTAGTGGAAAAGAAAAAAAAAGGTAAAACCCTTGAAACAAACATGCATAGCTAAAAAAAAAAACCAAAACCCACAGTTGCTATGTTTAAAAATGTGTCTCATTTAACATCGACTCCAACACCTGACAGGAGATGGGTAGCATGTTTTATCATCGGGCCTCTTGAATCATGCTTAGTGGCTCATCAGATTTAAAGTTATTCAAAATTTTTCTATACATGGTATTGTATACATTTTTCTCTTGGTTCTATTCACTTCACTCTGAATACAATTCTTTGCAACTTTCTCTGAAACCACCCCTTTTTGCCATTTCTTAGCATACTATAATATTCCATTACATTCCTATGTTACCATTTTGTTCAGCCACGCCCCTATTGATGTGAACCCCTTTAGTTTCCAATTCTTTGATACTATAAAAAAAGAGTTACTAGAAATATTTTTACACATGTAGGTCCTTCTCCTCTTTGATCTCTCTGGGATATAGATCTAGTAGTGGTATTTCTGGGTTAGAAGGTATACAAGCTTAGGGACCTTGTAGACCTAGTTTCAAATTGCTTTCCAAAATAGCTGGAACAAGGGGCAGCTAGATGGTGCAGTGAACAGAGCTCTGGCCTTGGAGTCAAGAGGACCTGAGTTCAAATCCAGACCTCAGACACCTAACACTTACTAGCTGTGTGACCCTGGGCAAGCCACTTAACCCCGATTGCCTAAGCAAAAAAAAAAAAAAAAAAAAAAAAGCTGGAACACTTTACAATTTTAACAGCAGTGAATAATATGCCCATTCTCTCACTTCCTGAATATTTGTCATTTTCCTTTTTTCTAATTTTTGCCAATTATTAGTGATGTGAAACATTTTTTATATGGGAGCTGACAGCTTGAACTTCTTCCTTTGAAAGCCCGTTTATATCCTTTGACCATTTGTCAATTTGGAAATGGTTCTTAGACTTCTAAGTTTGCATTAATTCCTTATAAAACTTGGATATGAAAACTGTATCAGAAAAATTTACTGTAAATTATTTTCTCCCAGTTAACTGCTTCACAGAGGTTCTGTCTTTTCTTTTTTTCTTTTTTTTTAAGGTTCTGTCTTTTCAAAAAGGAGAGGGAAGGTTGAAAATTAGGGTTAAGTAATAACTGTTCACTCATTAACTGCCATGGCCTGAAATCATCATCTCCACAGATAATCCCCAAATCTGTCACCACTCCTAATTTCTCTCTCAAATGTCAGACTCATATCTCCAAATTCCTCTAGAACAGTTCTACCTATGTCCCAGAGGGCAGCTAGGAGGCACAGTGGCCAAGCCTTGAGTCAGAAAGACTCATCTTCCTGACCAGCCTCAGAAACTTAGTAGTTAGTGTAATTCTGGGGAGGTCACTTACCCCCGTTTGCCTCAGTTTCCTCATCTGTAAAGTGGGCTGGAGAAGGAAATGGCAAACCTATCCAGTATCTGCTAAGAAAACCCCCAAACAGGGTCCAGAAGAGTTGGACATGACTGGAACGAGTGAACAACAACTTACATCCCACCAGCACCACGAAATCAATATCCCTAAAGCTAAACTTACATTGCTCCCTAAAATCAGTCCCTGACTACATTCATCATTTCTATCAGTGGGACCACTAATCATCTAGTCTTCCATATAAGAAAACTGTAGCATTATCTTTGCATGTCGAAGGTGAGTGAACGGAGGAAAGAAGGGAAAGAGACAATTCTGTTGATTCTACCAAGCCCTTGTTACCATTTACCAGGATTACTGATATGGCTTCCCAATAGGTCTTTCTGTCTTCTTTCTCTCCTCCCTATAAAATCACTTCTTAACTTCCTAATACTGCTAACTTCCTTTATACATATATTTGATATTAATCTGCACGAAACTTTTCAACGGTTCTTACTTAGTTGTGCCCTACCAAGTTCAAACTCTTTACTGTGGCATTCAAAGTCCTGCATAATTGAGCACCAGGAGCCCATCTCCAGTCATCCTGGTCTAACATCTTGCTACTGGACCCAGATAGCTCCAGAGGAGAAAGTGAGGTTGGTGGCTTTGCACAGCCCTCCCTCACTTAAATACAATTCACTTGTAAGTCATGGTATCACCTTCCTGATGTCACAGTCCTTTTTGAGAACAAAGGACAAACAACAACAATAATTGGGGACCATCCTGCATTTCCAGATGTCCTTATTTCACATCTCTACATACTCTATTTATCAAACTGGACCACTGGCTATCTCCTACACACACTCCCTCTGCCTTTAATGTCTTTGCTTATTACATTCCCATTGTTTAGAATGCCTGTTTAATTCTTACTCATCCTTCAAAACCAAATCCCAAAGCCATTCCCTTTGGCCTGACTCCCAAACTCCAATGGTAATGACTTTTCCCTCCATAGAACTGTATACTTCTCTTATGAACTTTGCTACAAATACAGAAGAAAATGTGATCAGAGTAGAGAATGCCCCTCCTCTCCTCCTTCCACCAATGCACATAAGAACCTATGACTTATGAGAGGAGGTTCTAGGGAGTTTCATAAAACACATAGAGTTAACTGATTTGCCAGAGTCACATAACTATAGAGTCAAAAGAGTCAAAAGTTCTCTCAAAAAGAGAACCTAAGCCTTCTCAGATGTTATTCCAACATTTCACGATACTTCTATATTTAGCCATTTAAAAATTTTACATACTAAGCTCTAAGACGGCAGGGCTTAGAAAATTAACTTCTGTGTTGCAACTTCTTCATGTATAAAATAGGGTTTATATTTGTGCAGGAGAAATAACTCACGAACTCTTGTGAGAAAAGTATTTAAGTTTTAATGAAATATTACATAAATATTTTGTCTTCCTCAGCATGTAGTCTAATACTTTACACATAACAGGCCCTTGATTAATATATGTTGTCATAACCTAAAAATAATGTTGTGTTGTATGGGATTTATATTCTGACATATCTGAAGAGCTTTGTGTTAAGTTGTCACCCCAACACACCTTAGTATGTTTAGGAACATTCCATTCTTGAGAGATGGCTTTTTAAAAATATTCTAGTATGGTTACCATTTTAATCCATCAACAAGTAAACCACTAGGTATCTTCCCTTACCCTTTGGGAATATGGTGTTCCAGGGTATTCTCTAGCTTGGAACTGCAGGTGACTATAACTGCCATTGGCAATGACAGGGGATCCTCTGTAAGTATCAAAACCTAAAAAATTAAAAATTAGCACTGTTAGACTTCTTAAACTATCCTTTTACAAATTTTGATCTATCTTCATAAATTGACACAAAAGAAAATGAGATATGTTTTATGTTATCTAGGGATAAAAATAGGTTCATTAATAGGTGAATGACTAAAATAGGTTCATTAATCTAAATCATTTGACCTGAAGGTCAAATCCAGGCCCCTTTTCATATGGTCTGTGAGCTAAGAATGGCTTTTACAGTTTAAAATACAATAAATCTTTATTTAAAAATGTAAAAACCATTCTTAGCTCCCTGGTCAGTTGGCATTTGGCCCATTGGCTATAGTTTGCCAACTCCTGATTAAATCACCAAAAAATTTCTTGAAGACTCTCACATTGCTGTATGTGTTATATTCTGGTCACTGAGGCTATTAGGTTTACTTATTATACAAAGCAAAAAGTTTTTCAAGAAACAAGAATCAGCAAAGAATTTGACTTCTCATAGAAGAGAGACAAACATCTATCCTAGAAAAATATGGACAACCTTTCCTGTATTAACTAATTTAATCAACTTTTATCATTCTATAAAAAAAAAATTAAGGCTTGCCATATATGCTTTAGATACTTTACAAATACTCTTCTAAAAGCAGAGGATATTTAAAGAATTTATAATTTATCACATATGATAAAGGTACATGGTAGAGAGGCGAAAGTCAAGACCCTTTGAGTCTGATAAAATCTACGCAGAACTCATTAGGGGAGCAAAACAAAATAAAAACTAGGCAACCAAGCACGTGATCATTAGGAATGACTGAAAAAATTAGGGTATATAAATGTAATTATACCATAACAATTAATTATGAAGAATTCAGAGAAACTTTTGGGAACATTCCTTTGAACTAATGCAGAGTGACAGAAGCAGAATCATGAGAACATACATAATCATTACAATACTGCAAAGAAAAATACAATATAAAACATCAGAACTCAAATCAATGCATGCCTCTTGACTCAAGAAAACTAAAAAAGAAACAAACCTCTTTCATCTCAGTGGATGCATAATGGGCCGTAAGTGGTAGAAGTTCAAGTTTATTTTATTTAAAGGTATTTTAAGATAGTGTTCTTTTAAAGAAAAGCAATGACAGCAGTTTAAAAAAAAACATAAAAAACACAAAGACAAAAAATGAAGCCTAACAGAAACTTATTTAAAACCATACCTTTATACCCACCAGGGGAGCGAAAGGAATTTGTCAGTGATCTCCCACCACGAGTACATCCTCTAATAGATCCTCGGTTACTAAGATATGATTGGGTGGATCTGGGGAACACATTAGTCTGTGCAGGATAAAAAGCAAGGCTACCACTGCTTACTTGAATTGCTCCATCAGGTTGACTGTTTGCTGCATAAGGAGAGTGTTCATGAGAATACCAAGAGTTAAGAATCAAGAAATGTCAATATTGTTGCTGAATTAAAATTACTGAAAGGGAGAAAACAAAACAAAAACTGATGAGTGTGTGTGTGCGCGCGCGCACGCGCGCACGTGTGTCTCTAGCTGACAAAATTCTGGTAATATAAATGCAATTACACATTACAATCAGATGTGCCTTGGGTCTTCCTGACTTCAATTTCAGCATACCATTCACTATAACAACTAGTTTAGATAAAAAAAAAATCTTTCTAAATAGGAAAGGCCAATGCTAATAAACCCTTAACCCTAATAAGCCCTTAACAAACCTAACTTAAGTTCAAAGTTTTCTTAACTTTTCTGATAGAGAAGGACATTAAAAATAGCAATCCCATCTTTAATACCTCTTCCCAATACTATACGTTGAAAATTACGTTGTTTTTTTTTTAAGGCAATTGGGGTTAAGTGATTTGCCCAGAGTCACATAACTAGTAATTGTTATGTGTCTGACGCTGGATTTGAACTCAGGTCCTCCTGACTCCAGGGCCAGTGCTCTATCCACTGTACCACCTACCTGCCCCTGAAAGTTCTTTTTAACAGGTTTTTTCCCTCCCTCATCTTAATTGGGTGTCTGATTTAAGAAAAAAAAAAACATGAAGCAAAATATGAAAATAGGCTAGCTATATAATAGATTATCAGTGACTGCTTTCAATAGCCAGCATTCATAAAGTACTTTAAAGTTTCCAAAGGACTTTACAAATATTATCTCATTTGATCCCCACAACAACCGTGGGAGGTAGGAGCTATTGTCCCTTTTACAGAGATGAGGAAACTGACACTGACAGAAGCTCAATGACTTGTCCAGGGTCACACTTTCACACATACTTGAATCAAACTGCCAAATGACTGGGTTCATACACACTAGCAATAATTTGCAATCTCTGAGATCTCCAATGAGTTTGGCAAGAGTATTGTTATATAAGTCATGAATGAGAGACTGCACAATAGCAAACTGAGAGCCAGCCTCAGTCAGAAAGACCTGGGTTTAAGTCCTGCTTGACCCTTATATACAATGTTGCTATGGGCAAATCTCCTAACCTCTTACTGCTCAAAGCAAGTCTAAAATTTAAAGTTACAAATAAGTTGCCAAACTCTTATCAGTGGAAGGGAGTTTCCACACCAGAAATCCCCCATCCTGATAAAAGTCCAAGTTTTCTGGTCTGGATAAAACATAAAATAAAAAATTATAAAATAGCATTGCAGCTAACTAAATGAGAAAGAGTAGTGGTACTTTCAAGGCACTATAAGGTCCCTCAGGGTAGATACTATCCTGCTTTCTTTTATTTGTGTTTCCAGGACTTAGTATAGTACCTGGGATAGAGTAAATCCTTAACAATTGCTGTTATCATCCATTCACATTCCAAGTCTCTCTTACCAGTCTGCTCTTGGGAGACAGTAGTTTGCTCCACATGTGTAGATGGCAACTGGCACTGGGGTGCTGTCTGTGTACTTGCTGTAGTGTAACTCTGATTATACCCACTTGAATAAGGCAAGTCTTTTATCTCCTGTTCTTTCCGTGGAGGCAAAGGTGCATTCACATTGAATACCTTAGAGAGGCAATTGCATATTTTGAGTGGTTTGCAATTTTTCTTACAAGAGAATTTCACTGAGCTATCTAACAAAATTCCACAATGTTCAATACTTGAGGGTAGTTTTAGATTCTTTATAGAATCTAAACCCTATAGCACAACCCAGGTAATGAACACACACAAAAATGACTAACATAAACAAAATATAAGATTTCCATTTACTCTAATAATTTATTTAGTGTATGGAGAATGGCACATATGTTTTCCACATTGATGAATTCTTTACTGATTTACTCATTCCCATTCCCATCAGTATATATACCCTAGTAGTCTGCATTTACTTTCATGCCTGTTCCTTTAAATGGTTAATATACATAGAAATAATTAAGATCTTTTGTATGTCTACCATGCTCAAGACATGGCAAGAAATAGAAAACAACAATCTGTACCTATAATTTGGTTGAGAACACAAGGAATACGAAGAAGATAATGCATAGATAAGTAGTACAGAAAGTTAAAGAAGTTCACAGAGAAAAAAAAAAGTTCACAGGAGATAAAGAAAGCTTACTATTTATGGGTTTGATATGGTCAAGGAAGGCTTCTCAGAAGAGATGGGCCTTAAGCTAGAAAGGATGCAGACAGGCAGGAAAAAGAGGCAGCTGTGGCAAGGCTCAAAGAGAGAATGTACACGGCATATTTAGTAGACTGTGAACTGTATTTTATTGGAGGCTTTTGATTTTTTTAAGAAGTCATTAAAAAGATAAAAAAATTAATTGGGTGCCAGAATGTGAAACACTCTGAAAGTGAGGCTAAAGAATTTGTGTCTCACCCTAGTAGTATGAGAAAAACAATTTTTCAGGATCTGGTTGTGGGCAGCTAGGTGGTTCAGTAGATAAGAGTGCCAGGCCTGGAGTCAGAAAGACTCATCTTCCTGAATTCAAATCGAGCCTCAGACACTTACTAGCTGCGAGATTCCAGGGAGGTTACATAACCCTATTTGTCTCAGTTTCCATCTGTAAAATGAGCTGGAGAAGGAAACGGCAAACCGCCCTAGTATCTTTGCCAAGAAAACACCAAATGGGGTCACAAAGAGTCGTACACAACTGGAAACAATTGAACAACAACAAAAATCTGATGGTAATCTCAGATTTGCTGTCTCTCTACCCTACTGATTTTTTTAAAAATCAGCAAGAAGGGAACGGTGTTCTGGTGATACTAGGTTTGAACTCTGATATACTCTCTTTTAATATATATGTTTAGCATAAAGATTTTTCACGAAATATTTTGATAAATGCTAAAAGCCCCAGAAAAAGAGATTTTTTTTCATCCCACTAGGGATAACATATAGCTTTAGTATAAAGGAAATTAAATAAACATCATAGTGACATGAACCCTGAACCATGAATAAATTTCATCCTTGCTGTCTACATAGCTTGAAAGGGTGCTATATTCACCGTTACCGTACTACTGCTTGCTGGAGGTGACTGGAAGACCTGTTCCTGGGAAGCTTGTGACATGGGGGGATTTGCAGAAGGTAGTGACGTTAGCTGCTTACTTGAAGGAATTGCTGCCTAGGGAAGAAAAATGTTAGGGTTTTCAGCCTGTGATCCATTATATACCACAAGTAGTTAGCTTACACTAAACCCCAGATTGTCACAAGTCAGCAGACTGGGCAGGATGATATTTGGACATAGCCAAACAAAAGATTAGCTTATGCTTACAATTCAAATCTTGAATGCTGAGGATGCACACTAGTGCTTGATTTGCAGCAGCTTGCTGACAAAGGGAAAGTGTCTTAATTGAGTGCAGGCCTTCCATCAATTTAGAAGATTAACAGTTGAAAATGCAGCTAATACACTCTTAAATTTTTTATTTTCCAATTAATACCAATTCAAAATTTGTAAAATTTGGATAAAACAACAGTTTGAGAAAATCCTAAAACTTTTGGCCAATTTTAATTTTCAAATGTTTGTATTCAACAATTTAAGTTGCAAAACTGGGGGGAAAGCTGCTAGTTAACACCAAAAGAGCCAGAAAGTTAAAGAAGTCTATTTTAATAGTCAATTCTTAACAAGCCAAAATATTTATCAGTCCATACAAGTGAAGAAAACAAATTATATAACAAAGGGAAATCACACAGCTACAGGTAAGTTTAACTCTTATCTCTTAACTCTTAACTAGGCATGGTAGCAAGCTTCACAATCATATTCAATAGACTATCCACTGCCTTGTAGGACATCATACTAAGAGGTGGATCAGCACCTTAAATGAAAGATGAGTTTCAATTCGGCACCAAAACCTAATTATTATTCTAATTTTATTTGTAATATCATTTTATGCATTTTCCAGAGACTTGTTCTAAAAGAAACTGCAATCATCAGGTATTGTACTATGCAAAAAAGCAGTTACCTAGAACTAAAAGCACTTCCATCATTTTGTCAAAATAGCACTCTGACAAAGATAAACAAGAAGGTAGCAGTTAACATGGTGTAGCTAAATAGGGTGCTAGATTTGAAATCAGAAAGATCTGGGTTTAAATCCTGCCTCTGATACCTAACTTCTCTGTTGTCAGTTTCCTCATCTGTAAAAAAAAAAAAAAAAAAAAAAAAGAATAATACCTGTAGTATTTACATTAGACTATTTCAGTGAGATTTTACATAAACCATTTTGCAAACCTTTAAGTACAATATTGATGTCCATTATTACTGTACCAGTAATTCAGTCACTGAGAGAAATAGAGCTACAATAAACCCTCCATTTCAATTCAAAGGGACAAGAATAAATACTTTTTTCTCTAAGTAATCCAAAAGATAGCACATATATTAAGGAAACAAGTCAATTCCTTATAATCTTTAGATTCTTTTGGCTACTATTTAGAAGCTTAAACCTAGTAAAGACAAAAAGCTTTTCATTCTTATATACAAACTAAAGTCAGTCAAAGAGCAATGTAGAAAGTATGTAAGTTTTTAAGTGCCACTACACAATTTATTTTTAAAAATAAGCACTTATATCATAGCTTTCATCTACCCCCTCTAGGAGCCTAAAGACAACAGGAAAATAATGTAGAAAATCTTTGGGGGAAGAAGCAATAGTTCTAGGCCCCTGATACATATTCAGTACTACTATTTCTGCCCTTAAAAAAGTCAAAGTAACATTGCCATGCCTCAATATGGGAGTCTTCCTGGATTCCTCACTATCTCCCCAATCTTCCAAATCCAATCTGTTTCCAAGACCTGCCGATTTCACTTTTGCAACATTTCTCAAATATGTTCGTTTCTCTCCTCTGACACTGCCATCTCTCTGGTGCAGGCCCTCATCACCTCACGCTTGGCTTATTTTAACAGACTGCGGGTGGGCCTGCCTGCCCCAAATCTCTTCCCTACTCTAATCCATCCTCCACTGAGACACTAAAGTGATTTTCCTAAAACACAACTTTCATCATGTCATCCCCTTACTCAATAAACTCCAATGCTTTCCTATTTGCCTCCAGGAACAAATACAAAATGCTATTTGGTATTCAAAACACTTTATAACCTAAGCACCCCATTCCCCCATTCCACTCCCTCACTCCACCCCCACGGGCCAGTCTTCTTACACCTTACTTCTTACACCTCACATACTCTTCAATCCACTTACAATGGCCTCCTGGCTGTTTCACCAACAAAACATACCGTCTCTCAGCTTTGGACATTTTTGCTGGCTATTGCCCATACCTAGAAAGCTCTACCACTTCTACTCTATTGACCTCCCTGGCTTCCTGTAAGTCTCAACTAAAATCCCACCTCCTACAGGAAGCCTTCCCCAACCCTTCTTAATTCCAGTGCCTTCCCTGTTAATTATCCCCTATTTATCCTGTACTTAGTTTGCTTTGTATACATTTGTTTGCATGTTGTCTCCTCCATTAGATTTTTAAGCTCTTTGAGGCCAAGAACTGTCTTTTGTCTATTTTTCTCTCCCCAGTTTTATCACAGTGCCAGGCACGTAGTAGGTACTTAATAAATGTTTGCCAAATGAGTCTTCAGATATTCAGCAATGTAAGTGCTCAGCACAAAAACAAAAAGATTAGGCCAAGACTACTGAAACAGCTCCATTCTGTCCAGGTAAATAAACACTTCATCTCTTCAAAGCTAAAGACTTAAATCTACCCCAATGCTCAAGAACTTAACATTTTGCTTAGTCACACCTAAAATTTCTAAAAGCTCAATCAGAGTTGTGTAAATGAGTATACTTCACTCACTTTTTTCCCTTGACAGTTCTCGAGCATTGAGTATTAGACTCCGCTTGAGTCTAATGATGGAGACAACATGCAAATAATATGCACAAACAAAATACACACAAGATAGATTGGATATAATCAATAGAAAGAAGATACTAGCATTAACACATGCAGGGTTTTTTATTTGGGTTGGAGAGGAGACTCTTTGAGTCAGAGATGAGTAGTTTCAATATGTTCAATGCATTTTGGGGGAAGGGTCTGAAACAGAGCTAAAATTGATTGGAACATACAGTCTTGGGCTTCGTATCAACTGAAGACTTCTTTTTTCGAGCCAAAGACAAGGTTTATTAAAGATCCACCATATTAGCCAAACTCTTGAGAAATCTGAACAGTGGCTAGATTTTAAGAATCTGAGCAGTGGCTAGATTTTAAGAATCTGGGCACCTTAATGGAGACAAGATGGACCTTATATACAGAAAGACTGTGGGAGGGATCTAGGAGTGGCCAAGTAGTCTATGAGGTAATAGAACTCCAGGGACCTGGACCACGTGGCCAAGGAAGAATGGAGCCTAGCTAGGATTAAGGGTGGGAAGTGGCTTGGGGCCATAGGGAGATCAATAACATCACCCCAGATTTACTGCCCAGTTACGCTGCACAACTTTGAGTTCATACCTCCCAATACAAATAGTTGAACATTTTAAAGCAGAGAAAGACATGGATGGGGTACATGTGGACCAAAGCGGAGCCTGAGACCTTTGAGATGGATTACTTACCCTGTTGTCTCCATCATTAGACTGTGATCTCCTTGAGAGCAGGGACTATTTTTTGCCTTTCTTTTATTGCCAGCACTTAGAAGAAAGTCTAGCATATAGTTGGTGTTTAATAAATTTTTACTGACTGTTATTCTGAGTAGCCACAGCAAGTTAAGGCACCTGACAGAACTATATTCCAATATAGCAGACAGATAATGGAACCTAGGGAATAGGGCATGTTTTCCAATTATGAATTTATTAAAACTATGAGGTCTCAGTTCCTGTACCTAGGTATGAAAAGAGCTTAAGTACCACAATCCTCACTGTCCTTGGCTATCTTTAACATATCTATAAAGCAAAGAGTTAAAATTAATTGATAACCTATAAATATATCTATAAATCTGTAGTTACTGAATATATAGTAGTAACTAAAGCTTAGGAACATGACCTTAACTTTCACAGAGAATGTAAACTACCCTGAGTAAATGTAAACAGCAAAAGAATCTCCGATACCATGGGAAAACTTGCATGTGACCCTGGGCCATCCCTGGCTATATAGCCTTCTTTGTTTTGTTTCTTTGTAACACCTTCATGGGGCCTGGAGTTGGTTCGGGGATCTACAATGTTACTTTGGCCTGCTGCCACCCATGACCTAAGTTAACCTAATCAATCCCAACAAAACCTATTAAGAACCAAGCTGGTATAAGCCCCTTTTTCTTTGTTATCTCAATATTCTTTCAGATAGCATGCCACCTTACAATTGGCAGATTGTAGAGATCTGCCCAATTGCACTGCACACCTTTGAGTTCATACCTCCCAATAACAATTGCTTTATTACAGGTTGAGTCTACTTTCCAAATCAAATTACTATTCCATTTGATTAGCTATTTAGCATTTATTCCTTATTCTATCATGGCAGAATGGAGGCTAGTTTGACAAAAACAAAGCCAGACATTACTCTATACATTAGTGAAGTATAACTATGGAATTGTGCAATTAATTGGTCATTACAGTTTATAAGTAAAGATCAGCCCTGTTATTGCTACCTTTATTCAGTGACAAAAATAAAGCTAGTTTTACTTTATGATCAGAGTCAATATATCTTTTACCTGAGGAGTCTCTAGCTCTGTTTCAGATCCAGAAGAAGCTTGATCAGCAATCACTAAAGAATTTGTATTATGCTTAACAGGAGAAGCAGCAGCCTAAAGAAAGGAACATAAA
This sequence comes from Vombatus ursinus, assembly GCF_900497805.2. Lineage (NCBI taxonomy): Eukaryota > Metazoa > Chordata > Mammalia > Diprotodontia > Vombatidae > Vombatus > Vombatus ursinus. The sequence goes on along the minus strand of NW_020954719.1, from coordinate 1,958,998 downwards.
AGGGTCAAATTGAAATATAATTTACCAAAAGACACATTTTTGCTATATAAGAGGAGCTTTTTGGTCATGAGTATGACTAAATCAGCAGTAAAATTACAGTACCCACAAAAGTCTGCAAAGTACAAACAATTAGCTCAGGAACTGCACTCTAACATCTCTCCTTGTTCTAAAATTATATTAATAAGCAACTAATAATGATAATAATAATAATAATAAAGTACTAATAAGCAAGTTATGCATGGAATACTATAGTTCAGGAGCCAATTGTTTAGAAGGCAACTCATACTTATTTCTACCAATACATATTTTACTCTATCCTAAAATCACTTGTTCCAAGATAATTTACGATCAGTTCCAGTGGTAATCAAATTTTACATTACCACATCTTTGGCATATGTCTGAGTAGTGTATAGAACAACAAAGGGTTTCTCATTAGGAGCTATTTAAGTTCTGTGTTCTTAGGAGGTCAATGTTAAGAGGACAGATTAAGTGACCAACAACTCTAGAGACCAAGAACTTACTTGTAATGGCTCTTGAAGAAAGTCATTTTGGTTGGGTAGTTTCTGTTCTATGGAAGCTGCAAAATATATAAGTAAGCTAATGTTAGAAGAAATGAGATTTTATTTCTTCCATCTCTACAAACTAGGTAGCAAGTCAAAGGGGATATTGCAGAAAGTACTAGTTGCAGCTGAGTTATAGCAACTAATGTTCAGTTCATTAAGGGTTTGATAATGTATTTTTAAAAAAAGAAGTTGGAGAAAGATTTCCCAAAAAGGGGGGGAAGATACCTGCTCCCACTATGTTACACATTAACACTACAAGGATTTAAAAAAAAGGAAAGAAAGTAGTATTTTGAACTTTCATAAAAAGAGCTAAGTTGTTAACTACAGTATATAAACCTCCTCATTTCCCCTATTCTAAAATCTTCCCCTTAACCCTGCTATCACCCCCCTCAAGGTACTGTCTTATCTCTTCTCCACTACCAAATGTGTAGTGACAAGAAAAAAAAAGGGAAAAAAAATTCTGGAACTATAATCAAATCAATAGTCATTGCTACTGGAAAAGGTCAATATAAATACATTTATCCTAGCCTTAAAAAACAAAAACAAATTCCAAGCTGCACATTAAGAGATTCAGTCTTTTCTAAATACCCCAGCTTCTGGGATAAGAACTCACTATTTGACAAAAACTGCTGGGAAAACTGGAAAAGAGTATGGCAGAAACTAGGCATAGACCAAAATCTTACACCATATACCAAAATAAAGTCAAAATGTGGGAAAACTGGAAAAGACTATGGCAGCAACTAGGCATAGACCTAAATCTTACACCATATACCAAAATAAAGTAAAAATGGGTTCATGATTTAGATATAAAGGCTAATACTAAAAGCAAACTGGGAGATCAAGGAATAGTTCACCTGTCAGATTTATGGAGAACAGAAGAATTTATGACCAAATGGGAGACAGAGAACATTATGAAAGGCAAAATGGATAATTTTGATTATATCAAACTGAGAAGTCTTTGCACAAACAAAGCCAATGCAACCAAAATTAGGAGGGAAACAGAAAACTGGGAAAGAATTTTTACAACCATTATTTCTGATAATGGCCTCATTTCTAAAATATATAGAGAACTAAGTCAAATTTATAAAAATACAAGTCATCTGCCAATTGATAAGCGGCCAAAGGATATGAACAGGCAGTTCTCAGATTGAAGAAATTAAAGACATCTATAGTCATATGAAAAAATGCTCTAAATCACTATTAATTAGAGAAATGCAAATCAAAACAACTCTTGAGGTACCACATCACATCTATCAGATTGGCCAACATGACAAAACAGGAAAATGATAAATGTTGGAGAAGATGTGGGAAAATTGAACACTAATGCATTGTTGGTGGAGTTGTGAAATGATCTAACCATTCTGGAGAGCAATTTGGAACTATGCCCAAAGGACTATAAAAATGTGCATGGCTTTGACCCAGCAATAGCACTTCTGACCCAGCAATAGCACTTCTAGGGCTGTATCCCAAAGAGATCATACAAATGGGAAAAGGACTCACATGTACAAAAATATTTATAGCAGCTCTTTCTGTAGAGGCAAAGAATAGGAAATTGAGAGGATGCCCATCAACTGGGGAATGGCTGAATAAATTGTAGTATATGAATGTAATGGAATACTATTGTGCTATAAGAAATGATGAGCAGGCACACTTCAGAAAAACCTAGAAAGATTTGTATGGACTGATGCTGAGTGAAGTGAGCAGAACCAGAACATTGTATACAGTAACAATCACACTGTTCGATGACTAGCTTTGATAAACTTAGCCCTTCTCAGAAATGCAAGGATCTAAGACATCTCCAAAGGTCTCATGATGGAAAATGCTATCCATATCCAGAGAAAGAATTATGGAGTTTGGATGCAGATCAAAGCATACTATTTACCCTTTTTTTCCTTCTGTTTTGTTTTGTTTTGTTTCCTCTTTTTTGTGGTTCCTTCTATTGGTTCTAATCCTTCCTTACAACATGACTAATGTGAAATATATTTAATAGGATCATATATGTAGAGCCTATATCAGATTGCACACCATCTTGGGGAGGGAAGGAGGAAAGGGAAGAAAATTTAAAACTCAAAAGCATATATGGAAGTGATTGTTGAAAACTAAAAATAAATTAATAAAAACATTTTAAAATACTTATTGAAATTTTTTTAAAAAAGAGAGAGATTCAGTCTCATGCAATCCTTTTTCTGTTCCTTTATATAGGGAAACATTTATGCTTGTGAGGTTCATAACAACAAAAAAAAGTGAAAAATAAATAAGAATGTAAGCTTGAGGGTAGAAACTGTCCTACTTTTGTATTTGTGATTCAAAGTTCAGCACAGTTCTTTGTTCACAGCAAATACTTAATGGTTTTTCATTTATTCATTATTCAGACCCTTAATAATCTGGTTTCTATCCCTACTATTCTGAAATAGCTCACTCCAAAGTCCCTTAACTTCCTTATCATTAAAGCAAATGGATTTCCCTCCTCTCCCTCCATCTTCAAATCTTATCCCCACTCTTCCCCATTCATCCTCCACCTACTTTTGGTACTGGCTCCCTTTGGCTTCAATGACACTATACTTTCATGGTTCAACTTTTGACCATCTCTTCTGCTTTGTGCTGACAGCACATCTTTTTTTTTTTAATTAATTTATTTTGATTTATCAATGATCACTTCCATAAGCTTTTGAGTTTTAAATTTTTCTCCCTCTCTCTTCCCTCCTCCCTCCCCAAGATGGCGCGCAATCTGATATAGGCTCTACATATACATTCCTATTAAACATATTTTCACATTAGTGATGTTGTAAGGAAGAATTAGCACCAAGAGGAGGAACCACGAGAAAGAGAAAATAAAACAAAACAGAAGAAAAAAACTAGCAAAGAGTATGCTTCGATCTACATTCAAACTCCATAGTTCTTTATTTGGATGTGGGTAGCATTTTGCATCATGAGACATTTAGAGATGTCTTAGATCCTTGCATTGTTGAGAAGAGCTAATCTATCAAAGTTAGTTATTGCACAACATAGCTGTTACTGTCTACAACGTTCTCCTGGTTCTGCTCACTCAACTCATCAGTCCATACAAGTCTTTCCAGGTCTTTCTGAAGTGTGCCTGCTCATCATTTCTTATAGCACAACAGTATTCCATTGCTTTCATATACTACAATTTATTCAGCCATCCCCCAACTGATGGGCATCATCTCAATTTCCAATTCTTTGCCACCACAAAGAGCTGCTATAAATACTTTCGTACATATGGGTCCTTTTCTCATCTGTATTATCTCTTTGGGTGTGCTGATAACACATCTTCTTGACCTTAAAATGTGGACATACTCCAAAGCTCTGTCCTACACCCACTTCTCATTTTCCTACATAATCACTCCTCGGTGGTCTCATCTCTTCCATTCTTGGGATGAGAATCATGTCCTGTTCCTTCAAGGCCTAACTCAGATGCCCCCTTCTCCAGGAAACCTTCCTTGGCTGGTTTCTGACCTCTCCCTCCCCTACTGCCAGGGGAAAACGCTGCTTCGATTTCTTAGATCACTTTGCCTAGACCTCTCCCTTACATCATCACAGGGAGTTTGTCTCTCCCTTTCACCATCATTATTACATTGTAACTTCTTCAAAAGTAGGACATATATCCAGGGGTGTGCAAAACCAGCTCACATCAGCTTGCATGAGCCAACTGTACATCATAAATCAGCCTTGATTTATGATTTCATTGATAGTCCAGACCTAAGAGTGATGGAGAAAATTAGATTAAACTTAAAAAGATTCAATAAATCAACTTGTCCAGCCCTAACCTCTCTTCAGATTTCCAATCTTAGACTCCGTCAACCTTTCAGACATTTCCAGTTAGACATCCAGTAGACAGTTGTCCGGTAGTTCAGTTGATTTTAAACTCAACATGTCCAAAACTGAACCCATTATCTTTTCCACTGAATTCTCCCCCTTGCAAACTTCCTCTGAGGGCACCACCATCCTTCCAGTCACTCCGGCCCGCAACCTTAGTAATATCCTTGAGTCTTAGCTTTCACTTGCCAAGGCCTATTTCATTTATGTAGCATCTCTCAAGTACCTCCCTTTCTCTCTTCTGATGCAGGCCCTCATCTGGTACGGTATGGTATCGGTGTACTCCAACTCTCGAACTATTGTAATGGGCTGCTAATTGGCTTGCCTGCCACAAGCCCCTCCCTCTCTCCAGTCCCCCATCCATTAAATCAACCAAATTGACTTTTCCAAAGCACCATTGTGTCATCCCCACACTCCAGTGGTTTCCTATCACCTCCAGGATCAAATACAAAATTCTGTTTGGCATTCAAAGCCCTTCATAACCCAGCCCACCCTCACGTTCCTACCTTTAAAGCATCTTAAACCTTACTTCTCCCATGCCCCCCATGTATTTGATCCAGTGATACTTTTAGCTATTTGAAAAACAAAACAGTGCATCTCTCATCTCTGGGCATTTTCTCTGGCTTTCCCCTATGCCTGGAACACTCTCCTTCCTTGTCTCTCCTCTTGGCTTCCTTCAAGTTCCAGCTAAAAACCCACCAACTACAGGAAGCCTTTATCAATCTCTCTTAATTTGAGTGCCTTCCCTGTGCCCATTACTTCCTATTTATCCCGTACATTGCTTATTTGTGTATATTTCTTTGCTTGTTGTCTCTCCTCTCCCATTAGATTTTGAGCTCGAGGACAGGGAATCTTTTACCTTTCTTTGTATCTTCAGCACTTAGCACAGTGCCTGACATAGAGTAATAATGCTTACTGACTGACTTAAATGTGTTGTGTATATATTCTTCTCCCCCATTACTCTCAGTAAGTTATTAAACATTTACCAGCCCACCTCACTGGACTTCGATGACTCTGAAGGAGAGAGTGAGGCTGATGACTTTGCTCAGTCTCACTCACTCATATCCAATTCATTTAGAAGTCAAGACATCATCCTCATGATGTCATTGGTCCTCTTTAAGAACAAAGGATGAATGACAACCAGCACACCCCTGGTTATACCCATGTCATAAAAACTGGACTCTGAGTCACTTTGAAAAACCAAAGTTCAATGGTATCCAATTTTACAGATTATAAGGTTCAACATATCCAATATTTTGGCTAAGTAGGTTTGATATCTGTACTAGGTTTAGGTATATAAAAGTTTCAATCCATCCACAATCATTTCTTAAGGTTCTAGGGATACAAACACAAAAATGAAACAATTCCTGGTCTCAACAAGCCTGCATTCTAACAAAAAAAGTTTCACATGTATTTTAAGAATTAAAATAACTGCTAGTATGAAGGCCGACTTGACAGAATATGAGACTATGTACTCCAAGAGAAGGAACAGGGCAAAGCTTCAAATATTGCCATACTCTGCCTCCAAATTATATAACCGATTGGTGTATTCCAAGAAATAAGTCATTTTAATTTATTACCTAAATGTTTGTTCCTATCAAATTTCAACAATCACATAAGCACTGGGCAGGCACAAATGACTAGTCAGTTGGAGTTCCTTCCAATTTGGCAGTATTTTCCAGCAGAATCACTCTTTATCATGAAAGGGTGACTGTAACTAAAGATTTCAGACTGATTACATACCTTCAGGACTATCTGGAATAACTGAAGGCAGCTGTGGTGAAGGAATTGCACTTGAAGGCTTGTCAAAATCCAAAACTGATTCCTTAAGTTTACCATTTAAAAAAAAAAGCAAAATTAAAGATTATGAAGTAGGAGCAAAGATTATTAATTCATTTAAAAGCTCTGTTACCAGTAAGGAAGCTATAAGCTCAAACTTGCCTGTGGTTACTTTTATGATGCATAATATTTTTATTTGTAAGCTGTAGTAAAATATTAAACTTAGATCCTCCTACAAAAAAAATTTTAAGCTGCTTTTTAAAATAAAGCAGCTGCCAAAATAATTGAAGCTACCTTCTACAACTATATGGAATAATTCTCACTTTAGAGGAAAAAAAAAACCCTAACCAATTTCCAAAGTATCATCTTTACATAAGAGTATCTTAGCCCTCATTTTTGTGTGGTAAGTCTTTATTCAAGTAAACTAAGAGAAACTCCAATTTATTTTGTCTCAGACACACAATAGTTCATGTTATTGAGTTGATGATACCCCTTAAGCTTGAATTCTCTCTTTCCTCCCTATACCAATCAAACCCAGCCATTCCCTTTCTAGTTTTGCATTCAATGACCTTAACTTTTGAACTTTTACAATACTTAGTTGACACCACCTGATTTAGCCTAGAAAACCTAGGCTTTTACATAGCTTGATCCAACACAGTTTTGTTTTGGGCAAGGCAGACAGGTGGTACAGTGAATAGAGTACCAGACCTAGAGAAGAGAAGACCTGAGTGCAAATGCTTCTTCAGACACTTACTAGCTATCTAACCCTGGACAGGTCATAGAAGAGGTAGAAAAAAAACAGCACCTACATCTCAAGGTTGTTGGAAGGATAAAATGAAATAATACTCGTAAGGTGATCTGCAACCTTAGAGCACTATCTAAATGCTAGGTATTACTACTATTATCTCCCTAAATAAATTATGAGATATTTGAAGACAGAAACTATCTTACACTTTTAAATCCTTAACATTGTTGAACATATAGTGGATACTCCAAATTTGTTCATTTGAAGTAAAGTGCTGACAAGCAATTGTTTTAATGGCCCTATATATTAAAGAGCCACTTAGACTCTTACCTGCATAAAGTTATAAGTTCCCTGAATCTGAGTCATCAGATCCTGAAGCTTTTCTTTCCTTAGAACTGAATCATTTGGAGGGGCAGAAGGGGTATCGGCAGACTGATTCAAAAGCTTAGGCACCTGAAAGGGAAGTCCATAAGGTAGAAGAAAATGCAATTAAATTTTTCTATTAAAGAAATCTTTGCCACTAAGTTACTAAGAAATAATTTACAGTAGCATTTCACATCCAGAATCACTAGGGAAAGGGGACTCCACAAGTAAGTTCTCCCCTATGTTTTAAATTTTTAAGCCCTTTTGGATGGACTCAAAAGTGTATTATATTGCCCTCCATAATCTTAAACACAAGCACCATAATTTAATCTTATTCATAATGACTTAGTGTCATCAATGCCATACTGCACAATACAATGATGCCACTCAAGGGCTGATGTGTATATGCCTAATGACTCATGTAGAAGTGACTGACCAGCTAACTATAATGGGACATGACTCAATGCAGCCACCATGTACCATTTAGTAATTGAGAGCCAAGTCCATAAATATGGGTTTTCACTTCCTCAGTCTTTTTGGTTCTTTCCATGTTTTAGGAAATTAAGGGTGCTGTCTAAAGTAACCTCCAAATCATCAAAACATTGCCATACTTCACCTTCAAGTTCCACGCTTAAGTATAGTTACACCTATTACTGTAAGTATTCTGGATCTCAGGCTATGAGATGAGTTTGCCAAACATACGGGCCTTTCTGACCTCTCAGGAAGCTGATAGGTCCCAACACGAAAAGCCATCCTTATACTAAATTCCATTCAAGAGTCAACAGTGGTAGAAAGAAGCCATGTATAAAGATTCTGATTTTATAAAGAAAAAGGGGGGAAAAAGGTTAACAACGATATGTTTGAGTACTATCCTCAAGTTCTAGTTTTATAAACACTGGCATAAAATCATATTGTAACTTTACTTATCTGCCAAATTTAGTCCATAAAATACAAAAGAAGAGCAACGTTCTGCAGAGGCAGGCTTAGAAAACTAAGGTTGGTGATCATAAGAACATTTTTTAAAAGGTAGTGCAGGACAAATAAATCAGAACTGTGGCAATAATTTTGCCACCAAGATACCCTCTCCATCAAACAGATGTAAGCTGGGGGTCATTTATTCATTTTATTCTATGCTTGAATATGTCCAAGGATCACAAACTTGCAGAGAAAAACCTTGGTTTGAGTTCAACAGTAAGCAAGTCTCTTTTGAGGTGCAAAATACTGACCAATACAAAAAATTTTATATTCTTTAACAAGGGATATAAATTTTGCATTGTGGGCAACACAAATGATTTAAAACAGAAGGATTAAAGACACAGTAACTCATGGGGATCACAAAAGATTCACTAAAACCTTTTACAATCCATTATAAAACTTGAACTTGAATGAAGGTGTAGATTCTCAATAGCTAAATGTATAATAACAAATAATGAAAACTGTTGGCTCACAAGTGTTTCCTTGGACATAGCTTCTCTTTTTTTCCCCCTCAGTCTATAATGTTTTCCTATGCAACACTGCTAGCTACTCCATGAATTATCTTTATACCTACTGTTTCACCTCTGAAGGAAACATTTCTATTCCCACTATATCCTAGGGCAAAATTCAAATTTGGATCATATCTTGGCTACCAAAATGTCTTATCTTAACAAATAGGTACAAACTGGTATTAGGAAACCTCATCAACAAACATAAACATGAAAGTGAAGCAACAGGATTAACCATACCAGGTCATTCTTGTGTCTAGAATATTATTTCTAATATAAAGTTTTCTTTATTTCACAGTGTTTTTGTACATTACCTACTTTTTTCACTTCATGATTATGTTGTTATCTGTGTTCTCAGTTCTAAAATGTAAGAGTCACCATTTCAGTACCAGTACCTGTGATTTCAGCACCAAGTTCATTAGCTAGTTTGCACATGAGGAAATTTCACCTCAAACTGAAGTAGCTAAAGACAAATGGACTATCTCAAAGGTAGCTGGATCTTGTAAATAAGGGACAAAATTAAATCTCTTTTGAGCTATTTTGGCAAGGGTTATAAAAAGGGGTCTCAATAAAATTAGATAACAAGTTCTCTATAATGCCAACAGCAGAATAATGCCCATCAACTCACATCTTTGGATTCTGAATCATACTTTCTGGTCATCAGTTGCCCATTCATTACAAGGCTTGCTGCTGGAGGTCTCCAGGACTTTGAAGGAGATTGTAACTGCGGCCGTAAAGCCTGTTTTTGACTCTCAACTTTGGCTTCCCATGGCTCTGGAATCTCAGGTGGCTTTGTATCCTGTTCTTCATGAACTGACGTTGGCCAGGACCTAATGGCCTTCTGTTCATTCTGTGCAGAAGTCCAAGATTTGGAAGTCTGTTTCTTTGGCTCCAACTCTTTCTGCAGAGGAGCAACCCAGGGCTTTAGTGACTCTTTTTTCTTCTGTTCCCCTTGACCACAGACTGCATTAGATTTAGGAATGTCTTGTTCCCATGTGCCATGAACTATGTTGGATTTAGAGATTTCTTGGGTCTTCTGTTCTTCCTGAAGATCAATAGTAGCAGATTTTGGACTCTCCTTATTATCCTGTTCTGGAGTTAACACAGGTTTTGCAGTCTCCTGCTGCTTAACAGAATCCCAAGACATCAGGGACTCCAGCTTCTTCTGCCCTTCTAAATCAGCAATCACTTCCCAGCATTTTGTAAGATTTGGCTTCCTGGTATAACCTTCTTCCCAAGATTGCTGTCCTTCTGGTTTCTTGCTTGAATACTCAACTTCAGATAGGTAGCGTCTGTTGAGAAACTAAGCCAGAGAAGTCCACTTATGCTTAAGATATGAAATTAGGAAGGTTATTTATTTGATTGAATAAATGTGCCTGTTTTTGCCAAGTTCTCTTTCACTATGCCACAAACAAAATCAGAGCAGGGGAACGGACAAATAAAGGAGGAGCATGATATAACAGCTTTAGTAGAAGACACTGATGGAGAAACTGAAGAAAGGGTTCAGAAAACTCTATAGTCCACAAAAACAAAACTATACCTATTTGAGGACTATGGATCATGTCCTGGGTCTTACTTAGTAGCTGTTGCCTTTGATTGCTTAAGGAAAAAGCAAAAGACCAGAAGTATCTTTACACTTCTTTGATGAACTCTATTTGGCTTCCTGTATTCTACCTAGGAAACTACATAGTAACTTAATATGTTACAAGGAAAGAACATTGTGGCTTATGACTTACTGGGTTAGAGTCTAAAGCATTTGTGTATTTTCACCAAATTTGATACTAAAAATTAAATAATGGTTCAGCATTTAAAAAATGCTTATTGACAAGAACAAAAACCATATGAAGACACCAACAAAAGATACAGAAAAGGCTTTTGATAGAAGTACAACAATCATTCATGTTTTTCAAAAAAACATAGAAGAAAAGGATCTTTAATATTATAAAAAACATTTATCTAAAACCAAGTACTAATATGATTTATAATGGAAAAATGCTGAAAGCTTTCCTAGCAGGATCAGGAGCTAATCAATCTGTCCACTCTCACCAATACTTTTTTTGTCAAAAAACTAGAAATGCTAACTACATTAATAAGAAATTAAGAGAATTAGTGTAGGGAAAAGAGTCAAAATTATTACTCTTTGACCAAGACATTAAAGTTAACTTTTAAAAACCCTAGAAAATAAATCAAGAAGATCCCAAGTAATAGCATCAGTAAAATAGCACAATACTTTTAAAAAGTCAAACATCATCAGCATTACTAAAAAAATCCAGGAGAAATAAAAGAACTCCATTTAAGATACAACCCTCCTTCAAAACAGAACTAAACTATACCTGAATATCCAATACTGATGACTAGGTTATGCCAATATAAGTATTATTTAAGTTAATCTACAAATCTAATTCTTATCTAATTGCCAATTATTAAAAAAATGTTAAAAATCACTCAACAGATTTTTAAAAAAGCAATACTCATAAGGAGGAACAAAAGGTCAAAACATCTATGCAAATAACAGGGAAAAAATAGGAATGAAGGGGATTTGGCATTATTAGTTCTTAAGTTATATCATATAGCAGTAATTATTGGAACTATATCCTGAACTAAAAAAAATAGCATAGACTACCTATGTCAGTCTAGTCTTTGATAAGCCCTAGAAAATGAAATACTAAGGAAAAACTTCTTTGTTCAAGAAGAAGTAGTGAGAAAACTAGATAGCAGTTTGGTGAAAAATAGGTTTAGACCAGAATTTTAAATACTATATTGCACAAAAAATTCCAAATGGGTAAACAAACTAAACATAAGGAACCAACTTATTCATTCAAGAGAATGAATTTGTAAACTTGTAACTTGAATTTGTAAACATGACAAAAAACACAACAGATTATTTTGACTATACAAAAATTACAAAACTTTTACATAAGTAAAATGTAGCTGGAAGAAAATATTTTCTCCACCTCATTTCTTTGCACAAAGCATCTGATAGATCTGACATACGCAACACACAGGGAACTGATACAAATTTAAGATTATGAGTCAGTCTCCCTTAGCCTGTGGTCTAAGGGTATGAATAAGCAGTGTTTTTTTTTAAAGTGACTTATTGTTTTTAATTTTTAAAACTATTTCCCCCAATTACATGTTAAAACAATTTTTAGCATTTTTTTAAGTTCTGAATTCCAAATTCTATCCCTCCCTCCTCCCCCCCACACAATAAGTAATCAGTTATAGGTTATGCATGTGCAATCATGTAAAACATTTCCATATTAATCATTTTGTACAAGAAGGCTTGAATAAAATAAAGAGAATTTTAAAAAGTGAAAAATAGCATGCTTCAGTCTGTGTTCAAACAATATCAGTTCTTTCTCGGGAGGCAGATAGTATGCTTCCTTTGGGAATGTCTTGGAATATTGCTGAGAATATTTAAGTCATTCATAGTTCTTCACTGAACAACATTGCTGTTACCATGTACAACGTTCTCCTGGTTTTGTTCACTTCACTATGCATCAGCTCATGTAAGTCTTTCCAGGTTTTTCTGAAATCATCCTGCTTGTCATTTCTCATAGTACAATTCCATTACAATCATATACCACAGCTTGTTTAGCCATTCCCCAATTGACGGGCATCCCATGAATAAGCAGTTTCAAAAATAACTCCCTGTTGGAACGGATGCAATAAAACAAATGGATTGCTAGTTGGTTCAACCATTTTGGAAAAGAATTTGTAAGTTACTCTTACCATGGGTTTGTACCAAAAGGATATTATTTGCAGATATCCAGATTTTATCTGTACAAAATTACTCATCTCAATGCTATTTGTAATAGAAAAAGATTAGAAACAAAGTATATGACTATGATTAAGAAATGTCTTAACATACATATTTATAGGAATATAATGTCATCACTGTGTCATAAGAAACACATATGAAGAATTCAAAGAAATACGGGAAGACTTAAGTGAACTAATGCAGTAACCAGTGCATTCATAAACCAAAGCAACCATAATGTCATACACAACATTACAGAAGTGGAGTTTAAATGGCAACAAAACTTATAAAAATATGACAATATATAAAATACGACAAAGTTAGTGTTTCCTTTCACAAATGGAAATGATTCAGTAAAAATTAAAATTGGTCCAGATATTCTGCAGTTCTCTCATTTTTGTCCACCTAAGAATGTTCCATATGAGGAAATATCTTGTATTACTCTTAGAATACTCATCTTGAAAGGCCAGAATCTATCTTTACCTGAGTATTTACCAGTACCAAGTCAGTGGTCTCCAGGGTACACATGGATGGGTGTTTAACATTCTTAAAGAGCTGCATTTTTATGACTAAAGCCTTGGCCTAAATCTCCTCAAGCCTTACAAGTCAGTCAAACACAAGGTAGTGAACAGAGAAATGCTAAAGAAACCTTGACATCATCGTTCTTCAAAACAAGTTTAAGTATCAGAATTCATACCATAACTAAACAACCTTCCTCTCTCACCATGGAAGAGAGGTCCTATTCTTTCCTAATGCTCCCTATACAGTGGAGGAAAATGAAAATAAATCTTAAGACATCTATCTGTCCTCTACAAAAAATTTATAATACCTACATGTCTGTACTGGACTCATTTACGAATCTAAAGAACATGCTGCTAAACCTCTAGTTTTCTTATTATACCCACTTGTTTGAATCTCTTAAAATAAACTTAGATGATAGGCAAGTTAGAATTTCTAAGGCTGTCTTCTCTTTATCACCTCAGAGAGGCAAGAAATACACCAAATAAAATAAAAACAAGAGAGAGACAAACATCATTAAATGAAAAAAATTCTACCAAGTAGATCTAAGTGCCAAGTAAAATAATAACAATTTAAGAAATAATGAGGTAAACAGAGGAGAATCACAAGGCAACAATTTTATTAAAATCTTCAAAAAGGAAAAGAGTATACAAGAATTACAGTCATTAAAAATCAGAGCTCTTAAAAGGAAAATTCAAAAAGAAAAAATGATGCTTTAGGGGAAAAAAATGCCAGAAAATAAAGCCATAGGCTAAAAACAAGTTGGTGCATCAATGCAGAGAGTCGCAACCAAAAGTAAAAAATACTATAGCAGGGGCAGCTAGGTGGCGCAGTGGGTAGTGCACCGGCCCTGGAGTCAGGAAGACCTGAATTCAAATTCAGCCTCAGACATTGACACTTACTAGCTGTGTGACCCTGGGCAGGTCACTTAACCCCACTGCCTAGTAAAAAACAAAAAATACTATAGCAAATTCAAATTACCTCTAAGTTGACATAAAACAAAATCTTTACAAATCAAAGACAAGCGACCTTAAGAGTAGAGCTTAGTAAGTCAATCATTGGCCTTTCAAAAAAAGACATTTAACCAAAAACCTGAATACCATACTCCAGGAAATCTTACAAGAAAATTGGCCAGAGTTATCGGAAACAGAGGGCAGACAAAGTATAGCTGGTAGTATATAGACCATGAGAGGGACAACCTGGGTTTAAATAACCCAGATATAAGATTTTCAAGGGCCTTTGGCACTTGGAAATTGCAAGTGGCCTGGAGATAATTTAAGTACAATGTTGCATCTATCCTTACTCTCCCAAAGCTACTCAATGAAAAAAGAAAGAAAAGGCTAGCATATCACACACACACCCCCCCCACACACCCCAAAAAGGCAACTGCTGGCAGAGCAAAGCATATTCCTTTTGGGGACAAATGGATTTTTTTTTTTAGTGATGCAATTGGGGTTAAGTGACTTGCCCAAGGTCACATAGCTAGTACATGGCAAGTGTTTGGTCTGAGGCCGGATTTGAACTCAGGTCCTCCTGACTTCAGGGCCGGCACTCTATCCACTAGTTGCCCCGACAAATGGATTTTCAAACAAAAGCATTTTTCTTCTTAAAGATCTGTTATTCCTTTTTAAAAAATGACTATAGGAGAGTCTTTGAAATGCAATAATATGCAAACAAAACAAAACAAACGTGCTGAAATATCTTGAAATCTTGTACTGATTGGCTGCAAGGTCTAAGAAACTACTCTCCTTTGGAAGTCCCACCTAATCAATAAGGTCATTAAGGGAACAAGTCAATGTCACCTACAGACATGGTGATCATAAAATAGTACTCTAGAAGAGAAAAGAGGTACAAGAAACTTAATAGTTCTTGAAATCAGCAAACAACAACTAAAGGTTGTTAAAAACAGAAAAAGGGCAGAGGGGCTCATGATCTACACTTAGCTGGTAAAGGTACTTTAAAAAAAAATATTACAGCAAGTTCACTAGGGACCCTGCCCACTTCTATAGGCATTACAATAAACTGCCCCTTGACTGGAAGATGGTTTGAGTGAATGAATCCATTCCAGGCAGACGGTGCCTTGTACCCTAATATTTTGGAGTGCCCAGCAAGCCCAAACTGTGTCATCGGGGCTCCTGGCAACCCTAAACCACATCAATGTTATTATCCCCATTTTACAGCTGAGGAAAGTGAGACAATCAGAGGTTAAGTGGCTTGCCCAGGGACACACTACTAGTAAGAGTTTGCAGTCAAATTTGAACTAAGGTCTTACTGACTCCAACAATTGATCTATCCACTTCAATTCTTTGCTGTTACAAGTTGTTAACAAAGATAGAGATTAGAACAAGGTAGGTGAACTATTCTACTATGATCTGTCCTGATCAGACCATATTTGGGGTCATGTGCTTGGTTCTGGGCATCATATTTAGAAAGGGTATTTATGATATGAAGTGACCTCAAGCTAAAGGCAACCATGAAGGTAAGGGGACTGGAGACCATACTGTAAGAGAAAGATTGGCTGAATGAATTGGGATCATTTAGGCAAGAAAAGACAAGAGTTATCAACAATAATTGTTAAAGCATTTGAAAGTCTGTTCTACAAGGAAGCAGGACTAGGTTTGTTTTGCTTAGCCTTAGGGGGACAGAACTGAGAATAACTGGTAGAAGAGGCTGATTTAGGTTCAACATAAGAAAAAAGTTTCTTTTTTTCTTTCTTTTTTTTTGGTGAGGCAATTGGGGTTAAGTGACTTGCCCAAGGTCACACAGCTAGTGAGTATCATGTGTCTGATTTGAACTCAGGTCCTCCTGACTCCAGGGTGGGTGCTCTATCCACTGCACCACCTAGCTACCCCTAGAAAAAGTTTCTTAACATGTGCTGACCAAAAGTGGGATAAGTTACTTGGGGAGGTACTTGTTTCTTCTTCACTACAGGTCTTCAAGCATAGGCAGGGTGACTACTGGTTGGAATTGTTGGAAAGGATTTCTTATTCTGGGATGAATTGTACTGGATGACCTCAAAGGTCTTTTTCTACCCTGAAATTCTGCAATGCTGATTCTCTTGGAAGTAGATGCCCCACTGACTGGGGAAAGACTGCACCAATTGTGGTAGCTAAATGTCATGGAATATCACTGCTCTGTAAGAAACAATGAATATGGAGAATTCAAAGATGCATGGGGAAAAAAGACTTATATGAACTGATACAGGAGTGAAATAAGCAGAACCAAGAAAATGATATATACAATGACTGCAGCAATGCAAACAAAAACAATAAATGAAGACTGAATGTTGTGTAATTATGTCTCACTAATAGCCATACTTTTTTCTTCTCCACAAGCACCCCAGACCTCCTCTACCATATCTCAACTCTTCATCTTGAAGCTTCTCTCCAGCTCCAGAATCCACCCATCAAAGTACCCTCTACACCTGCAGCCTCTCCCTCCAATTGGATGGCGCCTCCTAAAACCTCCATTTAAGGAGAAAGGCCAGCCCAGGCAGCCCTCTGCCTTCTTCAAGCTGCACACTTGATGTTTTTCACTCTCCCCATCCCCTATAACTTCCTTTTATGTATTTCCTTCTCTCTCCACCCCTCTAGAAAAATCTCGAGACCAGGGATTGTCTTTCTATTTATATTTGTGATTATTTGTGCATTGATAAAGGGAGTTTCCTCTTCTAAGAATTCTCTAGCGCAATTAAATCACAGCTCTAATCCCAGTCTCCATCTATTCTGGTTGTGTATCCCCAGTTCCTGACACACAGTGGGTGCTTAATAAATGCTTTTTGTTTCCTTAAAAAAAAATTACAGTAGTAAAACTACAATAAAGTGATCATTCTGAGACTAGGGGTAGCAAATCTGAATCCAAGGGTAGAATGGGAAAGGAAACGATTTCAAGTAAAACAAGCCACACGAAGATAGACAGACAGATATTTTTTAAGTGAACATGACTCAATAATTTATGTATGCTTACGTGGAGAGGGGATGAGGAAGCACGTCTGGAGGAAAGGGAGGAAACTAGGATAGGATTATTGTAAACAAAACAGGCTCCGGGTACTTAGAGCTGATTTTTTGTTTTCATATTACCTTCATTTCCAAACATATTCCTTTCATTCCCCTCCTCAGGGGACCATTCCTTGTAACAAAGATTACAAAAGAGAAAAATCATTTAAGCAAAACCAATTAACCTTTCAACTGTGTTTGACAGCTCCACAGCCATTATAGTCCATCTCTGCAAAGAAAGGAGGATGAACACTGGTCTTAAAAAAATTTTTTTTTAATTTTTAGAGGGGAAAAATACTTAGTTATAACATCAAATATTAATGGGGTAAACCCATAAAATGTTGGAGGGTTGTAGAAGCGACTAGAAAACAGTAACCAACATTTTGTTCTATAAAAGAAACACTTAAAACAACAGACTTAGTTAAAATAAAACAAAAGGAGAGACTAAAGCAGAAAATACTAAACTTTAGCTGGATCTTTTTTTTAAAAGAAGAGGGGGCGGCCACTTTGGACAAGCCAACAATAAAAATACAATCAAGAAAAATCAAGAAAATTACAACACAAAGGTACCAGAAATGAAACAATAGCAATATGAAATTTATATGCACTAAATGTCATACCTTTTCCTTTAAGTACTTAAGAACTAACTGCATTACAAAAAGATTCCATTTAGAAAGATGTTCTTTGGGCACTTAAATGTAACAGAAAGAAAGAGAAAAATTATATCCAAAAAAAAGATAATTATAATTATTGCTAGCATCATATAGAGCCCACTATGCTAATAAGTGTTTTACAAATATTATCTCATTTGATCCTAACAACAATTCTGGGTGGTAAGTGCTATCATTATTCTCATTTTATAGCTGAGGAAACTAAGGCAAAGAGAGGTTAAATGAATTGTCCAAGGTCACACAGCTAGTAAATGTCTGCGGCCATATCTGAATCCAAGTCTTCCTGACTCCAAGCACACTACTCTACCTACTGTGAAACCTAGTTACCTAAAGATAGATCTTTACTGATTACTGAATAGAAATCTTGAGACACTTATTTTTTTAGCACCTTCATAAAAAAATAGATCATTGAACAACCATATGAAAGATAGCTCTAAATTACTAATAAAATACAAATTAAAACACTCTAAGATTTCATCTCACACTCAGCAAAATGTAAGATATTAAAAATATCTTGAAATAAAAATATTTCAATGATGAAGGGGCTGAGAGAAGACAGAAACTAAAAATTCATTGTTGGTGAAATTGTGAAATGCCCTAATTATTCTGGAAAGCAATTTGGAAATATCTGAGGGGAAAAATAAAATGGCCATACCCTCTGATCCAGCTGATAGGTCAAAAAACAAGGTCCCATATGGAGCAAAACATTCATATCAGCGCTTTTTGTCGTATCAAAGAGCTTCGGTTAAAGTAAGCATGCAGCAACTGGGTAATATCTAAATAAACCCCACCTATGACGCTCACCGCCTGTATAGAAAAGTCATTGTAAATGAGGGGTTTGGACTAGACAGCCCTTAAGTCCCGAGTTCTGCCACAAGAAACAATAAATGAAGAATTTAGGGAAACATGGGAAGATTCATGAAAACTGATACAGCAAGCAGAACTAGGAAAATATATATATATGGATTTACAACATAAATGCAAAGAAAATAATGAAATTTCACATAATGATCAAGTTCATCTCTCAACAGAAGAGTTGAAACAACATACATGCTTCACTGAAGAGGTAGGAGGAAAACTGGATGTAGGATATGGCATGTGCTGTCAGGTACAGTTTGTGTATTGGTTGGTTTTGCTGAACTTTTTCACCCTTTTTTCATCTTTGTTACAAGGGAAAGCACAATTCAGAAATGAATACAATATAAAAATAAAAAGCCATCCATTTTTAAAAAGGTAATAATAATAATAGGCTGTGGGCTACAACAAAGATTTCATAAACGAAACAAGGAAAAGATCAATGGAAAGTATTAATGGGATCATAAATACTGAGTCTAAGAACAAATCATAAAAATTAAAGAAAATCATGAGAAAGCATATGAAAATATATGGTACAAAGTTAAAGATATCCTTAATATTTTCACTTGAGAAAAAGGGAAAAGAGAGCTCAAAGAAAAACTGACAAAAGATAGATTACTGAATTGAGCCTATAACAATAACAACAAAATCAAAAGTCAAAGAAGTAAATATAATTGAAAACAAAAGACTTTAGTTGATAAAAATAAAGTTGGTTTTGAAAAAGTCAATAAAAGAGGCCACAAGGTAAAAGGAAGAAAAACCAGATTGACAAAAATCAACTCTCAAGGGTAGAGAGATAGGAAAATCCTGATATAGATGGATTTACAAGTAGATTCTAGAAAACATTTAAAAAGTAAATATTTCCACTACTGCATAAACTGGTTGAAAGGGAGTGGGGGGGGGGAACGAAGGCACCTTACTAAACTCCTTAGACAAATATGATTCTGCTAGCTAAACCAGTAAAAAAAAACAGAAAAAAACGCATATTCAGTAATGAATACTGAACGTAAAACTATTGATTAAAAAAGAGACTAAAGAAATAGATTTAAACAAATATTTACTATCAACAATGAATTTGATCCAGGAACACTGATTGACTTATGGTTATATGTAAAAATGCTAACTGTAGTGACAAGATAAGAAATTGAGGCAACATGCATAGAACTAAAAGGAAGCAAAATGATTTTGCTTGGAGATATATTTACTTAGAAAGCCAACAAAAAATGGGGGGGGGGGGGGAAGGTTCCATTTAAGATAATAAAATGCATGAAAACACCTGGCAGTTAACCTACCAAAATGTACATAAATAAAACTACAAGTCAATTTATGTAAATAAGAGAGACCTAAGTTGCAAATTCTATTTTTATTCACAATTGGGCTACGCAAATACATTAATAATGATAATACTCAAATTACTCAAGATTTAGTACCATACCAAAATTATAAAAGGAAAATTTTATTGAATGAAGAAAAGTAGGAAAGAAGGGTAGTTTAATGCTACTGTATCACAAACTACAAAACAAAATAGTACTAAATAAAAGAAAAAAGGAAGACCTAAAAAAAAATGCACACACAGTCTAGTTTTTTTCAACAAACCAAAGAATACAAACTACTCTGGAAAAGTCTTTATTGGATAAGAGCTGTTGAAAAAGCTGGAAAGCAGTCTGATTGAAAATTTTAAGCCAGTATCTTACAACATATATGTCACAATAAATGCTAAGTGCATAAATGATCTACACAAGAAAAGTTGCACAATTTTTAAACAGCAAGAAAAAAGGAGACAACTACAAGGCATAGTGAATGGAATGTTAGTATCAAGAAGATCCAAGGTTCATAATCTGCTCTTGGCAAGTCAAGGTCTCTCAAACCCAACTTCCTCATCTATGAAATGGGGATAATATCAGCACTTATAAGCTAACAAGACTGTAGTGGGGATCAAATGAGAAAATATATGTAAAAACATTTTGCAAACCTCAAAGTGGTTTTTGTTGTTTAGTTATTTGTGTTTTTCTTTTTGTGATCCCATTTGGGGTTTTCTTGGCAAAGATACTGGAGTGGTTTGTCATTTCCTTTCCAGCTCATTTTATAGATGAGGAAACTGAGGCAAACAGGGTTAAGTGACTTGCTCAGGTTCACACAGCTAATTGGTGTCTAAGGGTGAATTTGAACTCAGGAAGATGAGTCTTTCTGACTCCATGCCCAGAGCTTTATCTACTGTCCCACTTAGATGCCTTCTCAAAGTTCTAAATGACAACTAATATTATAATCAGATATGGGCAAGAAGAGATTATACAAAACAGAATTCCAACTATATACATTTTTAAAATTTTATTTTTTTGAAATAACAAAAATCTATAATATTCTTTCCTTCCCATCTCCCCCACCCCTGAGGAAAAAAAAAAAGAAGAGAAACTCTTATAACAAAAATGCACAGGCAAGCAAACAAATTCCTACATTGGTCATGTCCCAAAAATATAGGTCCATCACCTCTCTGTCAGGAGGTAGATAACATCCTCTATCATTGGTCCTCTCTGGAATCACATTAACTAAAAAGCTTTCAAACAAATGCAACTAGAATCAGAAAACACATGAATTACAAAAAAAAAAAATGAAGGTCTAGTTAGAACTCTCTCCCACCTTTAAATGCTAATAATTAACACTGTCATGAGACAGATACTCATTAATTACATCAGCAAAGCTCTTTTCAGTATTTCTTACCTCTTGTGGTTGTATCTCAGGCTGTGTATGTTCCATAAGAGATTCTAGGGAAAAAGGAGAGTATGTTAGGTGAAATTCAAAGATTTTTTTTTTCTAAACTGGATCACTAACAACTATTTCTTGCACTAAAAGTATAACTAAATATAACAATGTTTTTTACTTGTCACAATATATGATCCAAAATTGTAAAGTGGTCCACCACTACCCTTTACTCTTTATGGTATAGGTTTTATGTTTTATGATGAACCTAACTAGACAGTTTTCATTAAAACATGGATAAGTCGTACTCCCTCCAATGAAAAGATGTTTCCTCATTAAGCCCTCATACCTTCAAATACCCACTATGGGGAGTCATGGCACAGGTCCCACAAGAAAAGGTACTTGCAAGGGTATCCTGGAACCAGCTCATATTGGTTTGCAAAAAAACAACTGTTAAATTTTCAATGTGAGCATTTTTACCTTAGAAATCAGCAAACAGTACAAATCTAGGCTTCATTTATTGTTGGATTGATTGTCTACTCTAGACTTAATAAAGTGGTAAAGAAAATATTAGTAATGCAGATTAAGCTTAAGCATGGGGTGTGTAATTTTGTTGAGAGTCAGTCATTAAACATTTACCAGCACGCTCCTGGGTTAATCCAAGTTAATAATACCTATCATCCACCAGTAG
Source organism: Vombatus ursinus (assembly GCF_900497805.2). NCBI lineage: Eukaryota > Metazoa > Chordata > Mammalia > Diprotodontia > Vombatidae > Vombatus > Vombatus ursinus. The sequence goes on along the minus strand of NW_020954719.1, from coordinate 1,937,042 downwards.
CATCTCTCAAACCCAACTGGGAGCCAAGGAAAAGTATGGCACTGAGTTTGGATGTTAATGATAAAAGGAACAAAGAACACAAGAGGTACATCTCTTTGGATTATAAGAGAATTCACCCTTTCAATTAAAAAGTTCATTATCTGTGTCAAATAAGAATTGTGCTTCTAAGTTGATCCTACATCAGGTTAGAGGAAGATTACTTCCATAGATGCATAAAAAAAGCTTCTGACAAAATACAACATTCATTTATGTTAAAAACCCTAAAAAAAACACAGGTACAGAAAGGCTCCACTTAGATATAATCAAAAACATATTTAAAACCAAGAACTAGTACTGTTCATAGCAGAGAAACACTATAAATTTTCTTAATATAAGATGAGATAATGCATGGGACTCCCGTCTAGTTGGAATTATTTGACAAAAATTCTAGAAATGCTAACCATAGCAATAAGGAACAAAAACAAAAAAACAAAAGGTAAAAGCTTCGATCTTATAATAATTGTTTCCTTATCCATTCAACATTACAGTAATATGGCTATGTTCTAACTAAAGAGGCCAAAGTTGCTCAGTTCTATGAAGACTTACAACATCTTCTAGAAATAATGCCCCCCCCCCCAAAAAAAGATTTCACATTCATCATAGGGGATTGGAATACTAAAGTAGGAAATCAAAAGATAACTGGAATAACAGGTAAGTTTGGCCTTGGTGTACAAAACATAGCAAGGCAGAGATTAATAAACACTCTTTTCAACAACCCAAAAGACGACTCTACACATGGACATCAACAGATGGTCAATACAAAAATCAGACTGATTATATATACTTTGCAGCCAGAAGTGGAGAAGTTTTATATGGTCAGCTAAAACAAGAGCTGGAGCTAACTATGGCTCACATCATGAGCTTCTTATTGCAAAATTCAGACAAACTGAAGAAAGTAGGGAAAACCATAAGACTGTATAGGTATGACCTAAATAACACACTTTATGAATATGAAGTGAAAGAGATAAGTAGATTTAAGAGATTAGATCTAGAAGATAGAGTGCCTGAAAAACTATGAATAGAGGTTCACAATATTGTACAGGAGGCAGAAAAAAAAAAACAAACATCCCAAATCAAGAAAGAAAAATGGCTGTCTGATGAGGCTTTATAAAGAGCTGAGGAAAGAAGGAAAGCAAAATGGAAAGGAGAAAGGGAAACATATACCCAACTGCATGAAGAATTCCAGAGAACAGCAAGGAGAGATAAGAAGGTTTTCTGAAAGAGCAATGCAAAGAAATATAAGAAAATAATAGAATGAGAAAGACAAGTGATTTCGTCAAGAAAAGTAGAGATATTAAGGGAATATTTCATACAAAAATGGGCATGATAAAAGTCAAAAATGGTAGGGACTTAAAAGAAGGAGAAGAGGTTAAGAAGAAGTGGCAAGAACACACAAAAGAACTATACAAGAAATATCACCAATAACCTATAACCACAATAGTGTGGTTACTGATCTAGAGCCAAACATCCTAGAGAATGAAGTCAAGTGGACCTTAGGAAGCATTGCTAACAATAAGGCTAGGAAGTGATGGAATTCCAGCTGAGCTTTTTAAATCCTAAAAGATGATGCTGTTAAAGTGTTGCCCTCAATGTGCCAGCAAATTTGAAAAACTCACATTTCCTTCTCTAGCTCCTTTTACAGATGAGGAAAAGAGATTATACAGTGGATTGGAAAAGATCACTTTATATCCCAATCCTAAAGAAGGGCAATGCCAAAGAATTTTCAAATTACTAAATTTTTTATTATGCTCATTTCACACACCAACAAGATTATGCTTAAGATTCTGCAAGCAAGGCTTCAGCAACATGTGGACCTAGAATTACCAGACACACAGTCTGATTTTTGAAGAGTCAGAGGAATTAGACACTAAACTGCCAGCATTTGCTGGATTATGAAGAAACATAGAACCAGAAAAAAAAATCTACTTTTGTTTCACTGACTACATTACAGCCTTTTACTGTGTGGATCACCATAAAATGTGTTAAGTCCTCAAAGAGATGGGAGTACTATTCAAAGGCTCTATTTTAGAAAACAGATACAATTTCTAATGGCTATGATGGTACAAGTTCCATCGGCCCGAATAAAGTACCCAAGGGTCTAACTCTAAACTCAGAGAATATGAAATGTATGAATGAAGAGGGTATGATATGGGATATTACATACTTTGGAAGTAGATTTGGAATAACAATGCTTGCAATGCAGACTGTGCAGAAGGAAGAATAAATCTACAAGTATGGTGATGGTTTTAAGTGAAACTGTGGGTCACTATTTGAAACAAAACAAAAAACTGTACCTCATCTTCTCAAGATTATCCCCAAATATTTTTCTCTAAATAAAAGCTAATCCGCCATTCTTCCCTTCCCACCCAATCCCTCAAAATACCCTATATCCAAATGTTTGATTGGCTCTATGACTTATTGAGAACTCAAAATACCAATGAAAAGGGTGATAGAACTGTTTCATTGACATAGAACAAGAAGTGTTAGGTTGGAAGAAAAAAAATCATCTTGTCTCCTGAGGAGCCAGGATACAGGTCAAGAAGCAACAGTTAGAACTGAACATGGAGCAACTTATTTGTAAAGGAGATTAGGGAAGAAGTATGACAAGTCTGTGAATTTTCACTTTACTTATTTAACTTATACGTGGAATATATCATGAAAAATATGTAATGAATATTGAATGGGGAAGTGGGTGAAAGGAAAGAGAGAATTTAGAACTGAAAATAAAGTAAAATTTAAAAGAAGGAAAGAAAAAGGAAGGAAGGAAGAAAGGAAGGCCCAGAGAATCATCAATGAAACTCAGATGATTAACAGTGAAAAGATGGTAGGATACAGCATAAATGCACAAGAATCACTAGCATTTCTATATAGTACTAACAAAAGCCAGGGAAAAATAAGAGAAATTCTACAGAAAACAGCTATAAATAGTATGGACAGCTGGGAGTTAACAAATTAAGATATATAAGATTTGTATGAATATAAATATATCATGCTTCACAGAAATAAAGGAGATTAACTGGAGAGATTTCACTGCTCATAATTGGACTATAGCAATATAATAATTGCCAATACTAATTATAATACAGATTTAGTAGTATACCCAAATTAACATGGAACATATTTTTTTTAATTAGTTCTGAAATTAAATACTAAAACAACAAAGCATTTCTTTATGTTTTTCTACTATATTCTCATCCAGGAGCTCTCAGGACTACTTTTTATTCTTGTTGCCTCTGAATACAAGATATGTGTATCTTAAATGCTACACATTTCTCTGGTCATGCTGGCACTCTCTTTGCTGGAGGTGCCCCCTTCCCTATTGCCTGTGGTCTTCTAACTGACTTTTTGGCAGGTCTGGGGTAGAAGGCATTTGCTATAATCTCTAATACGATTTCTTTATTCTCATGCAGTCCAGTGAGAACTTCAGGCTTTTACTGAAATAGGTATGTGGGAGCAGGCACACAGATGGAGCTGTGTTGGTGAAGATGTGAACTAATACAGCTGTTCTGGATTTCAATTTGAAATTACACAATAAAAGTGACTAAACTATCTATTCCCTTTGTCTGAGCAATCCCACTATCCTGCCCATAGCCTAAAGAATTAAAATAAAACCTATACATGTATGAGGCAGCTACATGGCACAGTGTATAGACCCTGGGCTTGGAATCAAGGAAGACTCAGTTTCCTGAATTCAAATGTGACTAGAAACTTGCTAGTTGTATAATCCTGGGCAAATCACTTAACCCTATTTGCCTCAGTTCCTCATCTGTAAAAGGAGCTAGAGAACGAAACGTGAAACCACTTTACCAAGAAAACCCCAAATGCAGTCAGGAAGAGTCAGACACAACTGAAATAACTGAACATATACAAGTACACCAAAATATCCATAGCAGCATGCTTTGTGGTAGCCAATCACTAGAAACAAATAAGTGCCAGTGAACTGGGGAATGGCTGAAAAAAACTACAGTACATGGAGTGTTCTTGTGAGACAATAACTAGTCAATATATAGAAAGATTTTTATGAATTGATACAGAGCAAAATAAGCAGATCCAAGAGGATATACATAAAGACTTTCACCACGTAAGTGAAAAGACGACTAAAAAGAAGTTGAACTCAGTAAGGGAAAAAACAAAAAAGGTCTTAGAAAACATATATTTTTTTTAAATAGCTCCTATGTGGGTAGAGGAAAAGGAACTACTAAAGTAGAATATTTATATACATTGTCAGACAAGATTTCTGTACTGGATGTTTTTGCTTGTTTTTCTTTGTCACAAAGGAAGGTTCAATCTGGAACATGTGGTGGGAAATAACTGACCTAAAGACAAGAAGTATCAATGAAATTTTTAAAAGGAAAAAGTACCAAATGAGCTACACAATTCCCAAAGAAATAAAAAGCAGTAAAGGAACAAAGCAAAAATATAATCAATTCTATTGCCCATATGGTACAGTGAAGAAAGGTTATTTAAACAGTGATAATTTTAAGATAACTAATTTTATGTTTTCCAAATCAATTTTTCTTAGGAGCAAAGTAATGAAATGCTGCATTTTTTTTTTTCTGCAAGGCAATTAGAATTAAGTAGCTTGCCCAGGGTAACATAGCCAGTAAGTGTTAAGTGTCTGGTCTGGGACTGGATTTGAACTCAGGTCCTCCTTACTATCCACTGCACCACCTAGCTTCATTTTAAGCATTTAGAGTGTTACTAAAATGTTCTTTGCTTTCCAGAACTCAGGAATGTTACACTATTCCTTTGAGAAATATGAATATTAAAAAAGAAGTTGTAGGATGAATTATAACTCATGAGTTGGAATAAAGTAGACACATTACAATGATTAACAGAAATTATACTGCATAATTTTGCTAGATTGCTTTAAACTGTTATAGTGGTAACTATGTATATGTGATCTGAAAATTAAGAACGTATTTCTGAAAAAAATAAATCTGGATACAACTTGGGACCTATCATATAAAACGCTTTTCATAAAATACAAAAAACATTATCATTCTATAATTGAGTTTGCAAATTTTGTGTTATTTTATGTTTTATTAAAGACTTGATTTGTATTTTTTTTAATTAAGGGAGGTGTGTTTTACTACTTCGCAGGAGATGGGATTATCTCATTTTAAGTAAGTAATATTTTGAGGGTATCTGTTCCCTGTCAACTTTTTACAGGTTCTACTGTACTTGTATTTGGACAAAACAAAAGTCCATAATGAATGATTTTACTAATAATTTTTAAAACTTCTTATTTTAATCAGTGCTTTCCAAAAGCAACATAATTAAGCACTAAAAGCATAACCTAGAATTTCGTTTAAGGTTCACAGCCTAAATAGCATCAGTCTAGCATTAAGACAAGTTTTTCCTAAATAAAAGGCTACCCAGCAACAAGTAAAAATCTCCCTGATTATGGATAACAAATAAGTACAAGTGGCTTAGGAAAAGCTAGATGATTCACACTGATCAGTATAAAACACAGAATTAAAAATTCTACTATTCATAGCAAACCTGATTCTTTAACAGATTCTGTCTGTAATAACTGTTTCTTCTCTGATTTTCCTCGGATTTCTTCATCCAATTCTTCTTTCTGCTTTATAATGTTGTTTCGGGGAACTGGAATACTTTCAAAATAGCCAGAGGTCAGCAGTTTAGACAATAGATCCTTCATGTGTTTGTCTAAGAAAGAGGGCCATTAAAAGGATTAGAAACCTTGCAACCTTTAGTTTGCAAACACACACACACACACACACACACACACACACACACACACACACACAAGATGTGGGCACAGCAAAATTAAAAGAATAAAAAACAAAAAGAATTGAAGTTTAACCTCAGATATGACAGAAGCCCATTTTTCTTCTTTAACAAGAGGCAGGCATTAGAACAAAACTGGTGGTTACCTAAGAACTAGTCCATTTTTATGCCATGCAGAGTTTCATGCACAAAAACAGAATGCAAACTGGTTTGGCAAATCATTTAACCCAGGCTCCTATAAAATGACGGACTACCTTAAGGGTTTCTAGTTGGTCCATTATGAAATTGGAGTCTACTATGAGGCACAGCTAACATAATTCGTTCCCTATAAACCTTTACCCAAAGTCATCAACCAAGCATTTATTAAGCATCTACTATGGGCCAGGCAATGGAAATACAAAGACAAAAACACAATATGCTCTTCCCTCAAAGAATTTATATCCTCATAGAAAGAGACAACATGCAAATATATACAAAAACACACATATGTATATGCTTTCATATGTAAGGTAAACTAAGAAGAGAGGGAAAGAGAAAACTCAGAAAGGCCTCATGCAGAAGGGATGGAATGGAAGCTGAGGGACCAATTAGAAAGCTACTGATCTAGTAAAAAGGTGAATAATGCCTAAACCAGAGTGGCAGCCATGTGAGTGGAGAGAAAGAGATTCAAGTGAGAGACGGTGAAGAACAAAAAATGACAAGTTTTGGCAACTGATTGGATCAGGCAGAATAAGGAATCAAGGATGATGACCTCATGAGTGACTGGAAGAAGTTCTCCATTAATTCTAGCAGGGAAAAAAAATGAAGTCATTAAGTGAAATAGTATACAGAGAAAAAGAAAGGGATCCACAACAGACATGTGGGAGAATGCTCAGTTAGTGGCATGATAAAATGATGATTTAGCAAAGGACCAAGGTTAGGTCAGAGAGTGGGAGAATGAAGAGAGAACAGAGTGGCCAGTGATGAATGCTGAAAAGAAGTCAAAGCATGAGGATTCAGAAGAAGCTAGTGGAGATGGCAATTAAAAGATCATTGGCAATTTTGGAGACAGCATTTTTGGTTGAATGAGGTCAAAAGACAGATGTGCCAATAGTGACAATGGGTATATAGATCTTTTTCCAAGATGATCTAGTTTTCTTTTCTTTTTTTTTTTTGGACAATTAATTAATTTATTTTTAGTTTACAACATTCACTTCCATAAGATTTTGAATTTTAAATTTTCTCCCTCTCTCACTCCTCTCCCAGCTCCTGCCCCAAGACAGCATGCAATCTGATATCGGCTCTACTTATACATTCATATTAAGCGTATTTTCCATTAGTCATGATGTAAAGAACAATTAGAACTAATGGGAGGAACCATGAGAATGAAGCAATAAAACAAAACAACAAAGTAAAGGAGAGCAAATAGTATGCTTCCATCTGCATTAATAATCCATAGTTCTTTCTCTGGATGTGGATAGTAATTTCCATCACGAGTCTTTTGAAGTTGTCTTAGATCCTTGCATTGCCGAGAAGAGCTAAGTCTATCAAAGTCAGTCATCCCACAATGTGCCTTACTGTGTACAACGTTCTCCTGGTTCTACTCACTTCACTCAGCATCAGTCCATACAAGTACAAGTCTTTCCAAGTTTTTCTGAAGTCTGCCTGCTCATCATTTCTTATAGCACAATAGTATTCCATTACATTGAAATGCCACAACTTGCTCAGTCATTCCCCAATTGATGGGCATCCCCTCGATTTCCAATTCTTTGCCACCACAGAAATAGCTGCTATAAATATTTTTGTACATGTGGGTCCTTTTCCCATTTTTATGATCTCTTTGGAATACAGACCCAGAAGTGGTATTGCTGGGTCAAAGGGTATGCACATTGATCTAGTTTTTCTGGGAAAAATTAGGAGAAAAAATTTCTGGAACTAAATCTAAGGTCATTATTATCTGTGGCCTTCACTCCTATTCACATGCTACTAAACAAAGCTGGAGAAAATCACAAAAGCATACTGACTGTTTCATTACAAACTTATGTTACATAATCTCAGCTGAGCTTTCACTATGGCAAGGCAATCCTTTTATACCTCCCCAAATGACTCACAATCCCATCCACCACAGTGGTTTTTCCAAACCTTTTCATCCCTCTTAAAGTGTAATCCAGTGACACCGACTTCCTTGCTATTCCTCACACAAGACCCTCTATCACCTGAATCAGTGGCTGTCCCCTATATCTGGAGTTTCTTCTTCCTCATCTCTACCTCTTGGCTTCCTTTGAGTCCCAGCTAAAACCATATTTACTTACAAGGCTTCTTCAATTACCCTCAATGCTAGTATCTTTCCTCTGAGATTATCTATAATTTATCCTGTAGATAGCTTGCTTATACATGGGCACGTTCCCCCCCCCCCCATTAGAGTATGAGCTTGTTAAGGGCAATGCCTGTTTTTTGGTGAGTTTTTGTTTTTGTTTTTGTTTTTTGCCTGTGTGTTCCAAATACTTAGTACAGTGCCTTACACACAGTAAGCACTTAATACTGTTGACTGACGATAGAATCAAGCAACTTACTATCACATTAGTTAATGACCAAAAAACTGAAGTGTAGCTAAATCTATTATTCTACCACATGAGAAAGACTGTGTCTTTTAAATAAACAAAATGGATTTTAAAGTAGTGATTTATAGTTAAGAAGCAATACTTCACTTTGTTAGATTTCATGACTGCAGCTCCTGGACCCACCTAGAAGTACTTTCTCAATGAGCAAAAGATGTTAATTGCCTACATATGCAGCTCCAATTCTGGATTTATCAAGTCCTAAGGTATCACCTGAGGCAAAGAAATGTTAAGTGATTTACCTTCACAAAGTTAATGTATCCCAAGGCAGGATTTGAACCCAAGTCTTTCTGAATCCAATTCCAGTGTTCTAAACACATATCACAGCTGCCTCTATCACCCTTAAAGAGGTACTGTATGTTCTTTTTAAAGTGATTAGTAAATTCCATTTAAAATAACTTTAGACAATATAAAATACTTGCTAAGACAAACCCAGGAACTACATGAACACAATTACAAAACACTTTTTAAACAAGTAAAGTTAGATCTAAACAACTGGAGAAATATTGATTGCTCATGGTAGGCAGAGTCAATATTATTTTAAAAAATAATCCTACCTATATTAATTTACTTATTCAATGCCATACCAACGAAACTACCAAAAATTATTTTATACAACCAGAAAAAAAATAAAAATTCATCTGGCAGAACAAAAGGTCAAAAATATCAGGGGAATCAACAAAAAAATGTGAAGGAAGGCGGCCTAGCAGTACCAGATCTCAAACTGTATTACAAAGTGGTAATCATCAAAACAATTTGGTACTAGCTAAGAAAAAAAGTGGTGGGCCAATAGAGTATATTAGGTACACAATAAATACAGTAATAAATTACCATAGTAATCTAGTGTTTGATAAACATAAAGATCCAAGCATTTGTGAGAAGAATCAGTATCTAAGAAAAATTGCTGGGAAAACTGAAAAGCAATTTGGGAGAAACTAGGTACAAACCAATATCTAACACCATATGCCAAGATAAGGTTAAAATGAGTACATGATTTAGACAAAAAGGGAGATATAATCAAATTAGGAAAACATGGAATATCTTTCCTGCCAGATCTATGGATACGGGAAGAATTTATGACAAAACAAGAGATAAAGAACATTATGGGATGTAAAATGGATAATTTTGATAACATTGAATTTAAAAGGTTTTGCACAAACAAATCCAATGCAGCCAAGATTAGAAGGACAGCAGAAAAGTGGGAGAACATTTTTACAGCAAGTTTCTTTGAGAAAGACCTCATTTTTCAAATATATAGAGAACTTGGTCAAATCTATAAGAATAAAAGTCATTCAAGGAATTAAAGTTATCTACAGTCACATAAAAATGCTCTAAATCACTTTTGATTAAAGAAATGCAAATTAAAACAACTCTGAGGTACCACATCACACCTGTCAAATTGGCTAATACAACAAAAAAGAGAAATGACAAATGTTGGAGAGGATGTGAGAATACTGAGATGCTAATACACCGTTGGTGAGTTGTGAACTGATCTAACCCTTCTAGAAAGCAATTTGGAACTATGCCCAAAGAGCTATAAAACTGTGCATACCCTTTGACCCAGCAATACCACTACTAGGTCTGTATCCCAAAGAGATCATTAAAAAAGGGAAAAGGACCCACATGTACAAAAATATTTATAGCAGCTCTTTCTGTGGTGGCAAAGAATTGGAAATTGAGGGGATGCCCATCAATTGGGGAATGGCTGAATAAGTTGTGGTATTTGAATGTAATGGAATACTATTGTTCTGTAAGATATGAGATTTCACATGAGCAGATTTCAAAAAAACCTGGAAAGACTTACATAAACTGATGCTGAATGAAGTGAACAGAACCAGGCGAATATTGCACACAGGAACAGCAACATTGTAAAATGACCAACTTTGATAGACTTAGCTCTTCTCAGCAATGCAATGATCTAAGACAATTCCAAAAAGCTCATGATAGAAGATGCTATCCACAACCAGAGAAAAAACTATGGAGTCTGAATGTAGACTGATGTATACTATTTTCTCTTTATTGCTGTTGTTTTTTCTTTCTTGTGGTTTTTCCCTTTTGTTCTGATTCGTCTTTCACAACATGCAAGGTGGAAATATGCTTAATATGAATGCATAAGTAGAGCCAATATCAGATTACATGCCATCCTGGGGAGGGGAGAGAAGGGGAAAAATTTGGAACTCAAAATCTTATAAAAGTGAATGTTGAAAACGAAAATAAATAAATAAATAAATAAAAAACATGCGCATACCCTTTGACCTAGCAATACCACCACTATATCTATATACCAAAGAGATCAAAGGAAAAGGACCTCAATGTACAAAATTAGTTATAGCAGCCCTTTTTGTGGTGGCAAAGAATTGGAAATTTATGGGATGCCCTGATGCCTGATGGTAGTTCTGACCCTCTCCACATTTTAAACATTTAAGCTTAATATTAAACTTCACACAATAAAGTTTGTAGGCATCCATAAAGCAGAAGAGACTCACATGTTGTTCCCACCACTGCTTTCTCACTGCCTTCCAAGAGGTCCCAAAAGTAGAGTGATGACTGTTCCATCTGGTCTTCAATACTGAAAATGAAAAGCAGCAAAAATAAAGCAACTTTAGAAGTATGTCGTGGCATTGACACATTATAAATTCCTGTCCATATATAGTCAAAAGTAATTTTGTTTCCAATGGAAAGGAAAAATTAAACCTGAACTGCTAAAGCTGATCAGCCACTTAAGATTTCTAATTCAAGTTAATTTCTTAAACAAGCTAACTTAAAAAAAAAAAGCAACCTTTAGCCAGAATTCATTACACACATTTACCAAAAGGAGCTATTAAGAAACAGACAAGTTTAAAATTACAATTTACTGAAGTTGTATTGTCAACTCATGACTACTTATGTCAAATGAGAGGAATTAATATTAAGTTACAATATGGATTTCTTAAGGGCCCTTTACATGATATTTAGGCAGATAAAAGTTTTGTTCAGTCTAAGGTAAATATACATTTACACACTGCCTGAGCCTATACTCAGTAGGGAGGGAAATGGACAAACATGTACTGGTGATGGCATGGGGAGCCAGTGTGTCTAACTGCAAGAAGCTAAGGGCTGACTGCATTTTACAGCTTTCATATATAGATTTAGATTTCTTAGAAATCATATGTCTCACAGATGAATTTTAAACCCACTTTAACAGAATAAAAAAATACCATCAAACTTTCTAAAAACAAAAAAAAAGTGTATAAAGATTATTGGTTCAAAACAAGATGGCAAACATGGATAACTGGAAGGAATGGTGTAGTGGAGGAGAAAGGAATAAAAAATATTCATCAAAGAGTCTAATTTGTATAAATCTATTCTTTGTGCTTTGATATTGGGTTAACTTATTTAGTTTTTACCTGTGGGATGATGGCAGAACACCAAGTACTTCTCTTTTTCGAAAGTTCAATTATATTGGAACAAGACAAATTTTGCTTGCTTTTTATTCAAGAGCAGAGAAATAAGGATGTAAAAGTTTTCTGGGGTAATAAAAAGACCATGTTTTTACCTTAACAGCAAGTTTTTCCAATATTCTCAAATACAGCAGTTTTACGTTAAGGTTAGACTGATCTTTGAATAATCTTTTTAAGAATCAGTGCTACAAAGAATATGTGGGGGGGGGGCAGCCAGGTAGCACAGTGGATAGAGCACAAGCCCTGAAGTCAGGAGGACCCGAGTTCAAATCCAGCCTCAGACACATGATACTCACTAGCTGTGTGATCCTGGGCAAGTCACTTAACCCCAATTGCCTTGCCAAAAAAAAAAATCAGTGCTACAATACTGGAATATATGGATAGTAAGGAAAGGACTAGTTCCTTATCCCAAATTTACCCCTTCCAAATACTATGGCTCTTAATCATAGGATTTGCTGTTCTTCAAAGCTGTTTCTAATTCATTCCCAAATACCAACAAACTAAAACGTAGTATGTGTCCCATTTTAGGAGAACCTTTTCATTATTGTACCTCAAACTCTCGTTTCTCTCAGGGCATGTGAGTTTTGAAAACTTAATGAGGTAGTCTAGTTCTCTCGAAGGCAAATACACTGCACCATTCAAGCCACCTTTGAAGTCCTCTTGTACGTGTTCTTGTGTGAAGTTCTGTAAGACATACTGAACTTGAAATATAGTCCGGAGCTTCTTTTTCTCAGCCTCAAGTTTTAACATGTGCTCTCTTCTCTGAGCCTTCTTCTGGGCTTTCAGGAGCTATTAAAAATAAATTCTTATTAAAATGGGCTGTTGGCTATACCTCCCAATTAGCAATTTCATATACAGAAAATTAGGCCTGTAAGATTTAGAGCTAAAAAGGACTTCATATAAAAGCTAGTCTACTTCCTTATTTTACAAGCCCAGGAGATGAAGACTTAAAATAGCAGAGCTAGGATTCCAAATCACATCCTCTGACTTCAAATCTAGCGCTTTCCCTACATGGTGCTACCTTTATCCTATAAGCCACTGAAATTGTACTCTTAGAACATCTAACCCAAAACAGCTAAAGATTCTCAAATCTCATGTGACAATTAAAAAAGTTAATAGAATATGTAGCCAATTCTAATTATGCCAATTTACAACTAAGTGCTTTTAAACCTACCAAATAAATACTTATTAAGCACTTACTATAAACCAGGTACTTTGCAAAGTGCTGGAAAGCTAAAGAAAACATCAAAAACAGTCTTTGTCTTTAAGGAGCTTATATTCTAATTGGGGAGAAGATAAAATTGGAATATACAAGGTAAGTACAGAGTAAATGGAAGGTAGGCGGTTTGGGGAGGGGGCAAAGCACCTAGAGGAGGTTGCGCTTGAGCCAAATTTTAAAGGAAGCCAAAGACTCGAAGAGATCTCTTAAAGATGGAAGTTAGGAAGAAGAACAGATAAATGTTCTACTACTACCTTTTTGATACAAATAGGAAAGACAGATATAAAAATGTAGAAAAAACTGAGACAAAAAGAAGTCAAATTACCTAAGATTATCCGGTTAGTGGCAGTGTTAGGACTAGAACCCAGTCTCCTGCCAGCCAACACACTACTACTATTCTATCATCTACCATGAGGAGAATCAATGAAATACACAGTTAATCCTAAAAAGGTGACCAACTTTTATCAGAGTAATTTAAAATCAAAATTATATATGTATGTATTATTAATAATATATATTACACATACATATATGCTACACATATACACATGTGTGTATGTATGTGTATGTATACACACATATACATATTAATTCTCAGTATATATTTTGCTCTTCATGCCCCATACAGTAAAAAGCCTAAAACGCAGCTGCAAAGAAAAAAAGGACCAAGGCGAGATATAAAAACGGTCAGTTCCAACTAACCAGATGACTTATGTTGCAATAAAACCTATATGAACTTATATCCTAAAGCATCATTCCATAGAATTCTGCCCCACCCCCAATCTGTCATATCAAATAAGCAAATCACACTAAACAATAGTTTTACTTTACTATCTTGGTCAGTTAATCACAATGTATGATCGTCTAATGGAGAAGATCAAAGTGCAGATTAGCCAGACATATTTCAACCCACCAACTTTTTTGGTCACTGGATGTATATGATAACATGACACAATCAATTTGTCTCAATATACAGGGATAGAAGATTACTGGTGATTTCATTCATCTAGGAAACCTCCAGGCAAACTGACTTCCTCCACCAATGCAATTTAGCCTTAAAAGGTTTCCTCGAGTAATGAGAAGTTAAGTGACTTGCCTGGGCTCATGTTGCCAGTATGTCAGAAATTAGAATCCAGATCTTCCTGGCTTTGAGGCCAACTCGCTATGCACCATGCCATTCAACATATACTATATTTAAAATAATCAGGTCCACTGACTTCTGCCACAATATCATTATAGGACAGAGTAGAAAAAAGCCCAGCAAGTTTAAAGAAACAAACAAAAAATATTTGGAAGAATCTGACAATGAAAGAAAAGTACTGATGTTACTTGGCCTGGGTCTAAAACCCAAATATCTTGTAGAACAAACACAAGCATGACAACTTCTAGCTTGCATATACCCACCCATTATGTATGGATACAGGGTTTAAAAAAAAGTTTCCAACAAAACTACAAGGGAATTAATACATAGCTAATTTTAAAAATGTAAATAAAAATATGTCTAATTGAAATAATTCTCCAAAGATACTGACATGTTAAAAATATATCTATACCAGGTGAACATTATTGTGAAGTTATCTTACAAGTGAGCTATAGTATCCACCATTACCTAAAAGAAAAACAAAACTTAATAGCAAACAAATCAAGATTTTACTGTAAGAACTGAAAACTAAATAGATGCCCACTGATTGAGGAATAGTTCAAAAATCATGGTTGCCATCCATAAATGTAATGGAAGATGACTGTGTCACAAGGGACGAACATGAAGAATTTAGAGAAGATTTATATGAAATGATGCTGATTGAAGTAAAAAGGTCCAGGAAATATGTATGTCTGTGTGTGTATGTGTGTATACAAAATAGAACAATAGGGTTTAAATCCAACACTATTCAATTATACCATGCTTTCAGAGAAGGGTTGAGGAAATGTACCATCTTTGTAGAGGTGAGGATTAAGGGCTATGGAATATTGTATATACTACTGATTTTCAGTTACCCTATTCAAATTGTGTTGTTCTTCCTGAAACAACTTACATCTTGGCTGAGTCCAGAAAAAGTTTTTTGAAGCTCCTTGGCAAATTCCAAGTTATGTAATACTTCTTCATACTTTTCTACTGCCTCCTATAAAACAATTAAAAAGCAAATATTTAACATACACGTATCTATGTCAAAATAAGAGCACTCTACAATGAGAGAAGGGAAAGAGTGAAAAATCGTGTGTGTGTGTGTGTGTGTGTGTGTGTGTACAGTTCTCTTATAACGAAGGGCAGCAATTCAAAATTTAAAGAGACGGTACTCATTTATGGATATTCTAATTGGGCTAGTACCTTGAATGGAGTACTAGTCAGTTTGCTAGTTTGAAATCTGAGTTTTTAACACTTCTTGCTAAGCATGAGTACAAACTGGATCATGGCATCCTCTCTTCCATATGTACATTCTTAAAAGTGTGACACATTAGTTTAATAGCTGTCTCATTACAAAATACAGCAGCATTAAAAAAAATTTCACTAGGAACCATTTGCGTATTGTTCTAGCACTTAACACTTAGGACACAGAATTTTTTCTTCCTAATCCAGATCTGAATCAGAACAATAAATATTCAATATTCCAACCATTTTATAAACAAAATTCCATACTGCTACCATAGCTAAAACAAAATATATGGAGTTCACTAATCAACAAGTATTTATTATTAAGTGCCAACAAGTATTTATTAGGGTAGAAGGAATACAAGTACAAAGATGCAAGAATCCCTACTGGAAAGGGAATTTATATTCTAGGGGAGATAATAGGCACATATATAAATACATGCAGTGTAAATATAAAGTGATTATATACAAAGTAGTTAAATAGAAGGCACAATAGAAGGAAGAGATGACACTAGTAGCTGACTAGGGGAGGGAATCTGAATAGGCTACATATACTTCATGCATAAGATGGTGCTTCAGCTGCATCTTAAAAGCAGGGAACTCAGAGGTGGAAGTAAATTCCAGTCATGGGGGATGGCTAGTACAAAGAGCCAGGAAATGGAGTCCTGTGTGAGGAACAGAGAGGCCAGTTTGGCAGAAATCAAAGAGTGGGGGAAGGGAATAACGTCTAAAGAGAGTGGAATAATAGGCTACCAATAGGTTTTTTAAAAGCTAAATGGAGGGCTTGATACTTGATTTTAAGAGGTAATAGGAAGGCACGGTTCCTGGTTGAGCAGAAGAGTCATACAGTCAGATGTGCGCTTTAGGAAAATTACTTTGGCAATAGCATACAGGATGGAATTGAGTGGGGAAAAACTTGGAGCAGGTTGACCAATTAGGAAGTTGTTGAAATAATCTAGGTGAGGGGCAGCTAAGTGGCCCAGTGGATGGAACACCAGCCCTGGAGTCAGGAGGACCAGAGTTCAAATCCAACTGCAGACATATGAAACTTACTAGCTATGTGACCCTGGGCAAGTCACTTAACCCCATTGCCTAGGTAAAAACAACAACAACAACAATAATAATAATAATCTAGGTGAGAGGTATGTAGAAGGGGGTTTAGATAGACAGATAGGTTATTCAAAATGCAAGTGAGATTTAGTTTAGTTATTATGTTCTCTTGAATAGGTCACTTTAATACTGTACTTTGTAAGTCATAAAGCACTTTTCTTGCAACAAATAACCTCTGTTAGAGAAGTAGTACAGATATTACTACCTTCATTTTACAGCTGAAGAACTTGGGGCAGGCTCAGGGATGTTAAATAATTTGTCCAAGGTCCATAGCTTAACATTACAAAGGACAACGCTAGAAGAAATCCATGTTTTTTGACTGAATTTAATGTTTCTACAGTGTGTACAATCACAGTAGCTCCTTCAAAGATTTTAAATTATTCAAAGTATTTCTGCAGAGGAAAAAAATTATCTTCTAAGAACAAGATATGTTTGGTGATATTAACTAGTTACAATAGCATATTCAATTCAATAAGATTTGAGTACGTATTATGTACAAGACACAAAAAACAGGATATTGACTAGAAAGATGACATCTGCCCATGGCAATTATCAAAACACTAGACTTGAATATCAGGTTGATTCATGAAGCCTCAGTAACCACATTTTAACTTAAATGAATGTTATGAGCCTAACTAAACTGTAACTGCTGAGATTCATTCCATAACACCTGGTTTTTGAAGAACTATCTTCCTAATGTGCTTATGGACAGATTTAGGATTTTTGTAACAGTTAAGTACTATAATTCCTTTGAGAACATGAGTTGATACTGTTTGCTGGAGAATGTATATACACACATGTACAATACATATACTGCTTTAACATACTTTTTATATGTTACAATTGTATATTGTAATGTCTAAAATATTAAGTTCAGTCTTAGGTGCAGGAAGGGCATTGGTGACTTGAAGAAGTACTGGGGGAAAAAGCAGGGTGGTGGTAAATTAAACATCATCATCATCATCATAGCATTTATAAAGTGCTTTAAGGTTTATAAAGTTCTTTACATATGTTATCTCATTTGATATTAGAAAAAACCCCAGGTAAATAGGTGCTATAATTACTCCCATTTTATAGACGAGAAACTGAGGATAAGAGGTTAAATGACTTTTCCAGGGTCATACAATTAGTGTTTGAGATAGTATTTGAACTCAGGTCTTCCTGACTGCAAGTCTAACACCACCTACACCACCACCTAGCTGCTTGAGGGAGATGATTCATGCCTGACGAAGCCTGAAGGAACCTTCGGACAATAGATTTGCTCAGTACCACAGTATTCTTAAGGTATTTGAAGGGCTATGACATTTAAGCAGGTTTACACTTATTCTGCTTTGTCCCAGAGTTCAGAACAAGGAACAATGGATAGAAATTACAGAGGTAGATTTTAGCTCAAGGTAGGAATAAAATCTTGTGAATTATTAGAACTATTCCAAAGTTGAAGGAGTTGCCTTAGATAGTAACGGGTTCTCTTTCATCAGAGGTCTTTAAGCAAACTGTAGATAGCCACTGCTAGATACAATGTAGAGGGAATAACTTTAGGATTTAGTTTAGGCTTCTGTGGCTCTGTGGGTTTCTAAGTGATGTGAAAGTAGTTAGAAAAAAGATGTGAGAAGCTAATTAAAGGGAATAAAAGTTGAAAGAAAGTATAAAGGTGAGAATGAATTGCCAATTTAGAAAAAAAGCTTTAAATCAAGAAAGAGAGGGTGAGAGTATTATGTTTAGAATTCAGTTTGAAAGACTGAAGTACTACCCTCTTTCCTTTACTACTTACTAAGTATATTCCATTTATCAAAGTCTAATCAAAAGAAAACAATAAATTCACACTAAGTTAAAGCTAATAAGATGAAATGAGATATTTGTAAAACATTTAGCACAGTTCCTGGCATAGTAGGTGCTATAAAAATATTAGCTATTATTATTAATCTTTTTTTTTCAAAGAATATATTTCATAAAACAGAGGGGCCATCTAGTCCAAATTAAAAATTTTAGGTCACATAAACTGGATGGCCTACAGCTGAGAGCTCTATAGATCCCTGAGCTATCTGGAACCTGGGTTTTGTCACCTTCAGAGACAAAAGGGTTAGAGTTTAAAGAGGCTTTAAAGTTGATCCAACTCTAATTCTGCAGTTAGAAAAACTGAGGCCCAGAAAAAAAAAAAGTAAAGCAATTTGATCACACCATGCAGCAAAGAGCAGAGCCAAGAATTGAACTCTTAACTCTAATTCTACATAAGTTCTAATTATAGAGAGGCAGGAGACCTTGTAAGATACACTAAAAAGTTGACTGCAATCTCAACATGAATGAATGTGATATACCTTCCTCACAATCCGAGACCCCCACCTCCCACTCCCTAAAAAGCATTAGGTCTAACAATGTTATAGAGTAGCACCTTTGGGCTCAGTATAAAGGGAAAAAATTGTAATAATTAGTATTTTCTAGCAGCAGAACATATTGCCTCAAAGTAACGAGCTCTTACTAGGGAGGGGAGAAATATATTTGGAAACAATATCAATAAAAAACATTGTTGTAAAATAGTATATTCTCCATTCAAGTAGAGCAGGGCAACCCTGGCTCTGTAAACTGCATTTAAAAAAAATATATTTTGAAAAAATATATATATATATATATTTCTTGATAACTATTTAAATATAAATGTTTTGTTATCCTATATTTTATCATTTAAAAACATTCTAAGAATGGGCCCATAGACTTCACTAGACTGCCAAAGGAGTGCACGACACAAATAAGGTTAAGAATCTCTGAAGTACAGCACAGGACAACAGGTGTCAACAAGGTTGTAGAGGGGATTATACCAAGTAATGAGTTGGACTAGATAATCTCCCAAGGTTCCTTCCAACTCTGATTCTAAGGTCCAGTAAGCTATACCATATAGATGACTGCCTCCACTCTATATATAAGCCTGATTCTAGTGAGACCAATTAATAGAGACATTCACCCAGTATAGAATTCAGGCAAACTGCCAAGCTAGTTTGCCAGCTGCTACAGAAAAAAAGACAATTTGACCTAGAGTTAAAATGTAGGATATAAGTGGGGGTGGAGAAAACCTGGAGTTTAAGCAAAAAAGCAGAGACAAATTACTGTGGCAGAAAGAAGGGCAAATAAAAGCCTAACTAGACACGCCAGTGACCCGAGAAAGAGAGCAATGCCTTATCTTTACTTAAAAGCACCTTGGTACAAGTGATCAAGACTAAGTTAAAAGACAAGTACATAAATATACCATACACACTCCAAAATTTCTCCCATAGTAGAGAGTTTGCATAAAAGAATCTCTTTAGGTACTAATACCACAAAAAGAGTACAAAGACAGGGAAAGTCATCTGAAGCTAAGTCATTATTCTTCCCTTACTTGCTCTAGTGATGATGGCAAAAGGAAAGAAAAAATTACTCAGCAAAAACTGACAAGGAATCCTCTTTGGGTGCTGCCCTGGCTTTGTTTCCTCATAATCCTATATTTTTGATAAGAAGAGTTGGAAAAGAAAAGGATAGAAACTTTATTTCAACTAAGATTGGGTGGCAGAACTTCAAATTAAAAGACAAAATCCACTCAGCTCTTTAAGAAGATGCAGGGAGAGGGCAGCTAGGTGGCGCAGTGGATAGAGCACCAGCCCTGAAATCAGAAGGACCCAAGTTCAAATCCGGCCTCAGACCAAACACTTGACGCTTACTAGCTGTGTGACCCTGGGCAAGTCACTTAACCCCAATTGCCTAAAAAAAAAAAAATATGCAGGGAAAGTTGGCTATTCTCCAAAACTGAAAGAAGAAGAAAAAGAATTACCTTAAAGCACTTGCCTCTAATATTCAGCACCCCCAATGACTATGTTATTGATAGGACCTAACAGCAAGTATACTTAAATCTCAAGAGACATGAAGACTCAATGAAACCTTTACTCTATTCACTGTATCTTCATTTCTCTTCCCCATTCTACAAAGTCCTTAGTCCTATCAAATCCAGAAGTTTTTCCCCTTAAAAATTGAAAAAGCAAGTTTTCTAGAGGATGACTATCTACTTACCAATTGGTCTGAATTGAGTGGCTCTCCATTTTTCAGGCGATCCTTATAATCTTCTAGTTTGAGCTACAAATAGAAAAACTTTTAGTTTGACAAAAAGTTAAGTTTGAAAATTAAATGTTTCTAAATTAATTCTACTTTCCTGCTATGTACAAGACATTTTGATATATGCTGGGAAAACAAATGAAAGACAACAGCCAAGTGTTTAAAGATCTCATTGAATGTGAGCCAGGAGATATGATGGTTTACATACAAATAACTAGAGTATAGGGTAAAAACGCAATAGGAGTGGAGCAAAGATTGAGCAAAAATGCTCTAGGATTTGAGGGAAAGATAATTTTCAGCTGTGAGGAAGAAGATCAGAAATCAAGATAGGCATCATAGAAGCGATAACACCTAATACTTTCCTTAAAGGAAGGATTAACAAACAAATATAAACAGTAATATATACTAGGTTTGGGTTTAGTGAAGGGAGAAAAATGGAAATGGTTTACTGTCTATGTAAATGTATAGTAGGATAAGGCTGGTTGAGTGGCTAGTATTCCAGTTTGGTTAGAACACAGAAAATATGAAGGGAATAATGTGAAATAAGGTTGGAAGGGCATGTTGGAGATAGATTATGGCTGGTCTTAAATGACAGGCTGAGGAATTTGCATTTTATTTGGGAAGCAACAAGGATCCAAGGAAGGTTTTTAGCAGAAAGTGACATGATCAGACCTTAGCATTAGGAACATTTGGGCAGTTATGTAGATGAATTGTAGAAGGGAATAAAAGAAGACAGATTAAGAAATTATCACAATAGTTTGGGCAAGAGGCAACAAGGGCCAGAACAAAATGTTGAAATGGAAGTTGAAAGGAAGGGATGAAGGTGAGAAATACTGTAGAGACAGAATTGAGGGGACTTAGCAAGGAAATAAATACGGGGAATAGAGGAGAGGGAAAAGAAACAGAAAAGTCAAAGATGAATAACATGGAGTGGTGCTCAGAGCCAAGTCCAGTTGTGGATATATTGCTTTCAACGAGCTGACAGAACACCCAGGTATGTCCAGAAGGCAGTTGAAGACAACAGAATTGATCTTAGGAAGGAAAGATTTCAGGTGTTTATACAGATTTGACCGTCATCTATCTAGATTGATATCTAGCCATGGAAATGTTCCTGAAAATTTCCCATGAAACTCAAGTGAAATTTAAGTTGCTTATCTGGAAGATTTGCATTTGATTAAGGTAAGCAAACTAAGACATTTGCTAGTTGAAGAATTTATTAAAAACAAAACAAAACCTGTTAATACTGAGAACTCCAGAAATGCTACTATTTCAAAGCCTCTATAATTACAGCCAGAGGTGGGGAAGGGGAGAAAAAAACACACATTTGTTTAGTCAAACTGGGTAAATTAAAGTTATTATAAAGTGAAAAAACATCTACTCTTAAAGACTTTTATGATTTAGTAGTATAAGCTATGTTTAGTACTGGCACACATATAGGACTATATTCCTAAAATAGGATCTTTGAAAGAAGGGAAAAAAAGTAAACATATGCTGAAAATAATAATGGATTATAGAGGACAGATCTGGAGGGAGGCAAAGGCAAGGGAGAGGAAATATAATGTATATTCTAACCAACAATATGAAGTTGAAGTGGTACAAAGGAGAGGTCCAAAATGTTATGAGCAATCAGAAGATGGAGATCACTTTCAATTAGATAAAGAGTCAGCAAAGAAATATATGAGGGAAAATTTCACAGAAGTAGGGCACCTAAGCTGACATTTGACAAAAAAAAGGTCAAAGTTGAGGGTGGGAGAATGAGGGTAGAGAAGAGGAGAGTTCATGCTAGGTACAGAGAACAGCACAAAGAGGTCATCCAGAACAGGACAGAGGAGTAGTCAGCTTGGTTTAAACCAAATAATAGCTTAACATGCTTTAAGGCTTGCAAATGGTTTTACATATGTGATTTAATTTGTTTCCCACAATAACCCTCAGAGGTAGGTGGAATTATTATCTCCATTTTGCAGAAGAGAAGCTAAGTGACTCGTCCAGGGTCACAGAGCTAATTAAGCATCTGAGGAAGCATTCAAACTTGAGGTTCCCTGATTCTTAATCCAGTGGTCAATCCATTATGCCCTCTCACTACAAGGGAATAGTATTGGAATGCTAGAGGGCTTTAAGCACCATAAGGAGTTTATATTATACTTGCACGGGGAGTCACTGAAGTTTTTGTTTTTGTTTTTGTTTTATTAATTAGAGGGAGCGATGTGATCAAAACACTGCATTAGTAAGCTTATTTTGGCAGCTAAGTGAAGGCTGAATTAGGGAAGAAAAGCAATTGGATGAAGAAAGACCAGTTAAGAAGCTAGTTTAAAAAAAAAAAAGCTAGTTCAAGTTCAAGTAAAAAGTGGTGAGGTCCTGAAGCAGGGTTGTTGTAATCAAAATGGAAAGAAATAGATACTATATTATGGAAGGCATAATCAAATCAACAAGACCTGGCAAACAACTGAATGAGAGAGGTGACAGAAAGAGAAAAGTCAAAGATGTTATCTGCTTTTTGGGTGACTGGAAAGATGGAACACTGTCTTCCACCAGAAACAGAAGTTGGTGTAAGGGCAGAGGATAGAAATAAGGAGTTCAGTTTTGTAAATACTGAATTTGCAATGCCAGCAGGACATCCAGATACAGAAACCTAGCAGATTTTTAGAAATATTGAACTACATGGGGCAGCTAGGTAGTGCAATGCATAGAGCACCAGCCCTGAAGTCAGGAGCACCTGAGTTCAAATCCAGATTTAAATTTAATCCAGTTTTAATTTAAAGTCAGGTAATTAGAAGCAAGGTCTGGAACAGCCCACTGTTCAGCATGGAGGGCATCCAGTCCTCTTTGTTGTTTGCTTCAACTGTACCCTTTTTGATGTGCCAAGTACAAGAGTTATAACTTTCATACTGAATTTAAGAAAAGCAACACATGAAAATAGCACTCAGGCTGAACCTACTATAATGTGAGAAATGATAAATTTTTGGTGCTGAGTGTATACACTGGTACAATGATAACCTCATGTACTCACTGTCAAGCACTTGATGGTAGTCCTATAACATTATGTTAGCTTACACACAAATCTAGTTAAATGCACTTAAAATTATGTGGTATATGCTCAAAGGCCATCACTCCTAAGTTTCCAATATACAGCAGACATTGCACACCATTTGCATAGACCATACTATTGACCTATCATCGATACGACCTAAGCTTTGTGTATCCAGTAAAGTTGAAGAATTTGTGCTGATCCATTCACATTCATACATTGCAAAGTCAGATCAGGCCCAGTCTGTGGCAACAGACAAGCTACAAGTAAATGGCCCTTCTAAGTACCAAAACCTATGACCACAAAAACTAGCTCCACATTAGCCCAATCAGACTTACCATTTGAATAACACACATTCACACACACACCTCCCATAAAAACAGCTCCTAAAGTTTTCAGTAGAACTTGGTTTCACATTTATATTCAAATATTTTAAATTCAGGGCCATAAAACCCACCCAGTGAGTACCACCATGTTAGAATACCGAGAGGGAATCACTAATAATTATTAAATAAATAAAATTTAATACATGAAATACTATTTAATATTAGCCCCATAACTCAAAGAAATTAGTTATGGCATGAATTTGGAATTTTTACATCAACCTTTGTAGTCACACTAGACCCATGTTAAACCTTTCACTTTTGATAAGCATCTCTAAGATTTACTTCCTGACCATGTTATCTTTAAGCTATAAATTAGTATTGCTAGAACTGTGTATCATTCCTCAAGCTTCCCATCACTGCTGCAGCTGTACTGCAATAACTGCTGCAGAAAGAAGACAAACAAGGGATGGGGTTTGCAAGTTATTAGTATTCCCTCTCTCTGAGTAATGCCCTTCTCATTTAAAAAAAAAAAAGATGAATGCTCTAATAAATCTCTAAGCATTTAGACAACGGCATGCAAAATAACAGTATAAAGCATAAACCCTTCAGCTAAACTGATAAATAATTCTAAATTTTGCTTTGTATGCACACTAGATCTTGATTCTATTCTTAGAAGGGGAGGTGTCTAAGTGAAACATGAATTTTTTGTTTTGAAACATCCCACCCAACAAAATGAAAAAAGTTACCTTCTTTTTTTCAATATTTCTAATCTTGTGTTTGAGACATATGAGTCCATTATCAATGTAGGTCTCATAGGCCTGGGAAGAAGTTACCACTGAATTGAGAGCAGACCGCAGGGGGCTCAGGGGAGGCTGGCTCTCCCCACATTGGCTGTGATTCAATTGCTGCTTGGCTGATTTCATATTCCTCACTTTGCTCTCCTCTGAATGGCCTGAAGGTAAGTGGCTACATAAAGAGAACGAAGAAAGCAGCACCATTGAAATAGATGTAGCTAAAATAAGGGAGTGAGGGAAGAGAGATAAGCATTAGTTCAGATAGACACAAAGTAGAACTCACGAAAAAAAATCTCTTACCACAGAACAAATATCTAATCCCATTCTCTCAAAATTCTCTATTACTGCCGACATCCCCTCTCCCCAAGTTCAAAGCCAAGTGAAATGCCCACTGCTAAATCTCCTCCCACTACTCTTTACCATAGTACCTGGTGCCAAGTACCAGTCCAACACTAGAGATTACTCATGAAAAAAAGGACAAATGTCCATACTGGCGATGATTCCAGAAAATTGAGCTTTTCCCTATAGTCAGGCAGGCAGAACTGCAAATCGAGCCATTGAAACGGCCAAACTAGAAATACTTTTCGTAGACATCTCACATGCCAAAATTTGCAGGACTCATCCCTGTCAGACTTGGAGACAGCTCACTTTAATTCTCTAAAGAAAATGCTTCCCATGCAACTTCCAAGTAGTTAAGATCTAAGATTAAAACATCAATAAGAAAAACCCTAGACTACCGGTTTGCACCTTCACCTCAATTTTCCGTAATTAACGGAAGCAGCAGCACCTTTGCAGGAATGCTGCCAGCCCTGGGATGCTACATCCTAGTCTATAGGTTTAGGTCTAGGCAGACCTCAGGAGCGCTGTTGGTTATGGTTTCCTTTTTAATAAGCTCACAAACTTTCACCGGCTAATACTTACAGATTCATCTTTAGTTAACAGCCATCAGCTGCCCATCCTTCTTTCCCTTGTTAATAGCACTGTCAAAGGTGAGTTTTAGTTTCTCTTCACTAACTATCTCCACTCCCTGAAAAGCCTCTCCCCCACTCCAATCAAGTGCCAGGCAGAGACAGGCTTAGCTTTCAGTAGGTAACTCGATCCCCAAAGCTAAAAGCTTTGGGTACATGGCCGGGGGATGAGCAGCCAACGCCCAGCGCCCTTCCACCCTTCCAAACGTTCCCAACTAGCAGACAGTGGCAGAGTAGCATGGAGTTTTTCCAGTTTCAAGAGAAAGGAAAAAACAAAAAACCTTGCCCTTGACCTCCTCTGGCCACAAGACCTTCCCCTGCCCCTGCGTCGCTGCTCCCCAGACCCCGAGAGGTGTCAAAGCCGCAGCCGCAGTTGCGGCTGCCACCCCCGCAGCGGCTGCGGTCCTCTCCGCCGCAAGCACGGGATGCCCTCACCTCCGCACCCCGAGCCTGAGCCAGCTGCAGCGCCAGAGGCTGAAGCTCCGGCTCCCAGGCTTTCCCCTCGGGTGGCTGCCGACGCCAGTCGGGCTGCTCGGGAGATGCAGAGACGCCTACCACCTCTGCGCTCCCTCTCCCCTTCTCGCCCCTCTCTCCCAGAGTCGGAGGCGCGGCGGCGGCAGGGCCGCTACGCCTTCCCAGCCAAGCCAAGCCCAAGCGAAAGCTCAGGCCCGCCCTCCCCAGCGCAGACCTTTTATAGAGTCCCCGCCTCCCTTCCTCCCCCACCCCGCGCCAGCTCGCTAGCCCAAATAGTTGCTCCTCCCCTCGGCCCAATCGCCGAAACCCCGCCCTTCTCCTGCGTACCGATTCCCACCCCGGCGGTCAGTGCAACCTTTCTGAGCCCCCAGTGTGGCCCGGTTTTTCTGCGGAAGGTCTTCGAGTAGGCAATAGGTTATTCTCAAAATACCGATCTCACACCCTTTCTGTGGAGCCCTTCAGCTAGGCAATAGATTATTCTCAGAGATAGAATTGAAAAGGGAGGAAAAGGGTAAAGGAGAAAAATCTGGAGTTAATTCGGCTGGAGAGGCGCGTTCAAGAAGTGACTGCATTTCAATGGAGAAGGACACACAGAGAGGCTGGCCCTTTAAATACTGTCCTTCATGGCTGGGATTTTGTGTGGCATCCATCCATGGCATCCATCATCGAGCATTTATCAAGTGCTATATGCTGTACTAAACAAGCTACTTGGACTAAAGAAGACTTGAACCTTCAACTGACCCAGGTCACTTTCAGCATATTAGGTAGTTATCTAGGCCTGCAGTACAGTTGCTAATCTGCACTGGGAGAAGGGAATTTCCTTACAGACACTTTCCCCGAACCCCATCTGAGGTCCCTAATGTTCCCCTACCCCATTTTGGGGGTACTAGAAGCGGTATGATCATTATTTCCCTTTCCCCTCCTCTACACTTCAATGCATGAGCTACTTGAACACCTTATATTCCCGTGAGTATATATCTTAAAGAAGTTTGGAAATTAACTTACTTATGGGTCCTCAGGTCCATGACCTTCTCAAAAGAAAATGTCAATTAAAATTTAGTGAGTGCCTGCCCACAACATTAAAGTCCTTATTCAGGCTATGGTGAATTAATCTACAGATTATTACTGTAATCAAATAAATGTATGGTAAGAAGCATGCAAAAGTCTGGAAAAAAAATACATTTTCAGCCTGGTAAAACAAAGAAAAAAGTGAAAGAATATTCTTCATTCAGTATGTACCTTTTTTTTTTAATCTTGAATCTGGTACTTTAATGGGAAATAAGAAAAATGTTAATTACACTTAATAATTCCATTTGACAGATTTTATTAAACATGATCAGCAGCTAGTTCTATACTTTTAGAAGATGCTTTACAAATAAGATTAATTGTGAGTCCTGGACTGAGGAACTAAGTAGAGGTATTTTAGATAAAAGATATAAACAGAGAAAGTTCAAGAATATAATCAGGGGAATAGTGATCAGTTTTGAAATCTTGTCCAAAAAATACAGAGAATGTTATTTAATTCAACGTTCCTTTATATCATGTTTTGCCATTGATAACCTTACTTTTATAAGATTTTGTATGTGTTTTGCAGCCATAATAATTTCCACTAATGTCTCATTTTAGTAGCAAGTCCCTGAGTGCATATGTGGCTTAATGGAGGGACAAACCCTAGATTATTCATTTTCATCATCACTCACAGCCAGAACAAGATAAACAGATGCTGCGGAATGTGAGAGAAGAACACTGTGCTGTTTTCCATGACTGCACAATAAACAGGGGCCATAAAAAGAGAAACAATGAACATGACTCCTTTTGTTCAGTAGGCTGGCCTGGATTTGGCAGGATTTCTATAAATAGAGGCCCCATAGTTTTTTCTTGAACTATTTTCAATTCAATGCAACAAACATTCATTAAGTGTCTAGCATGTACAAGTCACAGTGAAATGCTGAAGATAACAAACAGAAAAATGAGAGTAGCCCAATTCTCAAGTATCTTATATTCTACTGGATAAATACAATATTTTAATCCAACAATTCAATCCAACAGACTCACTCACTGGAGACACAAAAACAAAAATAAAAATCGAGTCCCCCAAAGATCCAAGTTTTTGTAACAAGAATTCAGTATTTCACAAAAATTGCTAAGAAAACTGGAAAGCAGTTTTGACAGAAACTAGGTATAGGCCAACATCTCACACTGTATGCCAGGATAAGGTCAAAACTGGTACATGATTTAGACATAAAGGGTGATATCATAAGCAAATTAGAAGAGCATGGAATATTTTACCTGTCAGATTTATAGATAAGGGAATACTTTATGAAAGAAAAAAAAAACAAGAGATAGAGAGCATTATGGCAGGTAAAATGAATAATTTTGATTACATCAAATTAAAAAAAGTTTTGCATAAACAAAACCAATGGAACCAAGATTAGAATGAAAGCAAAAAACTGGGGAAAATATTTTACAGCAAGTACCTCTGATAAAGGTTTCATTTCTCAAATATATAGAGAACTGAGTCAGATTTATAAGAATACAAGTCATTCCCCAATTGATAAATGGTCAAAGGATATGAACAGGCAGTTTTCAGAAGAAGAAATCAAAGCTATCTATAGAAATGTGAAAAAATGCCCTAAATCACTTGATTAGAGAAATGCAAATTAAGACAACTCTGAGGTATCACTTCACATCTATCAGATTGGCTAAAATGACAGAAAAGGACAATAACAAATATTAAAGGTGATATGGAAAATAGGGACACTAATGAATCAGTTGGTAAACTGATCCAACCATTCTGGAGAGCAATTTAGAACTATGGCCAAAGGGCTATAAAATCATGCATACTCTTTGATCCAGCAATTCTAGGTTTGACCTCAAAGAGATCAAAGAAAAAGGAAAATTCTTAGACTCTATGTACAAGAATAGTAATAGCTGCTCTTTCCATAGTGGCAAAGAATTGGAAATTGAGGAGATGCCCATCAATTGGGAAATGGCTGAAGAAATAATGGTATATGATTATGATGGAATACTATTGTGCTATAAGAAATAATGAGCAGGATGCTTTCAGAAAAACCTGAGAAGCCATATGAATTGATGCAAAGTGAAGTGAGCAGAACCAGGAAAACAGTAACCCAATACTGTATGATGATCAACTGTGAATGACTGAGCTATTCTCAGCAATACAATGATCCAAGACAATTCTGAAGGACTTATGATGAAAAATGCTAACCACCTCCTGAGAAAGAACTGATGGAGTGTGAATACAAATTGAAACATACTTTTTTTTTTTTTTTACTTTATTGTTCTTGGGTATTTTTGGTGTGTTCTGTGTTTTCTTTTGCAACATAACTAATATGGAAATACATTTTGCATGACTGCACATATGGTCTATATCAAATTGCTAGCCTTCTCAGGAAGAGGAGAGGAGAAGGGACGGAGGGAAGGAGAGAATATGAAACTCAAAATTTTTAAAAAGAATGTTAAAATTTTTCTTTACATGTGATTGAGGGAAAAAAATAAAATAAAAATTAAATGTGTTTTTTTTTTAAAGGAGCTAGCTACCCTAAAGGAGCTAGTATTTGATTTGAAAGGTATGCCAGGGCATGGGCAAAGGCAGGAATAGCATGTCAGTTCAGACAGAATAGACAATAGCCTATGTGATGGTAATGTAGAGAGTGTGTGGAAAGGGAAATAGGAAATAACATTGGAAAAGTAGACAGGACTTAAGTTGTGGAGAATCTTAAATGGCTGACTGAGTAGTCTGTCACCAATGACTTTTAAGTAGTTTAATGAAATAGTCAGATCTGGACCTTGAAAGATTATTTTGGCTATTGTATGGAGCAGTAGTGTCAAACAAATAGAAATGGATCCTGCAGGCCACATATTGACTTAGAAAACCTCAAATTAGCAGTATCTGTGTGTAATTGTATTTTTATTTATTTTGTTAAACATTTCCCACTTAAATTTTAATCTGGTTCCAAAATTTTCTGTGTTTTGACACCTCTGGTATGGAGGATAAATGAAAGGAGACTAGAAGCATGAAAAACAATCAGGAAACTGTTACAATTCCAAATGACAAGAGCTTGAAGTAGGACAAATACTCTGTGAATTGATAGAAGGAGACTTGTTCACTGGTGACATGAACAGTCTTGGGACATCTTCCAAGTCTGAAGAGCCCTGACTCTTGACTTTTCATGCCTTTAGATGACCAGAAAGCCATGACAATATAGTGAAGCTGCATCAATGAAAATGTGGCTTGAGCCTTAGGCCTCTGAGTCAATGAAATCTTGGGAACAGCTTACTTGCCTTTTAGGGAAAAAACAACAACAACAAAAAATTAACAGCCTGATTTACATAGGGGAGGGAATCTTGATAGTGACCCTATCACAGAAGAAAATTCCCATACAACATTTTGATCTTTCTCTGCAAAGAAATGCTTTTAAAATAAACATGAGGAAGCCTTATTGAATATTTCATTCTCATGGAACTAAACAGCTTAAATTCTGTCTAGTCTTCTACATTCTTCATTTAGGATACACAGTTTTTCAGATTCACTAAGTTTTTCAGCAGCCAGAATAATATTTGAAATTGCATCCAGAATAATCAAAATAATTTTTCTATCTTTTGCGGTTAAAAGGTTGATTACAGATTTCAGAATGTTAATTGTTCCCCCACTTGGCTATTTTATGACCACTCATAAAGCTCCTTACTGTGACTTTGAGACTCACTTTGACCAAATTCCAACCAGGTAAGGAAATTGTCTATGATAAACAACTTGGTTGGTTCTGATAGCCAGCCATTATGTTTGATACTGTCCATGCAGCCTCCTTCTGGATGTTGGTTTTGGGGGTGAGTCCATTACAGTCTGAGTTTGTTCATATGTCCCAGAAACAATTTTTCCTATAGCCATTAAGGAAGGAGTAACTACTGATAACTCACCAGACCCTACAATTTTCACTGTCTATAGCATCAACTCCCATTTTCACAACCACTTCAATCCAGCCATTAGAACCATCCATGAGGTAGAAAATGGCACAACAGGTATCTGCCACAACTTCTCGATCATAATGATGTAGGAGCTGAACTAAAGTGAGAAGAATTTGCTCAATACTTCTATTGAATGAGCAAAGTCATTTTAGGATAAAGATTTGAATGTGTACATGTAATATATAAATAAACACATGCTAATAATGATATATCAGGAACTGTAAGCAGAGTGAGAAAAGGGGTCTATTGAGCTATACTTGATAATCAGTCTCTATGGACGGAATCATCACCTATAATGTTCCTCAAAACCCATATAGCCTGTTCGCTGATTGAGCCCAGAACAGGCAATAAATGCAAGCACAGGACATATATGTGATTACTCAACTATAAGAACAGCTTGGCTTATGTGTAGTATGGATAGATATCTGTTCTGGGATCTGGCCCAACTTCTTCCAAGAGAGGCTGTGATTTCTGCCTCAATAAGGAGCAATTGACTTTTGTAGGGAGAATATAGTAGTTTTGTTACCTGCCCTGACGTATCTCTAAAAGAGAATATTAGGAGGGGCAGCTAGATGGCGCAGTGGATAGAGTACTGGCCTTAAAGTCAGGAGGACCTGAGTTCAAATCTGGCCTCAGACCAAACACTTGACACTTACTAGCTGTGTGACCCTGGCCAAGTCACTTAACCCCAATTGCCTAAAACAAAACAAAAAAAAAGAGAGTATTAGGCTAAAGTATTGTCAACCCTGAAAACAAATGACCAACAAATCACAGGGTTTTTGCAACTGCTGTTAACTCTACCAAAGAGCTCACATAGGTTATCACAACCACAGTTAACTCTAAAAAATAAATAAATAAAACCAAAGAGATAATAGTGGGCATAAGCAAAAAACTTTCTTTATTCCATTGGAGGGAGAAAGTAGACATATGTGCCAAGGCCTCCTCTAGTAGGAGATCTGCTTTAGTGTGGGCAAATCTCAATCCATATACCAATGGCTTGTGCGATGAGCTGCAGCCCTGAGAATGAAAGGTAACAGCAACAAAGAGACAAGTTTGATTCATAGCAGGGCTTCATGACCGAAACATGGGTCCTGTAGGTGTTTGCCAGAGCTCAGAGATCACGTGTGTTGGGATTTTTCAGTGGTTGAGTTCATCTAAAGAGTGAATGCAAAGGATTGTTGTTATGCCAAGCTCAGGGCACAGCTTGCTCACTGAGTCTTAGCCCTAGGGTGTCTCCTAATAGTAAAAAGAGAGGGTTGGTTTTGGCATGGAGATCCTGACAATATCTGTCCACCACAACTCAAATATTAGGGGTATTGGATCCAGAATAAATACCACTTTTCCTGATTGCTCTCAAGGGGAAAAGGTGAAGGAAAGGGAGTAAGCATTTATTAAATGCCTACTATGTGGCAAGCATTGTGCTAAGCACTTTATGTTACCTCATTTGAACCTCACAACAACCCTGGGAGATAGATGCTATTATTATTATCCCCATTTTATAGTTGAGGAAATGAGGCAGATAGAGGTTAAGTAATTTGCCCAGGGTCACACAACTGATTACTCTCAAAGGGAGGATATTTACCTTGCTGTTCTGTGTTTATACAAATGATCATCACAAATAACTATTAAACTTCTTTATAAAAATAAAAGTAAATAGAAATCAGAAAAGTTATACAGATTAGCACAGACCAAATAATACACAAAAGTAAATGAGCTCTCACTCTAAGAACAAGATGTGATTTCAGCTTCACCAAGAAGAGAACAATGGGAGGGAGAGAGGACATTGTTCTGCTCTTAGCCTTCTCTAGGATTGGAGGCTCTGAATGGATAAGGACATTTGGGGAGGTTGGCTTTTTTTTTTTTTACATTCTTGTGGCTTCAAAGCATTCCAATAACAAATTTAAATTCTGTATTTACCTCTCTTGAAGTCCTACACATCAAGAAATCTCTTTTCCACTTACACAGGTACAAAGTGTTGCCGCTCAGCATTATCTCATTCAATCAGAAGTCATGTCTCCCTCCACATACCCAGCATACAAGTCACAGGGCTGTTACTCAGGAATACTGCCCAACCTGAATGAGCATAGATACTTCATTCTTCTCCTAAGCCAAAACTTTTTGCAGTCCCTAGCAAAAACATAATCAGCTGGAATAAGCTTAAAACCTATAATTCTACAGCATAAACACAAATATCTGCACTTTAAAACAAGGGCAATTTTCCTAGCATCCTAGGTAAGCAACGTATGATAGCAATGAAGACAAGGGAAACAAATGCACAATTAAAGTACACGGACTAGACATGGCACTATACAAAGCATTTTGTTTTTTTAATTGAAGAGTTGTCTGACAATTCGTGATCCCATTTGGGGTTTTCTTAGCAAAGATACTGGAATGATTTACCATTTTCTTCTCCAGCTCATTTTACTGATGAGGAAACTGAGGCAAACAGGGTTAAGTGATTTGCCCAGAGTCACACAGCTAGTAAATGTCTGAGGCCAGATTGGAACTAGGAAGATGAGTCTTCCTTACTTCAGGCCTGACACTCAATAGTGTCTCAGACATCAGCCAATCAACTGGGGAAGACTGCTTTGTTAGACCCTTGAGGGTCTAGTTGAGATTACATAACAAATTTCATCTACATCCAGGACCCAATTAGTGTGAATCCCCAGAGATAGTCTCATGAATTCAGATTTGAACTATTCAAAGTTATAATTATGTAAAATATGGTAATTGGCTTCAACCTAATGGAAATCTGTAGAGGTAATTCAAATAATGAAATCTCTTCAGGAGATTTGTTGTTCATGGTACTTAATTGTATCCTAAACTTCTCAAGATAAATGAACTCATTTGGAAGGACAATGGTCACAAATTTAATGGATTAAATCAAAGGTGCAGGTTGATAGCCTTGCTAACTGAAGGTCTATTACCAGAACATCAACAAGGCACTAAATGTACAATTCTAACTGATTTATGCTAGGGAATTGCTTATCTTTTATCTCAATATTCAAGCAAGTGTAACAATAAGGAGTCATTCCATTACACAAATACTAAAAGTTAATCACTTCTCAAAAACCTGTTTTCTCGACTATAAAATAAAGGTTGAACTAGATGAATTCTGTCTCTTCCAACTTTAAAATTCTATGATTCCATGAGTCAATGCTCCTGTGTTGTTTTTTTTCTATTAATTTTCTTAACATCTTCAATGGGATAACTTTTATTTGGTATACTTTATATTTGTATACTGTATATTTTTATTTTGTATACTTTATACTAAAAGCCAAAGATGATAGAAGATGAAAAATTATAATGAATAAAATAGGGATGTGACTTCAAAATATTTTTGGTGGTATTCTCCAAATTGTACCCAAGGATCAAATTATAGAGATCTAGGGTATACAGTCTCTTTTACATTCTTGCTTCAGTTTCTCCCCTTTTTGGATCTAAGTAAAGGTCAATTTTGAGGTATTCCAATTATAAGATAATATCATCTCAAATTGGCAAGGACCTCCAAGGCCATTTAATCGAACTCTTACCTGAAATATGAATAATCCTTATAAAATCTCTAACAAACAGTCATCTTGCCTTTACTTTCATGCCTCCAGTGAGACTAGAAAGCCTTATTTTTTCCTGTTTGTAATCATTAGTACAACAGCATTTGGAATATTGTTCTGATAAATGTGTCACCCAGCTAATGAGTGAGTATCTGAGACAAGATTTGAATCCAGGTCTTTCTTCCTGACTCCAAAGCTAGTATTCTTTCCATTATACCATACGTGTCTCTGCAATGAAACTTCTCATTTTGACAGGACCACTTAACTTCTTGGGATCTCTGCTTCCTCTTCAACAAAACAGAGATAATAACAATGTTACTACCTCTCTTAAAAGGTTGTTGTGAAGAAAGCACTGTGTAAAGTGTAATGATTTGTCATATATAAATGTGAGTAGTTATCCTGTATGATGACTTTGGGGTTACTGTGACCTCAACATGGGTTATTTAAAAATATGACTACTATGTGAGCTATACTCCAGGCAATGGTATAGTCTTAGATGTATACCTACTAGATTGCATATGAGGGGTGGAGAAGGTGTCTCGAACTCATTATTCTGGAAATTGGCTAACAATAAGTTATTTGTGATGCTAATGAAAAACCACATTTCATATCCATTATTTTAAAAGTAAAATACTTATTTTGCATATGATGATAAAGACCCTAAAAGTAATGTGAAAATTATGAATTTGACTGAAAATTAGAAACTTATTTTCAATCTCATCCATAAAATTAAAGCATTGTCTTATTTAATTTCCAAGGTGATAATAGAGGAAATAAATTATTGCTCATGCTCAATATTTACGCAAATGTTTTGCAAATTACCTACTTGGTAATAAAGACATGCTGCTTTTCAATGAGCCATTTAATATAACTGCTTCAAGTCAGCATAGTCTACAGATTACTGGACAAATAACCGAGAGATTTAAAATCATTTAAAATTTTGTATTTTTTCCTTTGCATCCAGAACAACTGAAAACTATTATCCTTTTCTTGTTTATTTTAAACCAACTTACTTGACCATCTGAAGGCAGCTAGGTGGCTCAATGGATAGAGTACTGGGCCTGGATTGAGGAAGACCTGAGTTCAAATGCAGCTTAAGACACTTTCTGTGTGGGCAAAGTCATTTAACCTCTTCCTGCCTAAATCTATGGGAGCAGGAAATGGCAAACCACTCCATTATCTTTGCCAAAAAAAGAAAAT
Source organism: Vombatus ursinus (assembly GCF_900497805.2). Taxonomy (NCBI): domain Eukaryota; kingdom Metazoa; phylum Chordata; class Mammalia; order Diprotodontia; family Vombatidae; genus Vombatus; species Vombatus ursinus. The sequence goes on along the minus strand of NW_020954719.1, from coordinate 1,901,117 downwards.
AACAACAAAACCATGGACAGTATGGTCTATGGGGTCATGAAGAGTTGGATAGGACTGAACAACAATAATAACACTTAACCATCTATAACAAAGAAAGATTCAGCTACATACTTTTATTTAGATTGTCTGTTTTTATAAGTATATGCTAATATGACTTTGAAGACATTTCTCCACTAGTTCTTAATTTAAAGAAAATAAGTCAAGCAAGCAAGAGAGAAGGGGTAGTATATGAGAGATGTTGTGAATGTAGAAACAGCAACTGATTGGATACATGGAGTAAGGGAGAGTGAAAAGAACAAAATAATTATGTGTCATTATTTCATGTCATTGTATTGTCATGTAACATGTCATTATGAACCTCAGGCCCTGGAAGGATGATGATGCCTTTGACAGAAACAGGGGAAGTTTGGAAGAATGGAGAATTTAGATTTAATAATGAGTTCAGACTTAGACTTGAGTAGAGACAGGGACAGAAACAAGAAGAAAACAGAAGGTGCCCAGGATTGTCAACTATTGCAAATCCTGGTAGATTGATGAGCTACGGTCAGGGAAATCAATTTGCCTCCCCAGGCTTATGGTAAGCACATTCTATTGTATTGAAAAATAAATAAAAGGATGGACTTGGATACAGACTATTAACATTTCCTAAGAAAATATAACCAATATAAATCTAGTTAATACCATGAGGAAGATAAAACCACATAGAAACCATCTTAGCCAGCTAACTCTTAATGTCCTAGCCAAATAGATGGATAGAAGCAAAAAGCAGTACCTGGTTAGAATATAAATTCATTTTCAAGATCTTAAGCAAAGATTATGGTTGGAAATTATGAAAATTAATACTTCATAAAATAGCAAGAGGACATAGACAAAAAGACAAATTCATAGAAGGCTTTGTGAGAGATCCAATTAAACTTTCTCCCCCAAAATATTTAAGGCTGAAACCAGAAGGAAGTCAATGAATAGATCCTTCATAAAAAAATTTTTAAAGACTTCTATAACCTCTCTATCAATAATAGTCAAACTTACTTTTGGACTAACAGACCCAACATATTTTATAAGGAACACAGAACATGATGAGAACAAATATACAGAACAGATCAACAATACAGAAAACACAATATTGAGGGATTAATTCTTGAGATATCTGAAAGAGGTGAAGATACCAAACTCCTGATAGGAAAAGAAAATATGGACCTTATTATAACCAAAAAAAGTGACCCCTTGGATACAGCTCTGGCCTTGGAGTCAGGACAACCTGAGTTCAAATTTGGCCTCAATCACCTAACCCTGACTGCCTCACCAAAAAGAAAAAAAAAGCTTACTGAGGAAAATAATTCCTTAAAAATTAAAATGGAGCAAATGAAAGCTAATGACTGTGAGAAATCAAGAAATTATAAAACAAAACCAAAGTAATGAAAAAATAGAAGACAATGTGAAATATCTCATTGGAAAAACAACTGACCTTGGAAAATAGATCCAGGAGAGATAATTTTAAAATTATTGGACTACCTGAAAGCCATGATTAAAAAAAGAGCCTACATATCATCTTTCAAGATATTATCAAGGAAAACTGTCTTGATTTTCTCGAACCAGAGAATAAAAAATAGAAATTGAAAAAATACACTGATCACCTCCTGAAAGAAATCCTCAAAGGAAAATTCCCAGGAATATTATAGCCAAATTCCAGAGTTCCCAGGTCAAGGAGAAAATATTGCAAGCAGCCAGAAAGAAATAATTCAAGTATTGTGGAAACACAATCAGGATAACAAAAAGATTTAGCAGCTTTTACATTAAGGGACCTTGCAATATGATATTCTGGAGGCCAAAGGAGCTAGGAGTAAAACCAAGAATCACTTACCCAGCAAAACTGAGTGTAATCCTTCAGGGGAAAAAATGGACATTCAATGAAAGAGGACTTTCAAGCATTCTTGATGGAAAGACCAGAGCTGAATAGAAAATTTGACTTTCAAATACAAGATTCAAGAGAAGCACAAAGAGGTAAACAGGAAAGAGAAATCATAAGGGACTTATTAAAGTTTAACTGTTTACATTCCTACACAGAAAGATGATATTTGTAACTCATGAGAAGGGGAAGGGGATAAGAGAAGAGGAGGGGGTGATAGAAGGGAGGGCAGATTGGGGGAAGAGCTATTCAGAATGCATGCCATCTTGGAGTGGGGGGGAGGGAAAAGATGGGGAGAAAATTTGGAACTCAAAATCTTGTGGAAGTGAATGTTGAAAACTAAAAAGAAATTAATTAATTGATTTAAAAATTTTTTAAATTCTAAATTTAATGAATACCAAAAATTAAAAAAAAAAACATTTTCACATACAATGGAAGCTCCCTGTTCTCTCTCCAAACCCTGCATTGAAAAAATAAATAAAAATCATCTCTTTAAGTATAGTCAAGGAAAATAAATCCACGTTTGACATGTCTAAAAATGTATGTCTGATTCTGTACCTTGACTCCATGGCCTCTCAGTCAAGAGATAGGTAGCATGTTTCATTACCTCTGTAATTGGGGTTGGTCACTGAATATGTGACCTTTAAATTATGTGTGAGAGACATAATTTCAAGGTAATTTAATCACTTTATTAATAAGGCTACCATGTTTACTAATAGAAAGAGGCCCTTTTGAATACCAAAGACCCTCAATGGTGGTAGGCTCACAGTTTATTATACCCTTGGAAGAGTGGATGTTCCAGAGGGTGGCAATCAACTCTGATTGGTCAACAAGCAGTAAGAGAGAATGAATATTTTAAAGGGAGGTAAGCTATATTAAAATGAGATTCTTTGGGGTATGTGATTTGGATCACCCGTATGTTAGTCAAAAAGACTTATCAATTTCCATATCACCTATCCGACAAAAGGGAGAATTCACATTTTCCCAGGTCTTTCTGAATGAACACAATGAGCAAGAATCTATCTCTCAGCCTAAACTTAGAATTTCTTTTACTGTTTTTGAATGAGATCTTTAGTCTGGGTAAGTCTTTGAAAGAGTTTTCCCACACTGGTTGATTTCTGGAAGAAGAAGTAAAAAAGAGAAAAAAACTTGGTCCTGATTCAATAATTAGTTATTAATACAAGAGAGAAATAACCATTTCTTTCATTCCCCCATTTGATTCTATTGAGAGATAAAGTCTCCTTAATGAGTCACTAATTGATACTACAAACACTTTATAAAGAGTTCTTAACTATGGGGCTTGTAAGGGGAAAAAGAAAAGAGATTGATCGCATTGACAAAACCAAAGGGGGCCATCTCCTCTGTTAAGTAGACTTTATAGATAAAAGGTACATAGGGAAAAAGTAAACAGTAAAATGAAATCATCCATTTAAGGCTCAGAAGTCTCATCTCATACAGCTGTCTGGTTCAGTACCACCATCTGTGATCTTCAGAGCAGTTTCCAGCTGACTGGCTTCTTAGGTTTGGGTCACTTGTACAGTCTTCTTTTCTTGCTAAAAAAAAATCTACAAAATTGGTCTTAACACAATTTTAATTTTGCTTTGCCAGTAACCAGGTCAAATTGTCAAAGTTGGCTCAAACCTTATGTCTCTATTATTAGAAAATCAAATTGAGAACCTTTTAGACCAGAATTTATGATTTTTAGGTTAGCCAATTGTGATGTTGCTGTATCAAAGAAAATGAGATACAAATCTAAAATTAGAATCCAATTTTTATACTTGGCATTGGGAGGATGAGATTCTGCTAAGGAATTAATAACAGAACACTTTTTTATAAGAAGATCAACTCTAATACAAAAATGAATTCATTTAAAAGTTGTCAGATTAACTTCAATTGCAAAAAAGATGTTAGCATGGAATGTATAAATACATAATTTAAGAGCAGCATTTATTACATGAGATGTTTATAATAAAACATTTTCAACTTCTAGTCATGTTTAAATAAATAACCCCTAGTAAAAGTGAATTTCTCTTTAAGTCATTTATAAGATAGACCACAAGCCATTCTTCTCTTGAGATAACTAATCGTGCTGCTATTCTTTTCATTAACACAGAACTGAAACAGTTATGATATTAACCTCACTAAATTATATTATATCTTGGTTTCATAAGTCTTTGCATCATTTGCCTAATTATCCCCATACCATTAAGAGAAACTGAAGGACCTTAACTTACACAGGAATATAAAACTAATAAACAGATGGCAAGGCTAAATACTTAATTGTTTGGAATATAGAAAGGACTAAAATTCTAAATCAGATAGCTCAAATCTTATACCTGAAAAGATCTTCTTAGTTGTTTTTATATTGAGCACCTAACATGATTATAGAAATTTGCTATAAAAGAAGAATCAAGGACACAGCTACACAATAAGGGAAAATGTTCCCCTGTCTTGATGTCAAATTCCAGGCCAGAGTCAATTTCATTGAACCAGGTTTAAAGTCAGCCAGGTGGGATATTTTCATTGAAGAGGAAATATAATACTGGGGGAATTGAGTCAGGATAATCTATCTCAACCCATGCCCAGTGTCATTCTGCCAACCTCTCCCATGGGAACTCTACATGCAGTTCATGGTAACAGCATTCCTTGATGATTATACCTGGAGTCAGACTCAGAATAATATCAGTTACAGTCCCATAAAGTTTTAAATAGCAAGTTCTTAATCTTCAAGTAGATTAAGCTCTCAAGGATCATATATCCTAGCTAACAAGTATTGATTATAATCTCACAATGGTAACAGTAAGAGATTCATCATGAAAAATCACAACTTATCCTGATATAACTAGTACTCATGGTAAGTAGATGCTTTTTCATTCCCAAGTTCAACATTACACAAATGATTTTGCTTTAAGATGCTTAATAATGAACAATAAGACTTAGAATGGGATGTGTAAATATAATAATCCCAAATTGCATACAGATAATGGCTTATATGAAATATTATCTACAGTAAAACATGTTCAGTTATTAACCATGTTTAAATAGATATAACCATAGATTACTGTTCCCAGAATCCCTTTAAATAATGGGAACATCTTTAAGGTGATTCTTAACTAGTTTGCAAGCATTCCAGGACATGTACTACATACAGATTCTAATCCCTGATTAAACAAACATAAGTAAAATCAGATTTTCCGTTAAGGTAACACAAGATAGCACATAAGTTACTACTCTCCATTAACACGATTGACTATACTGAGATATTATTCTTTAAAACAAAAACAAAAAAGGTTCCTGACTTTAACGTCACAGTTTAATAGATACATATCTTCGTTTTACAAGCTTCTTTACCTTTGTCTAATTATACTCATATCATTCTGAAAGAATGAGATACTTCAGGATCTGAATCTTACATATATGACAAGTTGAAACACTAATTTAACTCTTGCTTTGGCCATGGAATGGACAAATTCAGATTAAAATAGCAAGATTTTTTTCCACTTGCAGCTTATTCTTACAAATAAAATTCATCAGATCTCCTAAAAATCATACAAAAATGTTTTACTTAAACATATACACAAAAGATTTTTTACTTAAGCATTTCTTTCTAAAAGTATTTTTCTTTCTTAAAAATAGCTTAAAATTTGTCCTGATATTAAAAAGATAATCACTAAACTTTCATGATATAAATTGGTTGGAAACCTCTAAACTGACAGCTCTCTATTATTCAACTTTAAAGCAAAAATAAATCTTTAAAATTGGAATTTATCAAAACTAAGTTGGTGTAAAATATCTTCAAGTATCATAAATAAATCCCCAAAGTATCATAAACAAAATAAATTCCTAATCATCACAAATTCCTAATTACTACTCCCCTCTCACCAAAAGTGCTTACAAGGGGGAGATTCAGTTTTTCTAAGTGAAGAATATGTAAAAAAAAAAATACCCAATTAAATTAGCCTTATCACAATAATAATGTTTACCAGGCCTTTAAAAATTTACATAGTATCTTTTTCTTTCTTTGTCTTCTCCTAGAGTATAAATTCATCCTGGTATAAAATATATCACTAGAAATCAAGAAAATAATTACATTCTGGAATCCCACATACATAGTGAATATGTGATAGTTCACTTAAATCTCCAGAAAAACAGCACTGGCCAATTGTTGTAAACCTCCAAATTAACTTACATATATGTAACCTTAGATGAAACTCACTCTACATTATAAGCAGGCTTCAACATTACACCCCTTTTTTTGCAAGGAGTATTTGTATCCCATTTACTCAGTAGGAATTCTACAACATAGCAAGGTCTCACACAGGGTTTATAAAAATTTATGACTAGATGATTCCAAAAATTCTTATAAGTTTACAAAAGAGATTTTACAAGGTTTTTTTCTTTGTACCTTTTCCCACACATTAATCAGTGATCAATTTTCCTTTTTTTTTTTGGGTAGGCAATGGGGTTCAGTGACTTGCCCAGGACCGGCCCCCATGAGGACCTGCTACCCCCAGGAGACAGCTGAGCAGCTCCTCAAGCTGATGTATCGATTTGGCTTCCTAGAAAGGCTCGTCAGCACCCAGAGCAGCGAGTTTGTCCAATAGTTAAATTAGATTTTAAGAATGTAGACAAATCTCCAATGTGACCTTGTAGCTAAATACACCCCCAGGCACAAGGGCTCCTGGAAGAGACCAACGCCTTTGTGAAGAGGTTGCTCATGCTGGTGGTGGAAAGAAGTGTTGCTAATTGGGACCTCCAGCTACTAAAAATTCTCTTCCTGCAGAAACAGGTGGAGGATGAGTCTAAAGAAGAGGACCTTAGCTCGGAGCATGAGTTAGAAGGAGGGTCGGACAGTGATGAAAGTTTGCTACCAGCTCCCTTCCCCAGGGCCTCCTCAGAGCCGCCCCCAGAGGAGGAGTTGGAAATGGTCACGGGAGCCATCCTCATGACAGAGTATGTATGTCTCTATTGTAACCAGCTCACTGACAAGGGGAACAGTGAAGTTTTCATGATGGTCAGGCCTGGGCCCATGGGACATGTGCAAAGCAGTGGCACAGCTGTGAAGACTGGAAAACCAGATTCCTGTGCAACGCCTGCTCCATTGGACGGAAGCCCAGCTCCGCACCAGAGTGAGGGAGTGACCATAGTCGGGTGGTGAGCAGAGCTGGTGGCTTTGTGGCCCATATGGGGCCTCTCTGTGCCCAGCTGGTCCTGGTCTGAGGGTCCTGAGCCTCCGGTCTGGCTGACCGTGGAGGACTGTCTTGATTGAGCTATTGGTCAGGTCAGTGAACACCAAAGGGACAGCCTGGCTTTCTTCTCTTCTCCTCCTCCACACTTAGTGTCCTCTGGAAGTCAGCCTTGCTATACTTCCGGAGGCTTCTGGTTGGCTGGGGGGGCTCTGGAGAATGTGCTGATCCTGGCATCATCATGCACATCACAGCAGTCCTAACCTCTCAGAGTAACTTAGAAGTAGCAGCTTCACAGAGGCCTTCCTCACTCAGTGCCCCACCCTTCCTGGGGCTCTGCTGACCTACTCCTGGGTCCATCTTCTGGTCTCTGGCTTTTCTCTAGTGACCCACAGGCTTATCCCACAAAGGGCAGAAAGGCCTCAGCTCCCTGTTAAAAGGACAAGCCATGACCTGCTGCCGCCCGGTGGCATTCCAACCTACATCTGTCTGGTTCCCAGCACCTCCATGATCATAGCTTGCAGGAGGGGCCACTGCCTCACTGTCCCCTGCCTCGGTGGCCACAGTAGGCCTGTCCACTTGTCCTCACCCCCTTGACTTCTAACTTAACAAATACACGCACATTTAAATCCAGCAACTGTGAACTTGGGTTAGAAACAGTTTTTAAAAATTGTGTATTGATTTTAACTAAGTAGGAACAAAATTGTCCAGTTGGTTCCTGGGCCCCCTTTGGAATCTTTTTGTGTGTAGTTTTTGTTACATTGATGTTGCTTTTTTAAAAATGTGTCCTTTCTCACTAACTCATTTCACTCCCTTGTTCTGAGTAAGTCCAGTCACCCAAGACTGATCAGCAGATCAGCCCTGAATGGAAATGTGGTGTCGCTTTGCACCTCTGGTCTCTTCCTCTGTAGACCTGGAGAGGCAATTCTGTCCGAGCCTCTGCGGGGCTTGGCATTGACAGCATTGCCTACTGGCCTTCTCCTGTCTTTCTGAGTCGTCTTCTTTTGCTTTCTGTTCTGCTCTTGGCTACCACAAAAAATACTGCTCTCAATAAAGAAGCACTTGGTTAGCACCCAAAAAAAAAGAAAATACATATGCTTGATAGGTTTTAACATTATGTCAGTAACTCCAAATAACTTCGTTAACAATCTCATAATTTTCATAAGTGATAGCCATATAATTTTAGATTAAACTTCCTCTTTAATTATAGGCAAAACTTAACTGGAAGTTTATAAGTTCTTAAATTACAATATTTCAGAATATTTCAGCACATGGTCAACAGGGCTGATAAGATGACTTAGCTTTCTAACCCCACTTTTTACTTTTACCAGTATAATTCTTAATGTAACAACATCTAGATTATAACAGAAGTTGCTTTTTCAACAACATAATTGATATAATAGTTTGCCAAATTTCACAATATAATAAATTTAGAAACAACAATATCATAAACAATTATGCATCTGAAACTTGAAACAAACCCATTGAGGTGACCTCAATTCAATTGAATGTATTTCCTACTTTACACAGAAAATCACTCATCTCATCACCATTGGCAATGTATACTAAAATTCCATGTGAAGTTATCAAGTATGAAGCAATTACATATAATTAGAGAAATAATAAAAACAATTAACATTAATGTAACACTTGCTTAATACCAGGCACTGTATTAAGCACTTTACAATTATGTGAATCCCACAACAACCCTGGGAGGTGGGTACTATCATTATCCCCTGACAGAATAGTAAACTGGGATAAAGAAACATAAGGTACCTTGCTTGGGGTCACATAGCTAATAAATTTCAAATCAAATTGAGATTTATAATCGCTAATGGTAACATTTTAATTTTCAAGACCCAGTACTCTTCATACTTCAAAAGAAAAAAAATTATTATACATAAATTTATATATTTCTATTTTTTTAAAAGACACGTGGTAACAATTCTCAGCTCCATATAATCTTTTCTTCTACTTTCTTAAAGAGCTGAATCAATTCGAAATCTTCTGCTTCCTTTACCTATCTTTGAGAATTTTCAAATTAAGAGCTGGCCTATGTATTCAGCAAATATAGACATATACTTAGAAAGATATATATAAAGTTTTACACATAGTTTGAATTCACACCTGTTATCATTAGGTTAACTTAAAGCACAACATACCTCTTGTGGCCTGCCAAAGGATTTCCCAGTAGGCCAGGAAAAATATAGGGTTGCCTCTGTGCACTCTCCTATTTGTCATGTGACCCACAGAAACCAACCATTATCAGTCTGTCTCTAGTCTAACCTATCTCCGGTCTGAAGAAGTTTAACCTATTTTAATTTTGGCCCCTACCTACTGCCAAGTTGTGCAGGTCTGACTTAAAGTATGCTGGGCTAAGTATTGTAAGTTATTGCTTTTAGAATTTCTTACTCTTAAGATTCTAGATGAATGATTTCTTTTCTCAAGGGGTTTTGCTGGCTAGGTGTGGCCAGTTTTCCCAAGCAAAGAAGCCTTTGAGAGCTTTCACAGAGGGAGTTAATTAAACAATTTTCAATTTGAATAGTACAAGGAAACATTTGAGATCTTATGTAATAATCACAGATGACAATAACCAATATTTTTTACCATATCTAATATTTGTATAGTGTTATATTTAATATGGCCTTCCTACAGATTATCCTGAAAGGTTGGTGTACACAATCAACCAGATGATCATCTAAACTAGTGGACTTCAGAAAAACCTGGAAAGCCTTGTATGGACTGATGCTGAGTAAAGTGAGCAGAACCAGGAGAACACTGCACACAGTAACAGCCACACTGTGTAATCACTAACTTTGATAGACTTAGCCCTTCTCAGCAATGCAGGAATCTAAGACATCTCCAAAAGTCTCATGATGGAAAATGCTATCCACATCCAGAGAAAGAGCTATGGAGTTTGAATGCAGATTGAAGCACACTATTTGCTCTTTTTTTTCTTCTGTTTTGTTTTGTTTCCTCTTTCTTGTGGTTTCTCCTATTGGTTCCAATTCTTCCTTACAACATGACTAATGTGAAAATATATTTAATAGGAATGTTATGTAGAGCCTATATCAGATTGTATGTTGTCTTGGAGAGGGAGGTAGAAGAGAGGGGGAGAAATATTTAAAACTCCAAAGCTTATAGAAGTGATTGTTGAAAACTAAAAATAAATTAATTAAAAAAATAAACAAATAAACATTCTTAGACTGAAGCTGGTTAAAGACTAATTTCTAAAAATCTTTTCCTCTGCAATTTCTAGTTGTTGTTGATTTTTTTTTATCCGGCAAGGAGAGCAGTGTTAAGTGTCCAGGGTCACTCAGCTAGTAAGTGTCAAGCGTCTGAGGTTGGATTTGAACTCAGGTCCTCCAGGCTCCAAGGCTGAGCTTTATCCACTGTACCATCTAGCTGCCCTGCAATTTCTAGTTCTTAACTGAAGTCAAAACATTGTATTTTAAACTAAGCATAGGGCTAGATCTTGATATCTTAAAATATTAACTCTGTTACTAATCTGCTACTAATTTTTTAAAATATATTTATATTGGTCTTTTAATAATTAAATCCATAACCCAAAGGAATTAAAGAAGAGCAAACTTTTCTAACAATATTTCTAAAAAAATGAATTATCAAATTAACATTAAGCAGTTGTCTTTGACACATTACAAATAAGATAATGGGGGTAACTTGGCTTACTAACAAACTTTCTGATCCATAGAGTAGAATAGCAGATAATAATAAATTTCACTTAAAATGGGACTAGAAGAAATTCTATTATACCTGGATTTATTTTCCAAACAATATCACAAAGAACTTTAATTTATAATTTCAATGATTTAGTATTATGTTACATAAGGGCTACTTATTCCAAGCATTTCATACTATGGAGTCATTATTTCCAGCTAATCCACTGCAAAAGATTTTAAAAGTGATAGTATACAAGAGATTTTAACTATCATACTTAGCAACACTTTGCTTATCAAATTACTCCTAACTTTACATAGTTGCTTGTATTGGCTTTCAAACCAAGTTACAAAAATTTTCCCTCTTTATTTTTTCTACTTACACAGGAGTCAAAGTTTGCCATGTGGCTGGCATGCCCACCATGGGGGTGGGCATAGTTGGTTTCACCTCAGCTCATCCACTGGTTTTTCTAAATCTCCCTTAAAACACACTCTAAAGAATGTTAATTCACCCCTTACATCTCCCAACTTGATCACAAATCATGACTGTGAAAGGAAAGGAAAGATCTAAACAATGAAGGCAGTGTGCAAGCCCTTTCACCAGCACAGGCTTAGATCTACAAATCAAGTTTAAAATGCACATCTGACTAAAATAACCAAGGTCCCATCTCTTATCTGGCCAAAATATATATTTTTTCCTACAGTTTTTTCCAGTCTTCACCTAGCCTCATCTCTCAGGATTTTACCAGGATCTTATGGTTTGATTCCCAAGAGTTCTGCTCCCTCTATGTGTTCCCATGCAAATGCATTCAAGCACTTTACTCACCTGCCTCTGGCACTGGCTTTTCCTTTTGTCTTCCTTTCTACATGGACCAAAAAAATCCCTTTTGCCAAGTGACTTTAAGTGGCTATTTAATTTCACTTTAGATGGTAATTTGCCTACCAAAAATCAAAGGTAGCTTTGTCTCATCAACCCTTGCAGACTACAGCTCTGGGCCTCTTGGACTGTTGACTTAAGGAAAACTTATTCCAAGGAAGTGCTCAGAGAAAAAGAATCCCTTCTCTGATTCCAACGATGGGGTATAGGCCCTGGAACTCTCCCCCTCCCCCCAAATTTCCCCATAACTCTCCCACACGGCCCTGTCATTCACCTGAGGCTCATCTCCGTATAATCCTTTCAACTGCCTTCGCATTATGGCTTTGACCCTGCCCTAATCTCCAATTCTCAGTTACCTCTAGTGCAGCCCAGCCCTCATTGTTTGCATCTGGACCCACCCTAGACCACCATTCCTTAATTCCATCTAGACCCCTTCCTAGATTCCTGGAATTAGCCTGGGGCACCGGGCCCTTCAGGTCCTTCTCTGTTACCTCCCACTCACCCAAGCTATTGGTCACCCCTTGATCACATCCAGATCTTCCCAGTCTTTCTGTATGAAACGTCCATCTTGTCTCCACTAAATTGCTCAGATTCCTTAAGAGTCTGGCCCGGTTGTATTCTCTTTACAAAGGCTCAGATTCTTAAAATCTCACCCACCTCAACTAGTGTTTTAATAAACCTTGTCTCTGACTGAAAGAGGGCTTGAGTCAAATTCATTCAAGGCAGGACCTACATCATTTGCCCTTGAATTTTGGGATTCCCATGCCCATCAATTGGGGAATGGCTGAACAAATTGTGGTATATGAATATAATGGAATACTATTGTGCTGTAAGAAATGATGAGCAAGCAGATTTCAGAAAAACCTGGAAAGACTTGTATGGACTGATGCTGAGTAAAGTGAGTAGAACCAGGAGAACATTGTACACAGTAACAGCCACACTGTGTAATCACTAACTTTGATAGACTTAGCCCTTCTCAGCAATGCAGGAATCTAAGATATCTCCAAAAGTCTCATGATGGGCAGTGCTATCCACATCCAGAGAAAGAACTATGGAGTTTGAATGCAGATCGAAGTGTTGCGGTCTGAGAGGTTGAGACCCCTCAAAGACTGAAGTACAAGATGGGGTCATCTGGAATGAATTCACAGACTCAAGCATTCTTTAAGTCAAGGTGGCAAAGATTTATTGTTACGCTTTTCAGAGGGCAAGGATTCTTAAGGAACCTGCAAGAGACTGAGGATGGAGCTAGGGTTTATATGGAAAAGGGCATGGGAAAGGAATGCCAGGGACACTGACGAGGTAATCTAAAGGTGAAGGTGTCTTTGGGAGCTAAGGATGGGAAAGTACAGGGAGTATACCAGACAGGGAGGGAGAAGACAGAGGTATGGAGTCTGATAGGAGGAAGAGTCCTTGGGCTGGGCAAGGCACCCCTCTCCCTCCGTCTTGATGAGAGAATGCTCTGCAACAAAGGGAAAGCTTTCTCACAAGACAGGAGCTTACTAAGGAATTGGGAGGCTTCCAGAGACATGATCTGAGGTCTGGGGCCTGAGCAGCCCAGCACTCTCTCCCCCAGCTTTGTGTAGCTGCACCAGGGAGACAGATAAGGGTCTTGCTGGGGCCCACACATGAGTAATTGCTAGGCACAGTGTCCTTGGGCTGGGGAGTGATTGTCAGAGACAGTGTTTCTGGAACGGAGAAATTGGGGTCCAAGTACAAGCACAAACACCCAAGTACCCCATCAGAAGCATACTATTTGCTCTTTTTTTTTCTCTTCTGTTTTGTTTTGTTTCTTCTTTCTTGTGGTTCCTCCTATTGGTTCTAATTCTTCTTTACAACATGACTAATGTGAAAATATGTTTAATAGGAATGTATACGTAGAGTCTGTATCAGATTGCACGCCATCTTGGGGAGGAAGGTGGATAAGTAGGGGGAGAAAATTCAAAACTCAAAAGCTTATGGAAGTGAATGTTGAAAACTAAAAATAAATTTGAAAAAATTTGAAAAAAGGGACAAGAATTTTGGGGTTCCCAGCACCCCGAGACCTCAATACCACCTCCAAAATTCATAATCAAAAGACAGAAAGAGAACTCTTTAAAATTAAAATTACCCATTTTAAACTTCAAACACAGATAGTCTGAGGGGGTCCTCCTATCTAGTGAATGCAGGCTATATCTTTAAAGACAAAGACAAAAAAAAAGGCAAAAACATAAAAGAAATCAAAGTTGAGATGTGAAAGCTATGTTCCTAGTTTGGAAAACATGATCCCCAGGACTAGTAGCTTTTACGAGAGCTCCCAGCTGGCCTCAGTTTAAACTCTACCTGCAAGACGCTTCCAGGTCATGCCTACTTCTATTAGAACTGAGGTACCAGGCCATGACCCCAAAATGACCTCTGGCCTTCCCAGGCAGCCACCCCTCTGCTGGATTACCTCATTCCTTCCTCCCTCAAAAAACTAGAGCTTCTCTCAGAGCCCTCTTTGGCAGAGGCTTCCCACAACTTGGGTGCACCTCAATTTACCCCCTTAAGCCTGGCTTGTCCTATCTTGTCTTAACTTCTCTGCTGACCTCCAATTTTGCATCTCCAACTGTCTTTCACACATCTCAAACTGGATATCCAGTAGACATCTTAAACTCAATATGTCCAAAGATGGAACTCACTATCTTTGCCCCTAAATTTTCTCCCATTTCTAACTTCTCTATTATTGTAGAAGGCAACACCCTCCTCCTAGTCCCTCAGGCTGGCAACCCAAATATCATCCTCAACTCCTCGCTATCCAATCTGTTGTTTATGCCTATTTTACCTTTGCAGCATCTTTCAAGTACACCTTCTTCTCTCCTCTGACACTGCCACCATTGTGGTGAAGGCCGGTGTTGATGAGGTAGAAAAGAGCACTTGAGGCAGATGGAGCAAACAGAACGTGAGATAGGAGATATAAGATGCAGGATGTGACCAGCCAGAAAAGTGATCAAAGAAGACTATGCATTCAAGTCCCTGTGGTGGACTTCTCTGTATGCTTTCACAAAGCACCCTCAATTCCAGAGCAACTTCTCCCCTCCCCTTTTCTGTTCTCTTTGCTTATCTGTATGATAAAGGCACCTCCAGACAACCTGACATCCCAGGCATTTTGGAGCAGTGCTTGCTCCTCCCACTCTCTTGTCCTCTTCCCCTTATACTATAAAACTGTATTTAAACCATACTTTTAACCTGGCTAACCACCTTTGCCTACTATGGGAAGCAGGGGCCGCTCTGCTCTCTTAGTGGAGCAGGGCTTGTGGCCTATGCTCTGCCTCCCACATGGAATAGAGTCCACTAGGGCTCTGCCTCAAGGGGAGCAGGCCTGCTTGGGTGCATCACCCCAATAAACGCCTTTCTTTAACTTGGAGACTGAGTGAATTCTCATAATGTCAGGTAGTATCCCAACATTCTTGAGGTCTACTCTGAACTCATCACCAGTGGCTACAGAGGTCTAAGCGTATTCCTTCATACCCACACTACTCTCCTGAATCTGACCTCAACAGCATCACCTCATACTTGGACTATTGCCATAGCCTGCCTCAAATCTCTCCTCATTCCAATCCATCCTCCATTCAGCCACCAAAGAAATTTTCCTGAAGTATTGGTCTGACCATGTTACACACCCCCTACTCAATAAACTGTAGTGGTTCCCTATTGCCTCTAGGATCAAATACAAAATCATCTATGTTTTGCATTCAAAGCCCCCTCCTACTTTTCCAGACATCTTACATCTTACTACTCTTTGTTCCAGTGACACTGGCCTCCTTGCTATTGCACAAACAAGACACTTCATCTCAGCTCTAGGAATTATCTCTGGCTGTCCCTCATGCATGGAGCACTCTCCCTCTTCATCTTCCCTGGCTTTCTTCAAGTCCTAACTAAAATCTGACTTTCTACAGGAAACCCTTCCCAACCCTCTTAATTCGAGTTCCTTCTCTCTCTAAATTATTTCCTTTTTATACTGTATATAGTTTGTTTGTACAAATTTGTTTGCTTGTTGTCTCTCCCATTAGATTGTAAGCTCCTTATTGGCAGGAACTGTCTTTTGCATCTTTTTGTATCCCTAGCGCTTAGCACATTGCCAGATAAAGTAGATGTTTACTAAATATTTATTGACTGACTTTACTACCTATGACATTGGGAAGAAGAGGGAATTAGGCTCACAGTTTCACTCCATTCCTATATGGCATCAATCCTATCAAGTTCAAGTCCAACCCTAACCCCAATTTCTTGGAATCCTGTCCTCTCAGGGTTTCTCTGTTAGACTGGCTGCATGTCTGGTCTAGAATCCTGGGCTCCAAGGTCCTCATGGCTCAAGGTCTAGTTCGAACTCCACTCCCTACATATAGAACTAAAAAGGACAAATGAAACAGCCCAAAACTTCAAGTCTGTTTTTGAGGGGGTGCTACACGGTCTAGGGAGAGGGAGAGTTATCCCTTAGGTACTCTCCTCTCCCCATTACTACATGGCATTACTTGATGTGAGTGAATGAGTCCTTTATTCATGGGTACACTGGAAAAGTATACATATATACATGTGAGTATACACATTTTTCATACACACACTCCACTTACTCTTTTCTGTGTGGATGGTCAGGCCAAACTCTTTTAAGTGCTTACAGATCTTTTTTAGGCTTTACAATATTCCAAGGCTTGATGTAACCCATACAATGTCATCTCATTCTGGGCCATCACCAGTTGTCCTGACCTATGTCCTGCCACTTGCAAATCAAGATATGACCCTCCTGATGTCATTGGTCCTCTTCAAGAACTAAGGACAAACAACCACAACAACAACAACAACGTCATCTGCTGATCCTACAGGAGAAAACTTATACCCTAAGGTCTGGATTCCTTGATAGTTCTGATTTCACCTGATTGAATTCTGGGACTTCTACATCATGCCCCGGGAAGCTGTTCATCCTGCATATTCATTTCATCCCTGGAACTCACACTGATGAGGACTAGAGGTTTAGGGGTGCTGTAACCCCAAGATTGAGACACAGGCCCTGCCTGAAGAAATTCAACCCAAATCTTCTTCCAGCCAGAGAAAAAGTTTATTAGAGATTAACCATATAGACCAGACTCTTAAGGAATCTGAACATTAGTAAAAGTCTCAGCCTTTTGGGCATGAGAAAGTCTCAGCATTTGAATGGGGGTCAGGGTGGTTCTTATATACACTAAAGTAACTTTGGGTGACCAGAGAAGGGGCTGGGAAAAGGGTCTAGGTGAGAATTCTGATTGGAATGTCTAAGAGATTGAATACACAATAGGAACAGATAATGACTGGAACTGGAAGGAAGAAGTTTGAAAGGCATCTGAATAAGATCAAAAGGTAGGGCTAGGGCTTTCAAAGGCAGATAAGGGGAGATAAGGAACCTAAAAGTTTAAGGGTTTTCTGGGGCCTGTAGACAAATGACAGCCAAATTCTTTTTGGCAAAAAGGGCAAAGGTCTCGGCTTCTGAAACTAAATGATGGGCCCATACCCCATCAACACCTTTGCAGTACCCTTTGTCCCTTAGGCTCCTTCTCTGCTCTCATTTGGAGGGCAGAAGCCTCTGACTCCTCCCAGAACCTCCATTTAAGGAGCAGGCCAGGTCAGCCATGTATTTATCCAGACAGCTGTACTCTTGGAACTCAGCAACCTCCTTTCTGCTTTCTTCTGTGTGTTGTCTTCCCCCATTAGATTGTAGGCTCCTGGAGGAAAGGGACTCTTTTATCTTTCTTTGTATTCCCAGGCTTAGCCCAGTGCCTGACACATAGTAGATGATTTTGCAGGTGTTTATCGACTGACTATTAGTTATTTTGTAAGCTACAATACTAATACTCTACAATATAGTGATTCATACATAAGTCATAGCCTATAATATAAGGAAAAGAGGACAACTGGGAGTCAAGACGGTGTCTGGAAATGTGGAAAGTTCAGGAAAAAATGAATTCTCAGGTAAAAGACGTAGGGGTATATTTGGCTGAGATTGTTTTCATATCCAGAATTGCTGGACTCAGTCTTCCTAGTGAAATTTGGGATAAATTAGTGACATTATAGACAAAGATAAAATTGAGCAAAGAACGATATAAAAAGATTTATGACAGCCATGGAAATATGTACCTAGGACTTATGAGGAACTACAGTGGCCAAAACTAAGACAGTACCTTAAAAAAATGTACACACTCTAACTTGCAAATAGGTTGTATTCTAAAATTCACAACACTGAAGGAGAAACCATACATATTCCTATAGAAAAAAAATGTTACCACTTGTAGTTAAGTTCTCAGACCAGTCTACCAAAGCCTATTTATACTGTACATATATAGGGAGAAATAAGTTTTTTCCCTGTCAAAAGAGTTTTCCTGCTTACAGATATACGTAATAGAGGAAAATACATGGAACACTGTAGTCAGACAATACTGACCTTTTCTTCAATCAATTGATCAACCTGAATTTAGGACTTCAGGCCAGGCCCCGAGTATACAAATAAAAGTAAAACAATCCCTACTCAAAGAATTTACACCAGAAAGACAGGAAAAGAGTATTTGTTCTGGATAAAATTCCTTCTGGGTAAAATTCAAAGCAGAGAAAGATTTTGTGAATTTCTTACCCAGAGTGAACTTTCATTTTTTATTACGTCATTTGGTATTCCCTATGTCTAACACTTTTCCATTCAGCTTCTTTTTGAGAAAAGTATTCCTTAACGTGAATTCAGGAATGCTTCTGAGTGGATTGCAAGCTTTTGGCTCCTTTCAATTTTTGGTATCAAAACATGTTTCCCAATATAATTTTCACTTTTGCTTTCAATTTACTTAGTTTAGATAATCTTGTCAAGTTTTTTTTTTTAATTCAATTTGATATAGGCAATTGGTGGCACAGTGGAAATCTTGAATCAGTTAGATCTGAGTTCAAATTCTGCCTCAGATACTTAGTAGCTATATAACCCTGAATAAGTCACTTAACTTTAACAGTTTTCTCAACTGTAAAATGAAGATTTTTTTTTTTTTTTTTGGTGAGGCAATCAAGGTTAAGTGACTTACCCAGGGTTATACAGCTAGTAAGTGTCAAAGGCTGGATTTGAACTCTGGTCCTCCTGACTCCAAGGCCAGAGCTCTATCCAATGCATCGCCTAGCTACCACCTAAAATGAGGATATTAATGGCACCTTCCTCACAGGTTTGTTGCAAGGATCAAATGAAATATACTATTTGTAAAACTGCTTAGCATTGTACCTCGCACATAGTAAGTATTATATAAATACTTATTCCCTTTCCCCTATACTCTTATTTCTGACTTCCTGGACTTTGAAACCATGCCCCTCATTCCAACCTCTCTCTCTTTCCCTCCCTCTTTAAATACAAATACAGAATTCAGTAAACTGATAGTAAGGCACCTAGCAGGTATAGGTGCTGGAGATAAAAAGAAAAAAAAAAGTCTTCTTCACCCTCTGTAGCAGATATTGGTACATAAGCTGCAATTATCTGTATGTTCACCTGTTTTGCATCATGAGTACAAGGAAAGATTACCAAATATCCTACGGAATAATGGTTTTTTTTGCCATTGAGTAGACAATGAAACCAACTAGAAAAATTGTCATACTGTGTTATACAAAGAGAACCTGTGATCCATCTTTCCATTTAGTCGATTTAAAAATGTCTTCTGGTTTCATTTATTGCTAAATATTGTCGCTATTGAGCACTTCCTTTTTCTTTCTTTTTTCTTTCATTCCAAAGGTATATAAATTTTGATCTCTGAAATCTCAAAAGATATCTTGGGGTTGAACCCCTAGATTTCTTTCTTAAGGACCAGGCCTTAAACCCAAATCATTCTGGTTCTCATTGACTGGCCAATAATAGGTTCCAGCCCAAGCCCCACCTGGTCATTGTTTGGGCCCTGATTGCCTCAGAGTGAATATAAATCGCAAGGAGGGTCTTTCCCTCCCAGGTTGATTGTTTTGTTTTGCTTTGATTAGGTAAAGAGGCCATTCTCTGACTCACATGGGTGTTGCCTCAGTCAAATTGAGACCTGTTAAAGACTTTAGCTTAAAAAGGCCAAGGGCTCCCACTACATCCATGGCCATTTCCAGTTGTCCTGATCTATATTTTGCCACCGGACCCAGATTGCTCTGGAGGAGAAAGTAAGGCTAGTGACTTTGCACAGCCTCCCTCACTTAAATCCAATTCACTTGCATGTCATGGCATCATGTCCCTGATGTCAAGGTCCTCTTTCAGAATGAAGGACAAGCAACAATTTCTAAATAAATATTGGTGTTTTTATTTTTACATTATAGTCTAGTTTCATTTATACCAAGAATATCAGTGCAGATGGAGTTCAAGTTATTTCAACAGTATGTTAACTTGTTAACATTGGGAAAAGATGAAACATTGAGAAAAGTGGAAGGTTCTATTATTGCTAAAGGGGACCAGGAGATTGTGGAGGGTTTTATATTCTCTGTTCATTGCACAGGTGGCTGTGGTCACCCTTCTGGTAATGAACATCTTCACAACTGGCTGGGATACTAACTGGACTGGAAGGTAGAGGGAGGTGCTCTCTCCCCTGCCAATAGTCCCTAAATTACTAAATACCCACTATGTACAAGGCACTGGAATACGTTTGTTTATTTGTTTATATTTTTGTATATGAGACAAACCCAAGAGACATTTTCTCTCCTCACAAAAATGAAACAAAAAGGTCTTTGTCCTTACACTGTTGGGCAGAATGTTAAGGGTAAGGGGAATTGAAATCAAGTGAAGAATCATTTATTAAGTAAGCACTTATCAGGTGCTAGGCCCTATGCTAAGCTCAGGGGGTACAAAGACAGGCAAAAAACCTCCCAACCCAACACACTCCTTGTTCTCAAGGAGCTCACAAGTAAAATGGAAGAGCCAACATGCAAGTAATTATAAACAAACTATACAGATATATAGATGTTGATATATGGAGAGAGGGAGAAAGAATAATAAAAAAGAGGATAGAAATATATAATAGAAAAGAGAAATAGAACAAAGAAATAATAGAAAAAGAATACCCAGAATATATCATAGTCAAATTTCAGAGTTTTTAAGTAAAAAAAAAAAAATTCAAGCAGCCTTCCTCTCTCTGCTACCCTCCCCAATCAAAAAACTTCAAGTACCAGGGAACCAACAGTCAATATCACAAATGATATTTTTAAAAACAAAGGAAAAAAAGTTTATAACCAAGAGAACCTTATCTGCAAAACTGAATATGATCATACAGGAGGAAAATAAACCTTCAATAAATAGAGGACTTTGAAGCATTCCTGATAAAAAGATTAGAGCTTAGAAGAAAATTTGAATAGGAGTCAAGAGAAACCTAGAAAAGTAATTACACTCCAATAATTGTAAGGGTCCAACAACAATAATAACAATAATAAATTAGCTAACTTTTATACAGTGCCTACTACATGCCAGGCAAGCCAATCTAATCCAATAAATATTTATTAAGCACCTACCATGTGCCAGGCACTGTGCTACGTGCTAGGGATCTAATTAATAAAAAGAAAGACAGTCTCTTTCCTCAAGGATCTTACACTCTAAAAGGGAAGATAACACAAAGGAGGCAGAAAAGCAGGTTAGGGAGAGATGGGACATCTCTATCATTGATATTCTAGATCTTTTTTTTTTTCCAAATGAATTGCTTCAATTTTATCAAGTTCTGTAGCATATGCCCTTGGTAATTTGATTGGTATAGCATTAAAAGGGAGATGAACCTTGGTAGTAGTGACATTTCTTTTATATTGGCATGGCCTAGCCATGAACACTGAATATTCTTTCAGCTACTTGTTTTTGTTTTTTATTTCTTTTAACACTTTGTCGCTGAATTTACACAAGTCTTTTGCATTTTGGTAGGTCAATCCCCAAATATTTTTATGCAGTTTCTAGTTTTTGGAATGGGATTTCCCTTTCTAGTATTAATTCTTGGGTTTTGTTATTATGTAGAAATTATGTTGATTTTTGAGGATTATTTTTGTAGCTTGCAACTTTGCTGAAGCTGTTTTCTCAACTAGTGCCTTTGCTGATTTCCTAGGATTTTCCAAGTAAACCATCATATCATCAGCAAATAGGGACAGTTTTATCTTTTCACCTATACACTTTAAATCTTTCTCTCCACTTACTGCTATTGCTAGCACTGACAACTATTATCAAGTTATAGTGGAGAGAGTGGGCTTGTTTCACTCCTGTATTTACTGGGAAAAGTTCTAGTGTATCCTCATAGCAGGTGCTTGCTTTTGGCTTTAGATAGATGCTTTTTATAATATTAAAAAAAAGGTACCTCTATGCCTATGCCTTATAAAATTTTTAGCATAAACGAGTGCCATACTTTGTGAAAGGCTTTTTCTGCATCTAATAGAGATAATCATGTGGTTTTAGATATTTTGATTTTTCATAGGATTGTGTTGTTTTCCTAATGTTGATCCATACTTGCATTTCTGGTATGAATCCCACTTGATTATAATGAATGATTTCCTGAATAAATTGCTATAGTCTGCTTGATAGGATTCCCTCAAAAAATTTTTTTGAGTCAATATTCATTTATATTATTAGCCTATAGTTTTCCTTTTATCTTTCCCTAGTTTAGGCATTAGGGATATATTTGTCTCAGAAAAGGATTCTGATAGGATGCTTTTTCAATTTTTAAGAATAATTTGTGAGGGGGCGGAGTCAAGATAGCAGCAGTGACTTGTTTGAGCTCTCCCCCAAATCCCTCCAAATACCTGTAAAAAAAAATGGCTCTAAACAAATTCTAGAGCAGCAGAACCCACAAAAAGACAGTGAAACAAATTTCCAGCCACAGACAACCTGGATGGTTGATTGCAAAGTTCTATTGTGCCAGGCTGGGAGAGGAGTGTAGTTCAGTGTGGGCACGTAGGCAAAGACCAGGCCTTAGCACACCTGGAGCAGGCTTCAGAGGACTGAATCACAGGCAGCTGTGGCAGTTTCCAGATTTCTCAACCCACAAATGCCAAAGACATTTCAGAAGGTCAATAGGAAAGGTCTGCCGGACCTGAGTGAGAGAGAAGCTTGGTCCCAGCCCTAGTCCCGTTGCAGCCCTAGGGCAGTGGTTGTTTCCAGAGCTCAGCCCACAGATGGAAGGAGAATCGAGTGGCTGATCAGAGACGGATTGCAGGGATCTTTTTGCTAGTGCTAAGGTAGGATTCTCTTCCTTTGCCAGTGCTTGGATCTGGGTCACAGTTCTTAGTGGTGGTCCTGGGGTGAGGAGGAGTACTAGCATGGTGGAGCTTGTAGTGGCAGTGGAGAAGGCAGAAAAGTTCCAAGGCAGAAAAGAGTGCTTGTGGTCACTCATAGACCACAGCACAGGCCAGGAAAAAAGTAAACACCTTGTCTTTGATCATAAAACCTTTGAAGAACTGATAATTTACAGGTCCCTAGAAGTATCTATGAAAATAGCTGCACAAAACCCCTGAATCTTGAGACAGTACATTCTCCACTATGGAAGCTGACCCCTACCTTAACAAAGAGTTTAATAGTCAAGTAATTGGCTGGGATCATGAGCAAACTGAGCAAAAAAAGTCAGATCACAGAATCTTTCTTTGGTGACAAAGATGATCAAAACTATCACCAGAAGAAGACAACAAAGTCAAAGCTCTTATATCCAAAGCCTCCAAGAAAAATATGAATCAGTCCCAGGCCATGGAAGAGCTCAAAAGGGATTCTGAGAAGTAAGAGAAGTAGAGGAAAAACTGGGAAGAGAAATGAGAGTGATGCAAGAAAATCATGAAAAAACAAGTCAACAGCTTGCTAAAGGAGACCCAAAAAAATACTGAAGAAAATAACACCTTAAAAAATAGCCTAACCCAAATGGCAAAAGAGGTCCAAAAAGCCAATGAGGAGAAGAATGCCCTAAAAAGCAAAATTGGCCAAATGGAAAAGGAAGTCCAAAAGCTTACTGAAGAAAATACTTCCTTAAAAATTAGAATAGAGCAATTGGAAGCTACTGACTTTATGAGAAATCAAGACACTGTAAAACAAAACCAAAAGAAAAAACAGACAATGTGAAATACCTCACTGGAAAAACAAGTGACCTAGAAAACAGATCCGGGAGAGATAATTTAAAAATTATTGGACTATCTGAAAGCCATGATCAAAGAAAGAGTCTAGACATCATTTTTCAAGAAATTATCAAGGAAAACTGCCTTGATATTCTAGAACCAGAGTGTAAAACAGAATTTTTTTTTTACTTGTCTTAGCTTTTTTTTTAAAATTAATTTATTTTGAATTATCAACAATCACTTCCATAAGCCTTTGAGTTTTAAATTTTTCTCCCCCCTCCGTCCCCAAGACGGCACCCAATCTGACATAGGCTATATATATATATATATACATTCCTATTAAACATATTTTCACATTAGTCATGTTGTAAGGAAGAATTAGAACCAATAAGAGGAACCACAAGAAAGAAGAAACAAAACTCAACATTAGAGAAAAAAATAGCAAATAGTATGCTTCGACCTGCATTCAAACTCTACAATTCTTTCTTTGGATGTGGATAGCATTTTCCATTATGAGGCCTTTGGAGATGTCTTAGATTCTTGTAGCTGAGAAGGGTTAAGTCTATCAATATTAGTCATAGCATAATGTGGCTGTTACTGTGTACAATGTTCTCCTGGTTCTGCTCATTTCACTCAGCATCAGACCATACAAGTCTTTTCAGGTTTTTCTAAAGTCAGCCTGTTCATCATTTCTTATAGTACAATAGTATTCCATCACATTCACATACCACAACTTGTTCAGCCATTCCCCAGTTGATGGGCATTCCTTCAATTTCCAATTCTTTGCCACCACAAAAAGAGCTGCTATAAATATTTTTGTACATGTGGGTCCTTTTCCCATTTGTGTGATCTCTTTGGGATATAGCCCTAGAAATGCTATTGCTGGATCAAAGGCTATGCACATTTTTATAGCCCTTTGGGCGTAATTCCAAATTGCTCTCCAAAATGGCTGGATTAGTTCACAACTCCACCAATAATGCATTAGTGTTCCAATTTTCCCACATCTTCCCCAACATTTATAATTTTCCTGTTTTGTCATGTTGGCCAATCTGATAGGTGGGATGTGGTACCTCACAGTTGTTTTGATTTGTATTTCTCTAATCAATAGTGATTTAGAGCATTTTTTCATATGACTATAGATAGCTTTAATTTCTTCATCTGAGAACTGTCTGTTCATATCCTTTGACCACTTATCAATTGGGGAATGACTTGTATTCTTATAAATTTGACTTAATTCTCTATATATTTTAGAAATGAGGCCCTTATCAGAGACCCTGGTTGTAATCCAATTAATTTTTAATCCTTCCTTATTGGCCCTTTCTTGTAAGATGGTTAATACTACCGGTTTTCTGTATTTGTTTGTGAAGTTTTTATTCCCTAAAACCTGGTCAATTTTTGTGAAGTATATATAATTAAATGGAAATAGAAAAAATACACATATATATACACACATATATAGGAAAACATATACACATATCTATATTTCTTTTCCATTTCCATGCAATCATCACTAGCTATCTCCCATATCTAACGTTTCTACAATTCTGTTGAGAGCCTTAACTTAATTTTGGTGAAATTTGTCTAGTTCTGAAAGGAATACATTTAAGTCTACCATAGGTTTTTTTTTTAATAACTTTACTGATTTCTCCCTATAATCAGATTAGCCCCTTCCCCCCCACACCTCACTTGGTTTAGGGTTATCACAAGGAAACTGATCAATTACCCCCTCCCCCCACTACCTTCATTTGCTTCTGCCCGTTGGACTATAGGGTGGGGCAAAACCTCTTCCCCCATTGCCTCCTTTATATTATAGAGAGCTCAAAAATCCCAGCCATCTCATTTGCCAACAGCTTGGCTTGGTTTTAACTCCATTATCATGCTCTACTCCCCTTTCAGCTTCCTTTGTAAATTCCTAGAGGGAAAGGTCTTTTTCCTTTTTAAATTTGTATCCCTAGCAGTTAAGTGTCTCGTACATAATCAAGTACCTAAAATCTTTCTACACAATGCTATCCTGTGCATGTATGTTGAATTAATTTGTATCTTAATGATGTTGAAAAGGAAGAAAAAACATACTAGGAATGAAATGAATTGTGTAGTTTACCTTTTAAATTTAATTTCACTGTTTATCTTCTTTGCTTTTTTTTAGGCAATTGGGGCTAAGTGACTTGCCCAAGCTCACACAGCTAGTGAGTGTCAAGTGTTTGGTCTGAGGCCGGATTTGAACTCAGGTCCTCCTGACTTCAGGACTGATGCTCTATCCACTGCACTACCTCGATGCCCCATACTGTTTATCTTTTATGTCTGTTTTTGATGTTGCCTTTTCTGAGGTCATAATTGCTACTTTGCCCCACCCTTTCATCTGTGGCAAAGTAATTTTAATCTCCAACTTCTTATTTATAACCATGTCTTTATATTTCATTTGTCTCTCTTGCAAACAAGTGTTGGATTCTACTTTCCAATTCATTCTGCCATCTTTCATTTAATGGCTGAGTTCATTCCATATATTTATGATTATTGTGTATTTCTTATCTTACTTTAAATTTTCTTTATCCCTACTCTTTCTTCCCTCTTAAACCCCTTTTAGCAATCCTCTTTCCCTCTCCCCATTTCCTGGCTGTTGAATGTATTTCTACAGCTAACTCTTTACATGTTTGTGTTCTACCTTTTTTTGATTAGTTCGGATGAAAGTGAAGTTGAAGTGACCCCTTTTCCCTTTCCCTTTTCTTTTCTAAAACTTTTACTTGCATATCACAAGTAAGTCAATTAAGTTCTTCCCTCTCTTCCCTTCTTCTTAGTATATGCTTTTCGCCTCCCTTTTCTTTTGACATAACCTCTGATGAAGAGTTTTAAATAGACTCTTGTAACATAACATTCTTTAACAGTTCATTCTTGTCAAGGTCCTGCGTGTTTATCTGTATGTACCTTTTCACGTTAAATCTGACTTCTGAATTTATAGCTGTTGTGAACATAATGTAGTGTATGTAGTGTAACCCATGCTGGAAATTCCTTTATTTCACTGATAATCCACTTTCCCCTATTATACTCAGTTTTTTAGGGTAAATCTTTCTTGGTTGTAGGCATCCTATCTTTTGTGTTTTGAAATATCACATTCCATGGTCTCCACTACCATGATGGTAGCTACTAGTTTTTGTGTGATCCTAATTGGTTCCTTGGTACTTGAACTCTTTTCTGGCTGTTTGAAGTATTTTTTCTTTGACCTGGAAGCTCTAAATTGTGGGATTTCTTTCAAGAGGTGACCACTGAATTCTATTTTTCTTTTGACCATTTGTTCCAGTATGTTTGGGTAGTTTTCTTACATTTTTTGAAATATGTTTTTTTTTGTTGATGACTTTCAGGTAGTCCAGGTATCTTAAGTTATCAACATTATAGAGGACAACTTTTAAAGTCTTTTAGAACTCTAATGAATGCAAAGATAAACAGTCCAAAGGAATAAGAAATAAAAAATGCCTCTCACCTCTCTGCTAGAATTTAATTTTTAAAAAGAAATTTGAATTGTATGCAGAAAATAGCACAGTATGAATTATATCCCAGGATGACTTTATAGACCACATTGCTCAAGCACTTTCATTATTTTTTAGGAAACTTTGGACAGATGTTAAAAAATGGGGTACTGGCAAATGTCATGATTTTCAAAAAATGCATAAGAACTATGATGCAATGACCTTGATGTTGACCTCTTTTGAAGTTCTAGAATGTTAATACTGCCTTAATGACATTCCTCTACTACAATTGTTTTTGTGAGGGACATCCTTGTGTCCTACCATAATGGGTAGGATATACAGAAACACACACACATTCCAAACAGAAATTTATGTTGGGTTGGATTCTTAACTGGTTAAGCAATCTTACCCAAAGAGTATTGGTTAACGGATCATAGGAGAGAAGTAACTAAAGAAATGGTTCAGCAGGAGAACACTTGTATAGTAACAGCAAATTGTGCGATGATCAACTATGATTGACTTAGCTTTTCCCATAAATACAATTCCAAAGGACTCACTCATGTTGGAAAATGCTGTCCACACCCAGAGAAAGTACTGATGGAGTCTGATGCAGATCGAAGCATATTATTTTCACTTTCTTTATTTTGTATACTTTTCCCCTTTTTGTTCTATTTCTTCTTTCACAATATGACTTACATGGAAATGTTTTCCATGATTGCACATATATAACCTATATCAAATTGCTTCTCATTTTAGGGACGGGGGGGGACCAAGGGAGAAAATCTGGAACTCAAAATTTTATTAAAAATGAATGTTAAAAATTATATTTACTATTTTAAAAGAAAAAAACCTGAATGTGCATGTCGTATGCCTCATTCTACACTGAAATCATGGTTGGTTGTCTTTGTAAAGGTTTTGTTACTGTGCAAATAGTTTGCCTTGTTCTGCTTGGTTCTCACTCTGTATTAGTTCATGGAAATCCTCCTAAGTTTCCCCAAAACTGTCCCCTTTATAATCCGGATAGCATAATTTGTTCAGTTATCCCCAACTGATCTGTACCCCGCCTTATATTGTTCCTTTGATGTGCATATGTCTTATTCCCCCAATTAGACTATATGGCCCTGTAGCCATGCACCATATAGCACTTAGCATGGTATTTTGCAGTAGTGGCCACTGAATAAATAATTGTTTCCTTAAAACAAAACAAAAATAAAGAAATGGTTCTATCCTAGTCTGCGCCCCATTTAACAATTTCATAAACCCAAATGAGATAATGAAATGACTTAGATGAAGACATATTTACCAATTTTGTGGGTAACAGTGCTGGGAGGGATAGCTAATGTGTTAGATAACAAAATCAAAATCCCAAATCCAAAAGTTATGCTAAAATAATGTTTTGCTGAAACAAAATTTTGAGCTCAAATTTTTGAAAAGTCAACTGCATAAGTAGAGGGAGGGGAGAAATATCTTGACAGTAGTTCTCAAATAAACAAAAGAAAACAAAGAAAATCTTAGGGATTTTAATTGACTGCAAATTCAAATTAGTGGAAGAATGCCAACAAGTTAATACAATCCTAGGCTGCATTAATAAATTATTAATAAATATGTAAGATGCGTTAATAGATATGTAATATATAGCCCTAGCATACTTCGGTCATACATATATGGAACATCATTTTTAATTTTGGATGCCACATTTTAAGAGGGACATTAACAAACTCAAGTGTGTCCAGAGGAAGGTGTGAAATGTCTTGAAACTTATGTGAGAAATGGTTGAAGAAACTTGTGTTTTGCTGGAGGATGAAAAAAACCAAAAATATTTCTGCAGCTAGAAGGAACCTTAGAGATCATCTAGGACAATCAATTCCCTGTTTGATAGATGAGAAAACCAGGGCAGTAAGAAGTTTAATGACAGAAATCTTCAAGTATTTGGAGGGGTCTCATATAGAAGGATAAGATTTGAGACCACACAACACAGAGAATGATTTTCTAACAAAGTGATCTAAACAATGAAATATGTTGCCTTTTCCTGCCCATCATTCCTCTCTAAATAGAATCCTTCCATTTATACATAATATAAAGTCCCCTCCACCTCTAAGATTCCATAATTCTATGAACTCAGTGGTTAATTCCACTTCCATTAAATCTAAAATGGGAGTGACCATGGGACAAAAAGGACAAATAGCATATTCTCCAAAAATTCCAAATATATATTTCTTAAATTGATTGAAATTCTAAATCAAGAGGAAAAAAAGTTCTTCCCAAGAAAACATGTTCAGTAGTATGTGAAAACAGCACCACCTTGTGGACAATCATGAAGTAACACTGTACCCTGAAAATTTTATACAGCAAAAACCTTCTAGTTCCATGGGAACTTTTTTTTTTAAAGTTTTTAGGCAATTGGGGTCAAGTGACTTGCCCACGGTCACACAGCTAGTAAGTGTCAAGTGTTTGGTCTGAGGGCAGATTTGAACTCAGGTCCTCTTGACTTCAGGGTCGGTGCTCTATCCACTGCGCCACCTAGCTACCCCGGAACTCTTTTTTATAAACTTTCCCTTCTCCAATCACATCAGCACCCCTTCCTCCTTCCCTCATTCACTTTTCTACACCATGGAATAGTAGATATATGAGCAATACTTTTCACCTCATCAAAAGAATTAAAATCTTCATTAAAATTTGGCTTTTGTGCTTATATTACAGATCTCAAAGATACAGGAAAGGCTGTAAGACATACCCCAAGAGTTATTCCAATTGCTATCCCATTTGGATCCACATAAATTGGGTTTATTTGGCAAAGACTTTCGCTTGGCATTTAAAACCCCTACCCCACCATGGCCCTCATCCTACCTTTCATTTCCTATTTCTCTCCTTCATGTATTTTCTGTTGTAGCTAAATATATCTGCTAGCTATGACATATATTTCTCTTCCAAGAGGTTCCCTTGGAATGCAGTCTCCTTTATTACTTCAATCCCTTAATTTCCTTCAAAGCATAGCTTAGATGACACATACTACATGAACCCCAAAGTTGTTACTGCCCCCCCCACCATACCTTGAAATTACTGACTTTTCATTTACTTATCTATATACATATTGTATTATCCCAGTGGAATGTAAGCTCCTTGAAGGCAGATATTACTTCATTTTTGTCTTTGTATCTATTCTTAGCACCTAGCACACAGGAGATATTTAATGCCTATTTAATTGAATTGAAAGAAAAGGGGCAAAAACAAACCTAACTGATCTTCACAAATCAATTTGATTCAAGTTGCTAAATCTGAAAAAGAAGGTATTGGGTTTGACATAAACTTTATAAAGTTTCAAGAGAGCAGACCTGGCTAACTTCCCTGGTTTTGGTGATGCCCTAAATTGTGATACATGCATATAAATACAGACATTTCTAGTTGTCCAAAATACTTTCCACTGCATCCAATGGATTCTCACACCTCTGGAAGTACTGATGTTGAGGATTTCAGCTAAAAATTCCTCCTCTCTACTTAATTTTGCCAATTTATTTTTAGGTGGAGATACACATAAAGAACAAATCAATCAAAGGAAAATAATTTCCAATAAACATAAGCACAGATTTCCAACTAAACATAAGAGTAGAGTGTAAATCTGAATTACCATAGATACACAGCTGGAAAAGACCTCAGAGGTCATGGTCCAACCCCATCAGTTTACACATGAAGAAGTCACAAAGGCAGTAAGTGTCAGATGAAGAATATGAATCCAGTTCCTCTGACTCCAGGGTTAGGGCTTTTCCCACTGAGCCACACTGCCTCCCTGGGACTACCATCACACACCTGTCTTCCATAGAGAAGTTATACATAATAACTTAAAACTTTCAAAGCCCTAGTCTTGAATCTACCAGAGACATTTCAAAGGTCCTGAAATACATTTTGGAGTTAATGCTTACTCATATACATAGCTCTAATGCTGAAGTTGCTAGGATAAGAACATCAGGCTTAGAGTCAGAAGACCTGGGTTCAAAACTGGCTTCAGACACTTACTAGCTGTGTGACCCTTGGTAAGTCATTTCACCTGTTTGCCTCAGTTTCTTCAACTGTAAAAGAGATAACAGCACCCACCTCACAGGGTTGTTGTGAAGATCAAATGAGATAGTAATTGCAAAGCACTTAGCACAGTGCCTGGTACGTCGTAAGCCCTATATAAATGTTAGCTGCTGCTACTGCTACTGCTACATAAAGATATGCTAAATACTCTTCCTCATAAGGTCTCCTGTTCTTGAATAAATTAAGAGAACTTTGAGAATGATTCTGCTTTGCTTAGATAAACAAAAAGAAATGCAGTTCTGAGCTGAACGAATACTCCTTCCATCTTAGAACAGAGACAAATAGTAGACTTTGAAAATAAATGCTTTCCAACCCACTAAGCAGAAGTTAAAGCTCTTTACTTGTAAGCCAGTAGTATGATTAATGCAAGGACCCTTGTGTGAGATATAATAAGTATAAGGCATTTGATACCTAAGGTATTATTTGCTCACAATAAGTAACCCAGCTCCATATACAGAGACAGTGCAAGAAAAAAAACTTTAGGTCTTTTTTGGAGAAAAAGCAAACAAAATTCCCAATGACATATCTATCTTTAGTTCCAAAAAGCTCTTTTTCATTCTTTCCCAGTTCACTAAACATCATACACTGATGATGGTCAAAATACTACCCTACCAAGCCTGGAGTATTAGGAAACTGTTGTAAGGCCACAAAACAGGTTGGTTTCACTGAGGACTTTAGCAATAAATCCTTGCTTCTGCCTTGAGTTCCTGTTTCACAATATTCCAATGCCTTCTAAATCAAAAGCTATACTTTACAAAATTACTGATGGAATTTAAGTCTGGAAGGCTAACTGAGAAATCATTTAATCCATCTACTACTTTAATTTTACAGAGGAGAAAACTGAGAGCAGTTAAGTGATTCACTTAAAATACTATAGCTAAGGCGTGGGGTCCTTCTCACTGGAGGTGTTCAAGCAAAGGCTGAATGGACACTTGTTAGGTGTGCTGTAAGAGGGGATTGTTGTTCAGTTATGGGATGGACCAGTCAAACTGCTAAGCTCCCTTCTAACTGTGTATAGCAGAAGGAACTTACAATGACCTGAGTCTTGGATTCAGGATGACCGAGTCTTGGATTCAGGATGACAGAGTCCTGGTCTATTATCACTTAGTAGCTATGTGAACTGATTGAGTCATTGAACTTTTTCTGTGCTTCAATTTCCTTGTCTATAAAATAAGTATGGCAACACTTTAAACTAAAATGGAGCCAAAAAAGATGACACATACCTGCTTCCTCTAGGTAACAATGCCAGATAGAGTGACTTAAAACAAAGTAATGGCCCCATCATTTGCATATAACAATTGAGAGGGACTGCAGGAGACAAAAGAATTATTTTTCATAAAGTCTATTTCAAAGTTTGCATTTCTCCCATGGCTTGATATATATACTGTGAAGACCAAGACCACTAGTTGTTGTGTTTTCTAAATAAGACTAAATTTATTCAATACCCTAGGAAAAGTTTTGATTATAAGTATATGAACAGTATAAAAAGTACAAAACAGATTGGAAGGTTTCTAATACATTAATACAAAGTGCATGACTACATACATTACATCCTACAGGCAAAGGAATAGGTGGAGGAGGGTGAAAATGACTGTGGTTGAGATTCAGCAATAAATAAATAAATACAGAAGTAGAGATGATCTATATTATAGTATATTCTACCATACTGCAGCCATTAAAAATGTACAAAAAAACCCATTTCAAAATAACTCAGGAAGAAAATGACAATGGCTAGAACTTATGCATGCACTTCAAATACTGTAGCAAAACACAGATAATCTATCCATTTTATCATACAGTAATGTGCATGGAGATTATGAAGTACGTATCCTTTTCTCCAAAACGAGGAGTGTATTGACTAATGGAGGAAATCTAAAAAACTATAGGGGGCCCGTAAAAATGGCTCACTCCTCATTCTTATGTCGTTTACACTATCAAACTTACAAAATCCAGTCTTAAAAATAAGCACCACATCATGGTACAAGATAAACAAAACACTCCTCTTCTTATCTTCACTTTCTGCACCGATTTGGTAGAATATATTGAATTTTACCCTCAAAATTTGGAACACTCTCAAAGAGGTTTTTGTCAGTGTGATGAACATGCAGTGGATTCAAACAGGAAATGTTTTTCTTGAAACCATTTTAGAACCGAAGAACATCATGTGCAGCATTTATTTTATCCTTAACATCGCAATGTTTGGAAAGCTTGAATTAGAAACAAAAAACAAACCCATTCTATATCCCAACACCTTTTCCTTCCTAGTGGAAGTTAATATTAAACATTAAAAAAAAAAAAAAAAAAAAAAAGGACAAACTTGTAGCAGTGCACTGCAGTATATCCCAAGAGGTTAAAACAAGTTAAATGCCCACCTATGTAGGTGAAACCTTCACAAAGGTCAACTGAAATAATCCAGAGCTAAAACTGAATCATGCAGGTCTTTGATGTAGTCACTAAGCAACCTATAGACAAGAGTTATATATAATATAGAAGAAAAATGTCAATTATTTACAGATGTGAAATTCCCTAGGAAATGTGCCCAGAAGCATTAACCCTTGTGTTTTGCACAATCCTGCAGATATGCATAATTGTTTCATTAAGGTGGATCACTACTTTTAATAATCAGTATATACAGTGTATTCTCTACCCATGCAGTGATGCCTCCATAGTAAGACACAGGAAGAATAAGAGCCTAGTCATTCTTCCCAAAGACTTGCTACATCTCCAGGAGGACCTGTGGCTTTATTTTTAGCAATTCCATATAAATTACTATTTTCTTAGACTACTAAAAAAGGGAGGAAGCAATACACATAAAAAAGGTCTCTCTTTGTCTTAAATTTAAGGAATGCTAGCTCCTCCAAGTTATCTGCACTAGAAGGTACAGTCTGTCCTGCTTAATCACTCAGTAGTACAGGTTTGAATCATCATAATCTTTGCAAGACTTTTGCATTTCAGAATTGTTTTCAAATGCCTCTCTGGTATTTAAGTCCTTTTCACTGATCTGTCAGATTTGCCTTCACAAAGGAAAACAAATGTTATCACTCACTTAAAAATGCCTAATCACTGTTTTTCAATAGAGAAAGACTAAACTACATATTGTTTAATGTACAAAAAAAATCCCATCTCTGCCTTCTATACCACCCTCAATGTTCATTCATTAAGAAGGGAATTAAAAAAAAACAACTCAAAGAGCATTTTACAGCAGCATTCAGCTTTCCTATCAAATACGTAGCATCTTAAATATTATGTACAATCTTTTTAGTAAGATAGACACTGGCTTCAGAGTTTGTTGAAGTGGAGAAAAAAATGAAAACAAATAAACAAAACCCACTTAAAACCATTCTAGAAATTGTCTTTTGGCAGGATAGCAAGTGTCCAAGTGAAATAAAGAGGGTCATTTTGTTGCCTTTCCTATACTAATTTTCAGTCCCCCTTCTTGAGAAACATTAGAGTCACCATTCCTCCTGATTGGAGACAGGCAGAGATTCTGGTCCCTGCTCCTCTGGTTTTTCTGCAGCTGCTTTCTTATTTCCACAACAGGGCTTGAATAGATGTGTGTCTATTAGAACTTCCCCAAAACGCCCTTTGTAGATAATCCCACAGCATACTTTCTGTCTGAGGGAAAAAAAACAAAACCCCAAAATCATAATTAATCTGGGAACATATGCACACAGAAGAACAATTTGCCAACAACCAGCACCATAAGCCCACAAGGTCCCACTTCCTCAGTCTAATTATAATTCAGGAGAGTCTTTCAGCAGTATCAACTGGCTAAGTAAAAGGTTAAAATAGCTATAAGTTTTGGTTTTCCTTTTTCAACTGGAAAACCACACAAAATCCCAAATTTCTACTTTATTCATGGATTCCTATATAAGCTGCAGCTATTAGCCAAAAGCTACTTTGTTGCTAAGAAACTAAGAAATAGTGGCTTATAATTTAAATGGTGTGAAAGTTGAGATAATTGTTTCACATGGCTCTTTACCTTTTCCAGTATGTGAGATCTAAAAAGGAAAAGACTGGTGTTCTGCTAGACCCAGAGCCGATCTCCATATCTGAGCCATCATCAGATTGATTACTGTAACAAGGGGATTGAGCTGGGGAGGCACTTGAAGTGGTGCTATGAGCATCAGAATCTACAAAGGAGAAGGAAAAGTTACAATCAGCGAACAGTGCCAACCTTCCCAAAGAAAAATGGTACATAATTTCAGTATAAACACTATGAAGAAGGTGGCAAGGTAACAATTACTTAAAAAATAAACAGAAAAAAAAATTTCATTAAGATGCTTATTCCCACGAAATTATCCTAACCAATGCCCCATCTATCTCATTTGTTAACACAATAAAGAAACCATTAACTGTAATAAACATTTAACTTCCAAAAAATCCAGGATTTACTATTACATTTTGACTCAGCAATCCAGAATGCTGCATTCTTTCCTCATGCTTTTCATTCACAGAGGACTTTTATTTGTGCAACTCAAGACCTCTACCTCCACTGGGGATGGTTTGGGTCACACTGTCCTCTGATTTTGCACATTTATGATTCTCCAGGGAATTACACACCTTCAGAAAGAAAATCCTTAGTGACCAGGATTAGACAAGGTATACCACTACTCTTAATAATTAGGGTAATAAGCTGTTTGTGTAGATGAAAGAGGTGCAGGAAAAGCCCTTTTTCCCTAGCCCAACTATCCTATGTTATATCCTATATTATTATGAAGCTCAACTGAGATATTATTATTGTATTAATTAGTAATAAGAAGCAGTAAATGATGGGTGCTAAATTAATGATAAGAGGAGAGCTTATTTCAAAATAGAAGTGTCAAAGAGGGAAGATCTGAGCTAGGGTTTCAAATGGAAAAAAAGATGCGTGTCCCAGTTAGCCTTTACCATATGGCCAAAATAATTTCTAAAACAACTCTGCTCAAAAAAGTTAAGAAGGGGCTGATTGCCTACAAGTAAAGTCTAAACTCTTGGCTTGGCATTCAAAGTCCTCCATGATACAGTCTCCATCTATAGTGTGGCATGATGGATGATCTGGGTAGGTGACAAGCCATATGACCTTGAACAAATCACATAAATGCTCTGGGCCTTAGTTTTCTTCATCTGCAAAATCAGTGTGTGGCAGGGAGAAGAGGTGGGGATCCAGGGTGTGCAGGAGTTGGACTAAAATCTGCTAGTACCTTTCTATCTCTAAATCCTATGATCCTACCTTCCTCAACTCCCCATTACACTGCTTCATGTATCATGCACCATATATTCTAGTCACAGGCATCCTGCATTTTCCCACCCAGCTGTTATTTCTGCTAAGAAGGCCCTCAACTACATGCACAAATCCTACCCATTATTTCAAAATCTGAAGAGTAGTCATCTTTTCCTTCTCTTAACTCTCAGAGCATATTCTCCCTTGTATTAGAGTTATTTATGTAAATGCTTTACTCATCTCCTACCATATTCAACACACAGCAGGGACTGATGTTCGTGAATAAAAAGAATACACAGGGAATAAAAAAATCAAGAATAAATGCATCAGGCTTCAAATTTCATATAAGTAAAATATTTTCTCTACCATCTTTGGATACCAATAAGTTTAATGGATTACACTAAAAGAGTAATTCATCAATTTCAAACTTACTGTGGCGTTTGAATTCCTTTTGCAATTTGTTGATCTGGTTGCTCTTTATTCTACTTCCAGAAAGACTTTTCACTTTCTTTGGCTTTAATGTAGTCTTTAGACTGGGTCCAGCCCTTGCATCTACCACCTGAAACAAAACAGTGTATTTTCACTACCATCTTTAAAAGGAGCTCCTTGTTTTCCTAGACTTCTGTCCCATGTACTCAGGAAAGTGACTTTAAGCACCTAAAGCATGGCTGCCAAATCTGAGTACACATCTGAGTGCAAAACGTTAGCAGTCAGATGATATTTCTACTTCTTTACATCGTGGCTAATAAAGGTTTCTGAAGATCTAAAATCTCAACAAGTACAAAACGAGTTTGGATAAATATGGAAGATTAACAATAGGTTACTGAGAAAAGTCAGACATACCTGGGGTAAACGATTCCACCTTTGATGCTTACCGTCTCTGTGACCATAGTAGTTGAGGGTCAACTACTATGGTGTTCCAAAGATACTTGGTATAAAGATGAGAACTGATATTCTACTGTTCTGAGACAAAATATCATTTCTTATATTTAATGTTCCCCAAACAATGACTGATGGAAAAATAAGCATTGCTTTCAAATATTTTAAATCCAAAGTTAACCTGCCTCAAGAAAAGACCTCATAAAAAGAAACTCTGAATTCTAGAATAGATACACAATTTCAAGTTCAGTTGTGGAATATCTAGCAAGACAGTGATAACAATATATCTTGTCTCCCCAGAGAAATCGAGGGTATTGGCGAATAGAGACAGTAAACAAAGCTTTGTAAACAAAACTTCTCCTTACTTTAAAAGTTTTTTTTTTAATATTTTATAAGAGTTCTACAATTTATAACAGCTATACAAGAAGAAAAAAGCAAGCCTTAATAGCATCACTCTGAAGAACTGTAAAAGAACAATAACTAGGAGAAGGAAAGGAACTAACATGATTCCAGTTTTTTTTTGATCCCGCTGGTAGCTTTTTCCATCTTTTCACCAGAAGCACACAGGCATTACAGATGTCTCCTGAACGAGTCTCATGCAACCTGATAATGGTGGAAAAAATAACACTGTGATTTTACTTCTTTAAGAACGTAAAAACATTTATTAAAGGACAGTCTACATATATCCCCTTAAATTGTAATTCCAGACAGTCTCTACTTTCTTTGCCCCACAGAGTTTATATTTCTAGAATTCACATTTAATAAACATTCTGGAAAGCCTACAACATATGTCAACCTCTGACCAACTACCAAGTGCTGCCCAAACCAGATTCAAATGTGATTGGGAAATGTTTAACATAATAAATAAAAACAATATAGATAATGTTACTTTGTGACTTTCTAATTTAATATAACCTGCAGGGATACATTTCTATTTCAGTTTGATACCACTGGTCTATAACATATTCTGTAATTTAAGAATTACATAAAATGAAGTTTTAAAAAATAAGGCAATAATAAAAATAGCACTTTGAGATTCATTGATATTATTATTCAAAATATATCTGTTGCCAATGAATTTTACTATAGTTTTATAAAAGATTAAAATAATTCAACATATAAATATCATATAAAGTTTCACATAAACAACACAATTAAAACAACATAATAAAAAACAGAGGGGCTATGAATAGAAAATACAGAAAGCATAATGGTAATTAATACAATCCCAGGTGGATGAATCAGCTTTATTCTAACCTGTTTGAGAAACTTATTTCTGTCTCAATTTTAATGTATATTGGTTGAGAGAGGAATGGAGAGGCAGGGAAAAGTTTATACAATGAAACAAAGAAGTAAGAGAAGCCATTAAGCCTGGCTCTGATCAGGATAAATGAAAAATCCACTAGCTCAGTGTTTCCTAAACTCATTTGGCTACTTAACACTTTAGGGTTTGGAAACACAATCCACAAGTACTAGTCTAGGAAGCATAGAATAGCTCTGGTATGAAGTGGGCAATTAGGTATGGAAGAGAGACAACTGGGTAAAGAGAGAAAATCCAGAGTTTAAAAAAAAAACACAGAAAAGTTACTGTACCTAATCTGACTTCAAATTTAATATGGGGGTGGGTAATATTACCAGAATAAAAATCTTCTCATGGAAATTTTTCAGAATGCATGGAATATGAAATGCCAGGGCTCTACACCAATTTAAGAAATACTGTTTCAGCAATTCACAAGTCACTTTAACTATGGCTTAACAATAACTGGCAAATCCTACGTTAAGGAACAAGCCATGCAATTAATTACTGACATGAGTACTGGAACCATAGTGTTAAAGTAAATACTTAAAATTTCAAAGATCTTTGATGTCTTCCACTGACGTTAATCACACCATAATTTTCATGAGCTATGGTAGTCAAAAATATTGCCAGATCACACCCCTCACCCCCATCTTCCATGAGGCAGTACAATTTAAGAGAATTGTGAAATAGTTCTTGAAAAGCCTAATAATAATAGCTAACATTTTGTATAGTGTTTAATATGAATGACAGGCACTGTAATAAGACTTTGCAATTATCTCATTTGATCCTCACAATAACCCTAAGATTAGATCTTTCTGAAACAATAATGAGCTCCCTTGCCCTTTTATCCCTACTCCCAAAGATCTACCATACCAGGCAGTGAGGAAATGTCTCTCCATCACCACATTTATGCCCAAGTATACTTGTTTAGTGACTCCAGCAGCATGATGAGAGGGCTAGTAATTCACTAATATTACCTTAGGTCTTAACCATTATCTTCCATTCACCAATCAGAGTGGAGAGCATTTACATCTCTGGGAACCCAATAACATCTCAGTGAAGTTGTTTTTTGTTTGTTTGTTTTGGTTAAAATCCACTGGTGACATCATTGTGAAATAATGAGTAACCTCACATAGGATATGTGGGCAGCTAGATGGCTTAGTGGATACAGTGCTGGGCTTGGACTCAGGAAGATAAATCAAATCTGGCCTCAGACACTTGCTGAGCTATGACCCTTAGTCACTTAACCCTGCTTGCCTCAGTTTTCTCATCTGTAAAATGAGCTGGAGAAGCAAATGGCAAGCCACTCTGGTATTTTTGCCAAGAAATCTCCAAGTGGGATCACAAAGAGTTGGACACGACTGAAAAACAACAAAATACAGGCTATGTAGCATTCCTAATACCATTCTGTTACATAAACAAAAAAACTTCCTAAAACAATAAAAGGAAAAATATGGTTGAAAACCTTCAGAAGTGACATGGATTTGAATCTCACATTCTGACAATCACATTAGCTCCACGAGCAAGGAAGGCAAGTCACCTAACCACACTGATGCTCAGTTTCCTTATCTTGAATATCTCCCTCAAACTCTGGTAGTGAGGACCAAATGGGAAATGATTATTAACTATTTGACAAGGTAGAAAGAGTCTTGACTCTTCTGAGTTCAGAACTTTAAAAACTCTTTCTATACCTTTTCAAACAGTTGATTATTTAGCATTTCTAGTGCTTCTGATTTTTTATATGAATTTCTAGTAAAACTATGAAAAAAGATTCAGTACTATTAGTAGCACATCAATCCAAGGGTCACTGCTGAGATTTTATTGCTGTATTCATTTCATAACGTGGGAATTCTCATTTAATAAAGAAATTTACAAACAAACTGTCATTCACTTTCAGATGATCTTACCCAAAGCAACTCTGGAAATCCTTCTCATAGCGCTTACTGTCAGTGAAACGAGAACTGGAAGACTTGGCTCTGCAAATACAGCAACCCTCTATACTTCTATACATCTTTGGTTTGTGGAAACCAAACATTTTGTCTTCTTTGCAGTAGCCTGTAAAGCAAACAGGAATCGACATAGCTCTGTCAAGGTATGTGAGAGGCATCAAGCTGCTCAGACAGGAAGAACAAGCTAACTTGTCACCGGACTGACATATTCGCAAATATCAAAAAGTATTTAAAGTCTTAACTATGTATTATATATTGTACTAAGGACTGTGGATAAAAACTGCGAAAATAATTCCTGTCCTGAAGGGGCACGCATACATTATAATAAATACATCCTCAGTGGAAGGAAAGTAATCTAAGAAAGGAAGCGGTCAAACGACTGGGGGGACAAGGAAGGCTTCCTGCAGCAGGTAACACTCCGGCTGAATCCACAGAGAACCCATGGATGTCAAGATAGGGAGGTGAGGACGGATAGCGTTTCATTCCACATTGCCACTCCTAAACACAAATTTTACGGGAATACATTTACGCATTTTCACTTTCCACTGCCAGTCCAATGACAAGTAATATGTCACTTGAGGATATTTAAGATATATCTTCATTACTTCACTTCTCCCACTAGGAAAGACTGAGGCAGAGTAGGTGAAAAGTAGGAGAACAGAGGACAAAAGAATATTTAACCAAATATTGATAACACACAAAACTATAGGTTTAGAGTTTATATGTATATATATATATATGGTACCTTAGAGTTTATCTAGTCTAATCCCTGTGTTTTATATATAAGGCAACTTTGACCAACTGCAGTAAAGCGACTTGCCCAAAATATTGAGCCTAGATTCAACCTGGATGTTTTGAATTCAGAATATCCCACTCTTCAGCAGGAACTACTAAGTCTACTCATACTTCAGAATGAGTATGTCCTAACAAACATGAATTAGAGTTATAAAAGCAAAGTAAGCCTTTAAAATAGACCTAGACATCTTTTTAACAGCAACTTACAATAATGAGTTCATTCTTAATAGTTTTCAGATACTGGCTGTCACAACCATTATTAGGGATTGGGAATTTTTTTTACAACAAGGTAGTAACTATGTCTAGATCAATACACCCATGTGAATGCTGGGAAAATGAAAGTGATTTTTAAAACGATAAATAGGAAATTCTAAGATGGCAAGTTCTTCACTTAATTGAAAGGACTAAAAAAAAGTCTGTAAAGATTAAGAAAAACTCAGGTTTGTGTTTTTTGTTTTGTTTTGGGCTAGGTAATGGGGTTAAGTGACTTGCCCAGGGTCACACAGCTAGTAAGTGTCAAGTGTCTGAGGATGGATTTGAACTCAGATCCTCCTAACTATAGGGCTGGCACTCTATCCACTGTGCCACCTAGTTGCCCCGTTTCAATTTTTCTTAAGTGTTAACTCAAATAAAGAATAAGATCAATTCATCCACCATTGCGCTCCTTCAACATTCTATGTCTGTGTGGCTATTCCGCAAACTTATTTCACAAAAATTTATTTACTGCGTTCTCTGAGAAAGCAAAGGAAACACATTCTAGTCAAGGAAGAACAAATGCACAGAGGGGGTAAAAAGCACAGAAATCAGAGAATATCCAGAAACCCAGTTCAGCTAGAATATAGGGCTGGTGAAGAGCAAGAATAAAGACCACTCAGGAGGTATGATGCAGTCAAAATACGGAGGGATTTAAATGCCCCACTAAGGAGTTTGTGCTTTATTCAATAGGCAATGGGGGCCTGTGGAAGTTCTCTGAACTGGGGTATAGAACTGTGCAAATGTATGAATAATGGATTGGTGAGAAGAAAGCGGTGGCTCGTAGGCTCAGAACTAGAAGGGGCTAATCTAGTCTAACCTAATCCAAAAGTCTAACTTTATGCAAGAATAACTTGTTCAAGGTCACACAAGTGGTAAATGGCAGTGCAGAGATTAGAAAAGTCCTTTGACTCTAAATTCTGCATTCCTTCTCTTGTACGAGCCTTCATCTCAGAATGGGAGAATGAGGGTGGGGGAAATATGAATGAAAACATACTTCTGGTTAAGATGGCAAGGTGAAAGGTCAAAGGAGTCCAACTCCCCCAAGAAAAGATTTAAAAGGAGCATTAGATTGAATGACGATCAAGAAATTCACGGAGAAACAGTAGTTAATGCCTTCAGTCAACCTGGCACTGAACAAAAGGCACTGAGGGAAGGCAGGGGAACTGGAAACAAACCAGAGCTCCAAGTGTGGACACATCAAAGGATATGGAAGCTAGTGGCTGGAGTCAGGGTCTAGCCACAGCACAAAGTCCCAAACCAGGAACTGACTGATGCTGTAGACACAAGTAAACAGAAGATATCAAACAAAATAAATCATCACTACAGGTCTAGAGAAGCACAAACAAAAGCTAAAACCAGAAGAGTAATTTTACATCAACTACAAAACCAAAACCAAAAACCAAAAAAAACCAAACAAACAAACAAACAAAAAAAAAAAAACAAAAGAGAAAGAGACTTAGCCATGAAGGTTACAAGAATGAATGAAAGATTTACAAGAGAATTCTATCAAATATTACATAAACTGCAAAAATAAGAAGTGTTCCTATTAAATTCCTTCCATAATACAAATATGGGCATAATATATAAACCACAGAGTTAATACTGAAATAGAGAAAGAAAACCAATGATTAACATCCCTTAATGCAATCTGATGAAAATATTTTAAATGAAATATTAGCAAAGAAGCTATAGCAATATATCACAAAGATTACACATTATGACCAGGTTGGATTTAGGCCAGGGAGGCAGGGTTGCATTAAAAAATTAACTGTACAGCCAGCAAAGTTGGGGATATAAAATAAACACACAAATCATTAGCATTTCTGTACATTACCAACTAAACCCGCCACAGCTAGAAAGGAGTATACTAATACAACTACAAAACTGTGTTTACAGATAGAAAAACAGAGTTGAATAATTAGAGAAATATTACCTGCTTGTGGTTAGATTGAGCCAATATAATAAAAATGACAATATAACCTAAATTAATTTCTTTCAATGCCTCACCAACCAAACTTACTAAAAAGATTATAGAGCTAGAAAAACAATTGTAAGAAAATTCAAGAGAAATAAAAGTTTGAGAAGTATAAGTGAAATAATGGAAAAAACCAAACAAAACAAAACCCAAAAGTGAGGAGACCTAGCATTATCAGATTTCAAACTATACTACAAAGCAGTAATCATCTAAAACAATTTATTACTGGTTAAGAAACAGAGAGGTCAATCAATTAGAATATATTACGTACATATGATATAGAAGTAAACAAACCTATCAACCTAGTGTTAAACCCCAAGAACCCAACAACTAGGGTAAAGACTATTTGACAAAGACTACTTGGAAAACCGCTCAGCAATATGATAGAAATATGATTTAGACCAACAGTCAGTCCATACCATATACAAAAATAAGCTCCAAATGGACACATGACCTAAATATTATAAACATCATAATATCACATGGCAAACATCAACAAATCAG
Organism: Vombatus ursinus; assembly: GCF_900497805.2. Taxonomy (NCBI): domain Eukaryota; kingdom Metazoa; phylum Chordata; class Mammalia; order Diprotodontia; family Vombatidae; genus Vombatus; species Vombatus ursinus. The sequence continues at coordinate 1,857,043 of NW_020954719.1, read as the reverse complement.
AGGAAGAAATAAGAATTTACCTTTTAGATCTAGGGATAACATAAAAGTCCATGACCAAACAAGAAACAGAGAGGATTGCAGAAGTTAAAATAGACAATTTTAATTAAATAAAATTAACAAGCTTTGCACAAATTCAATGCAGCTAAGAGTAGAAGAAAAACAGTTAAACGTGACAAAAGTCTTTACAATAAGCTTCTCTGATAAACATCTGATGAGGAACTAATTCTACAAGAGCTATTCCCCAAATAATGGTCAAAGGATGTAAATATGTAATACACATTTATAAGATAAACTCAATAACCGTATCTCTAGATAAAATTTGTGCTATTGATATCTACATTTTAAAATGTTCCAAATCACTAATAGAGAAATTCAAATTAAGGCAACTTTGAGGTTCTATCTCATATCAATCAGATGAGCAAAGCTGAAAAACAGTAAAATGACAAATGTCAAAGGAACTGTGAATTCATTTAGGTATTCTGGAAAGCAATTTGGAACTATGCCCTCAAAGTTAGTAAACTACGAATACTATTTGACCCAGCATTACCACTACGAAGCTCATATCCTAAAGAAATCAAAATAAGGGCAGGCAGGTGGTGAAGTGGATAGAGCACCAATCCTGGAGTCAGGAGGACCTGAGTTCAAATTAGGCCTTAGACTCTTACTAGCTAGCGGTGTGATCCTGGGCAAGTCACTTAACCCCCATGGCCTCAAAAAAAAAAAAAAAAAAAAAAAGGCAAAATAAAGAGGATAAAGACTCACATAATATAAAAATATGGCAGTTTTTGTTGTTATAACATAGTCCTGGAAATTAAGGGGGTACCCATCAATTGGGAAATGAGTAAATTATAGTATACAAATGTAATGGAATACCATGTTATAAGAAATGATCAAAGAGAAAGTTTCAAAGAAACTTGAGAAAACATGAATTGATAGAGAAACAGAGCCTGGAGAACAATTTATAATATAACAGCATTATAAACACAACCAACTTAGAAAGACTTAAGAACTCTGATTGATGCAATGACCAAACATGATTCCTGAGGATCCAAGACAAAGCATGCTACTCAGCTCCTGCAAAAAAAGTGATGGAAGGACTGAGGATACAATGCAGAAATTTGTTTTTATTTAACTTTGCATGGTTCCGATGAAGTTTTTGTTTTTTTTTTCTTTTGTTCAATGGAGAGATGGGGAAGAGAGAAAAGAGAAAGAGAGAGAAAATGTTTATTAAAAAAAAAATAGCGAGAGAGAAAGAGAAAGATCTCTTCTCCCTTTCCCTACTATTATTTGATTTAATTCTAGAAATGCTAGCAATAGCAATGAAAGAAATAAAATCACAAAGATGGGCAAACACAAAACCATCTTTATTTGGGGACTTAGTGATTTACTTAGAAAAACCCAGGAAATCAGACAAGAAATTAATTTAGACAATTAAGAACTTCAGAAATGCTGCAGGCTACAAAATACAACAATTCGAGAGCAGATCTATATTAAAGAACAAATTCCAGGAGGCAGTAATAGGAAGGGAAGTCCCATAACTATAAAATGCATAAAAGACCCAATCTACCAAAGCACATTTAATACTTGTATAGATTCAATTACAAAATGCTCCAAATACCTGGAGAAACATTCAATGTTCACAGATGGACATGTCAATATAATAACAATGACAATGCTACCAAAGTTATTTAACAGATTTAATGCTATACCAATAAAACCACTAAAGAGATCTTTAATAGAGCTTGACAAAATAATAAAATTCATTTGGAGGAAAAGATCTAGACCTATCAACGGAACTGATGAAAAAAGGGGTTGATACATAAGATAAAGAATAATAAATATATTTATAAATATATAAAATAATAGAATAGATATACCAAAAGTCACTACATTCTTTCCAATTAAAAAAAAAATTATTCCCTTGATATTTTTATTATACTGGCTTAGTCTACCCACAAATATTTCTCCAATTATTATGTTTATAGTTGTCCTAATATTGAACTAACCCTGAATTCCCGGTATATATCCAGCCTGGTCAAAGTGTATGATTTTCATTGTATGTTGCTACAATCTCCTTCCTATTTATTGATTTAAAAATTTTGCACCAATATTCATTATGGAAATTGCTCTACAGTTTTCTTTCTTTTGAGAGTTCTTGGTTTAGGAAATCAAGACCATATTTGTACCATAGAAAGAATTATCCTTGTTCACATATTTTTGTTTGTTTGTTTTTGTTAGGCAATGGGATTAAGTGACCCACCCAGGGTCACACAGTAAGTGTTATGTGTCTGAGGGCGGTTTGAACTCAGGTCTTCCTGACTTTAGGGCTGGTGCTCTACCCACTGCAACACTAGCTGCCCCACCTTTTTCATTTTTGTTACTGGAAGTTTGCTTTCTTTCTTTCGGTTAATGCCTAATCCATTTTATTCTCACCCCTCCCCCCAAAACAAACAAATAAGCTCCTAGTTTTACTTTTTTCTTGTAATTTTGTTAATCTCTCCTTTGATTTTCAAAATTTCTATTTTGGTGTTTAATTGAAGGCTTTTAATTTGTTAGTTGATTTTCTAAGTTTTTTTTTTTCAGTTGTATTCATTGATATTATTTCTCTCTTTCATTGATAAAAGTTTAGAGAAATAAATTTTCCCCTAAATACTGCTTTGATTAGATCCCTCAAGTGTTGGTACACTGTCTCACTGTTGTCACTACCTTTAATGAAATTATTTCTTTGAGTTGTTCTTTGACTTTTTTCTTTGCTTCAAAGGTCTTTTGCTGAATGTAATTTGTATTGCAATACATTATTTCTACTTTTATGAATTTGTTTGTACAAAAAGAAAGGAACAGTTCTTAAAAAAAGAATTGCAAAATATTAACAACCACATGAAAGAATACTCCAAATGACCAATAATTGGAGAAATGCAAACTGAAACCCTGAGGTTTTTACCTCATGCAGCAAACTGGCAAAAATTACAAAAGAAGGGAATAGTCAGTGTTGGAGAGAGAGTGGAGTACTGGCACTATGATGCACTGTTGGTGGAGTTGTGAATTGGTACAACCTTTCTGAGAGGCAATTTGGAAGGAATTAAGTCACTAAAATGCCCATGCCTTCTGACCCAAAGATTCCCGAAAGGGTATACACTGACAAAAAGAAAGGCTTCATATAGAACCAAATATTTATAGCATTATTTTTTTAGTATCAAAGAATTAGAAACAAAGTAGTCAAAAGTAGTTGCCTACTGAATGAGGAATCATTAAGCAAACTGATCTATGCATGAAATCGCCTATTACTGCTATAAGAAAGTGGTGAGCATAATGAATATATAGAACCATGGGAAACTTATATGAAATGCAAAGTGAAGTAAGCAGAGTCAGGAAAATAATAAACATAATGACTATAAATGAAAAGAAACAACTACCACAAAACAATCAAGAGACCGATTTGTAGAAGTAGGGGGTCCACAGGTATGGAATATTGAATGTGTCAGATTTTTTTTTAGTTCATTGATTAAATTTTGCTAAATTTTTCTTTTTCTTTTGCAAAAAATTTTTTGTTATAAAGGATGGGGGAGAGGGAAGAACATTAAGAGGAAAAATGTAGGTGTTGCAAAAATAAAAAAGTTACATGTTGAATTTAATACTTTAAAGGAAAAATAAGCTCCACATAACAGATTTATACTTTCACATAGAATCCTTTCCTGTTCTACTTGGCATAAGACAAAACTTATTTAACTTTAGGATAAATGTCATCAATATTAATAAAAGGAAGGTAGGGAACAAAGAGAAAAAAGTATAAGGGAATACAATCATAATCCAAATTAAAAATATGAAGACAGAAAGGCTGAGCAGTGATTATAGAAAGCAGAATCTAATGATGCTATTTACAAGACACATTTCAAACATATTCATGGCAAAGCTAAAATGAAAGGCTAGGGCACAATTTATTATAATTCAAATGAATTAAAGAGGAAAAAAAGGAAGTACAAGGAGGGAGAGGAAGGCCAGTTTGTCTCATTCATACAGAATATGATTCAAATATGGTTACAACAATAATTCATTCCAGTTAACATCAATGTTACAGACACTGGAGATAGACAAAAATAAATAATCCCTGAATGGCAAGAAGCTTGTATTACTACCATCTTCCTCAAATAAAACAAACAAACAAAAAAGCAAAATGTTTTGTGATTTGAGCCATAGTTAAAATAGTCCACAAAAATTCCAAAAGACGCAGGGGAAATTAGATGGTTCCTACCATATGTCACAACCTTTAAAGTTCACTGTGATAAAAAAAAAGATTTGACTCCACCCCAAGCTGAGAGGAGCTCTGTGCCTTTTATTTTTTTAATTTTTTTAAAAAATTTTTTTGTTTTTTTTTCTGTGACTTTTACAGAACTTGCATACAAGCCCCTTCCTTTAGGTCATCCTTCAACTGGGGGGTAAACCCTTTCTTTCTTTCCTAACTCAAGGCAAATAGGATACTTTTTAATAGTAGTTATGTTATTTTCTTTCCTGTCACAAAAATTCTTGTCTACTAGAGATGAACAAGGGGTGAAGAGAGTGAGGGAGTTCGGGAGGGAGAGGGGGGAGAGGGAGACAGAGAGAGAGAGAGAGAGAGAGAGAGAGAGAGAGAGAGAGAGAGAGAGAGAGAGAGAGAGAGAGAGAGAGTGTGTGTGTGTGTGTGTGTGTGTGTGTGTGTGTAGACGGTTTCAAACAACATACTACTCCTATGGCTATTGTGTGGGTGTGGGTGTGGGTGTGTGGAGACGGTTTCAAACAACTACTCCTATAACTATTCTCTATCCAAACTAGAGAAGGGGACAGTCAAATGTGATTATATTCAGATCATAAACAACCCTAAATGGACAGCCTGCTACTTAACCAACCTATTATATTTCTTCTGAGCATATAATTTCCTTATTTGAAAAGTAGCTGGGAATCTGTAGACGATATGATGCACATCGGTTTCATTTTTTGGGTTTGTTTATAACAATCCAATTTTAAGCCATTGTTGGATGTTTTGGGGATCCTGAGATTAACTACCAGCATTTTCATAAGACATACTGAACTCTAGGATATAAATAAAACATTTGATAGAAGTTCAGGACACAAATGGCTTCTGAAATTGGGTCTTTTTTATTTGTCTATCTGGTATGAACCTGGAGACTGTCATTTTAAATATCTTTTCTTGTAGTTTTTGATTCAATTCTCATGGGCATTACCTTCCAGTCTAGCTGTGTTTCAAAAGAAAGAAGCTACGGCCATCTGCTTCCTAACTGATGAATGGTAACAGATGATGCTCCTATACAATCCCATCAGTGTGTGAGAGAGAAACAACAGGAAAGTTATACTTTCTTTTCAAGTCATGTCAAGTAGCACCTCCTGTGTGCTATGTATACTTTATACTAAGTGCTGGAGATAACAAGGGAGGCAAAACCAGTTCTGTTTTCTAAGAGATCACAGTCTAAGGGGGAGAGACAACATGTAAACAATTACACACAAACAGAATAAAGTAGGAGTAGTCTTGGAGAGAAAGCACTAAAGGAAGCACTAAAGGAAAGCACTAAAGGAAAGCACTAAAGGAAGATTGGGAAAGGTTTCTTGCAGAAGGTGGGACTTTAGCTGAGACTTGACAGGATCCAGGGATGCCAAGAGGTAGAGAATTACCAGCAAGGGGGACAGCTAGTTACTGAATCACAGAAAAGGGGAAGACAAGGTATAAGTTTGAAGAGGTTATAGAAAGGCTAAAGCCTTTCAAAAAAGTCAAAAAAGATTTTACATTGGATCCTGCATTGGATATTTGGATTCAGGGAGCAATGGGAGTTTTTTCCTAGGTAAAGAAAAAAATTAGAAAGCATTTCTTTGACAATTGTCACCAAATGATAAGTACTGTTACACATAGTCTTTGGTGCTGAAACACTTTGTTGATTGTTTATAATAAACAAGATAAGCCATATTAAAAATGCCTGTTCAGGACAACATGTACCTTATCCTCCCCTTCACCCCAGCCCCACCACTGACATTTATACAGCAATAAAGCCTTTACATTACAGTATTTCATTTGATCCTTATGACCCTGTAAAACAGGTGATATGAAGAAACTAAGATTTTGGTTCCAGTCTGTATTCAATAACCAATTTAAAGTTAATTAATTACAGTTAATACTTAAAGCACTAGGGACTGTTGAAGGGTAAAATGAAAATCAGAGAGTAAAGCAAAGAAAAAACTAATTTTTAAAAACAATGTTTAGAAATAAAAAGCTATCACAGATTTTGTTCTTCATTTTAAGGTAATAAATAACGGGGGGGGGGGGGGGGGGGTTGGACCTGTCATTTCCTTAGTATAGGAAAATTCCCAGTTGATGAAACTTCTTACAGAGTCGCTTTAGGCAACTTAGTTGCATGGAGAATTTAAATGACTTAGGCAGGGCCCTCACAGTACTATGCATCAGAGGAACTTGAACTCAGGCCTAGCAGCCTCTGTAAAATTAGGGGGTTGGCTTAAGCATTATCTTAAATATAAAGAATGAGATAGTCAACGAGATAAAAAGAATGCACTGCATATCAATGACACAAAAGGTAAAATTTGAATCTAGGGACAGATTAAACCAAAGGGCAAAAGTCTAATTTTGTGCAACTTTTGGTCTATTTTGAATCTGTTTTAAAATCAATGGTTTAAAGTATAGGTTTTTACTTAATCAATAAACTTTTGGGCATAGGGCATTTCTACAAAGGAATTTTTTAAAAAACAAATTTTCCATAAGTTAACAATACAGGATTGTCAATCATGAAATGTAGACTGAGCAGCTAGTCAATAGAACAAGTCACTTAACCACTACCTGCCTCAGTTTCCTCAACTGTAAAATGGGGACAATAGCAGTACCTACTTCCTGGGATTTTTCTGATGATTAAATGAGATATCTGTAAAGCACTTAGCTCAGTGCCTTGCACATAAGTGCTTAATAAATGCTTCTTCTTTTTCCTTTCCCTCTCCTTCCCCCAAAACTTTAGTTATTACTTTTGTTAAGAGGCTTGGAGAATATGGAGGACTTCATTATTCCTTCATCTGTTATTTAGAGTACTTTTACATTTAGGAAAACTGAGTCTCTATAGCTTGTGGCAACAGGGAAAGGGAAGGAGAGAAACTTATTTCCATCTCTCAAATAATATTTAACATCTCCCCACTCCATGCCATCTCTTGCAAGGCCTGAAATTTCACTATTAAGAGAAATCTATTCCTTCACTTACACAAGGTATTTAAGCATCCCAGAGTTGCCATTAAAAAGCAAATATTTAGATTCCCTACCAAACTGAAGGTCTACAGAGCTGTTGTGTGTTACATTGTTGTATGCCTGTGAAACCTAGCCAATATACCTGTGCCATGCCAGGAAAGTGAACTGCTTCCATCTGAATTGTTTTAGGAAGATTCTGAAGATCACCTGGTAAGATAAAGTACTAGACACTAAGGTCCTTTCTCAAGCTGAACTGCCAGGCATTGAAACTCTACTATCTCACAAGCAACTCTTGATGGGTTGGCCACATTGTTCAAATGCCAAATGTAAATAAATGTACATTTCCCTAAAAGACTTATTTTATGGAGAACTCACATGAGGCAGGCATTCACATAGTGGTCAGAAGAAGTGATACAAGGGCACTCTCAAGGTCTCTCTGTAGAACTTTGGAATCAATAGGGTGACATGGGAGATACTGCCACAGGACTGTCCAGCATAGTGTGCCTGCATCAAAGTAGGGGCTGTGCGCTATGAACGAAACAGAACTGCAGTAGCTCAAAAGAAATGAGATGTGCAAAATTTAGAGACCATCTCCATTCCAAATGTTCCTATGAACTATTTATGCCTGAACTGAAGTAGAGCCTTCTGAGCTCATACTGGTCTGAACAGGCACAGTTGGACACACTGTACCTTGACTCCAACACAATGAAGTCATTTTGGCCTCTTCAAGAACAAAGGACAACAACCAATCTATTCTACAGGACTAAAAAAGGTTTTGGTGTTTTTTTCTATTACTCCAGAGTTGAAACTGCCTTTCAGCGTATTGGGTCCCTGTAATACTTTGTATATCCAACTAGGAGTCAAATTTTTTCCTTACTTTACTGTTTTACTTCTAATTCCAACTGTATTTGGCAAAAGCTTTTTTAAAATTTAAAATTTTCTGTTTTTTTTTCCAAATTGGTTATCAACCTCTGATGGCTTTAATCAGTGATAAATTACTTTTAGTTATATAATACTAAAATGTCACCAACTAATAAGGCCTACTTAAGAGCACTTCGGAAAAGGATGAATTGTATTCTGGTCTCCTGTAAAAGTACCCAGTGCTACACAGGATATGCCCATCCCAACCCCTAACAAGAGAATTGAGTATTTTCACAGTGGTTTACAATTAAAGCATCAAAAAGATACGGTATAACTATGAATAGCTTAGTGGATAGTATTTCTTTCAGTACCAGAATACATTTTGAAGCACGAGTGATTTTTCTCTCTCCTAAGAGGCAGCATGGCACAGCTAACTGAACTAAGGGATTCAGAGACTGGAAGATTAGATTTGAATCCTGCTTCAAAAACAGTGGTACTGCTTGCCAGTAACATGGTTGGGTAATCAATCAATCAATCAATCAATCAACAAGCATTTATCATACACCTATTATGTAATAGCATTTATGTAGCACTTAAAGGTTCTGCAAAGTGCCTTCCATATGTTATCTTATTTGATTCTCACAACCCAAGTTAGATACTTTTATTATGGCTATTTTACAGAGGAGGAAATTGAGACAGAGAAGTTAAATGACTTGCCCAAGATTATACAGCCAGTAAATATCTGAGGCAGAGTTTGAACTCAGGTCTAAGCTGCCTCCAAAACCAACACTATCCACTTCACCATTTGGAAGTCATGTCACCTGAACCTCTAAGAACCTCAAGTTTCCTCTCTATAAACAAAGGATATTAACACCTGTAGTACCTATTTCATAGGATTGTTATAATGCTAATAAGTACGCAAATATGCTGTATCAAAGCCAAATGTCATTAAATTCAAGAGCTATGAGGTGCCCTACATGGAGTTTTGGGGACAAAGATGGGGGAAAAAGAAACAAGTCCTAGTCCTTATGGAATTTACAAATGAGGGAGGGAGGTAAGGTTTGTCAAGAGTCGACAAATAACTAATAATAGAAATTATAAAATTAAAAGAATAAAGGAAAAAGACAGCAAAACAGAGACAAGGGACAGGAGGGATCACTTGATCACTTCCACCTTGTGGAAGTGTACTGGTATGAAGATGAATGATAGTGGAAGAAATTAGGGAATGTATCCTGGAGAATGTGGCATCTAAACTAGGCCTATTAAAAGGCAGAGCTAGGGACGGGGGTGGGGGAGTCTCTTCCTGGCAGATGCAAAGCAAGGTTCTTAAACTAGGGAATGACTAGTAGTCCAGTTTGCCAGGAGAATAGGATTTGTGCAACGGGGTAGTGAAATAAGGTTAGAAAAAATAATCAGCAGTTAGGTAGTCAAGGTCTTTGAACGCCAAGAAATAAGGAGTGAATTACTGCAGCAGTGGTGAAATGTATGGGAAAGGAATAAAAAAGCTCAGTTAAGAGTATGAAGTGACAGGGCAGCTAGGTGGCGCAGTGGATAGAACACCGGCCCTGAAGTCAGGAGGACCTGAGTTCAAATCCGGCCTCAGACCAAACACTTGACACTTACTAGCTGTGTGACCCTGGGCAAGTCACTTAACCCCAATTGCCCCCCCCCAAAGTAATAAGTGACTACACTAAGACAGTAGCAGTTGATAGCAGAAAGAGAAGATGAATGCTTCTCATTATTTCTTCATTCTTTTTCAGGCTCCTCTCTTGACTTTCCAGTCTTTGTCCAACACATGCCTCAACATGGTTATGTGGGGTCAAAAGAACCTGGCTTCTAAAACCTGCCTCTGCTTCTCTGGCCTTAGTATTCTCATCGGTAAAATGAGGGCATTGGACATACTAGACTGAACTATAAAATCCTTTCCAGCTCTAGGTCTAAATCCCATGGGCCTTGGATATCACAAACTTTTTTTTTTCTTTCAGCCAAAGATAAAGTTTATTAGAACATCTGTCATATTGGGCAGACTCTTAAGGAGTCTGAACATTGGTAAGCTACTGGCTAGATTATAAGAATCTGAGCAGTGGCTAGATTTTCAGAATCTAAGCCAATAACACAAACTCTTAAGAAAACACAGAATAATTTTTAGTGTCCAAGAGAATGAGAATACTAAGAGCTATGAACCTGAAGTTGAGGGAATTCCTTTCTGACTAGTGACTGACTGAATCCCTTTCCTAAGCATCTTTTCTTTAACCATTCTCTGCATTCTCCCTGAGCTCCAGCCCTTCATTTATTTTACTTTTTAATTTTATTTTTCAATTTTAACTTGTGTTTTCATGTTACCTTTATTTATAACATCCCTCTTCACCTCCCCAGAAAGACTGCCTTTGAAAAAAGATTTAAAAGTGAGGAAAAAACATAGTATTACATACACAGTCTTCTACCTCTTCAAAGAAGGAAGGATAGCTGCATTTGTTTTCATGAAAACAAAATTCTTGATAAAATGGAAATACCAGTTAGGCAGTCAATAAGCACTTAAGTGCATACTATGTGCCAGGCACTGTGATAAGTGCTGGGGATACAAAAAAAGACAATAGACATTCCTTACACTAAAGGAGCTCTCAATCTAAAGATGGAGACAAGAAAAAAGTACAAATGGGAACAAAAGAGAAGGCACTCAAATTATGAGGGATTAGGAAAGGCTTCTGTTTGTAGGGGAGGCAGGGAGAAAAGGAATGAGAAATGATAATTAAATTAAGTGAAGTAGTATAGAGGGAAGGAAAGGGAAAAGGAATAATCATTTATGTAGCGCCTACTATGTGCCAGGCATTAAGCTAGAGGGCCTAGGACAGACCCTGCACTACCTAGGTTAGTATGACTTTGATGAAATTAAGAAGAAGCAATCAGACAAGTGGGGGGGGGGGGGGAGGGGACAGAGAATGTATTTGGAAAGAACAAGGCTTGAACTCCTGGATCTTTCTGTGGGGTTTTTTCCCCCTGTTCTTCAATTTACTTATCTGCAAAATGGTGAGTCTGACTAGATGATTTCTAAAGTTTATTCAAATTTTAATACAATGAAATCTCATTCATTCTAGTATCCAGTACAGGCAGAATCTGATAACGTCTGAAACTACAAATGTGAATGAATTCAAGATTCACGCTAAGGTGACCACATTTTCTATTTACAACAATGATTTGAGTGAAAGAAGTAGGATAAAATATAAATACATTTATGACCAGAAGGTGGTGAAAATGAGAGACAACAGATGGACAACGCTATATAGCAGTAGTACCCTAGAGATATCAAGTGAACCAGCAGAAGGCCTACAACGTGGACAAGAATCACACAGGCAAGTATAGGGATATTAGTCTGCACTGGTAAAAAGAAATGTTCTAGCCAAGTATCCAGAGTATAATACCCTCAGGAAATTCAACAAGAAGAAACAGCTAGGCACGGAGAAGAGAAAAGATGACAAGTAAGCAAAAGGTGCTGAAGGAGGGTGGAAAGCCAGTGCTTAGCATATAGTAAATACTTAATAGATGCTTACTGGTTGATTTGTAACAGGAGAAGAGTACCCAAAAGAAAGGTTGTAGCAGAAACACAGGGGGAGCAACAGGAGTTGTTACAAAGAATACAGACTGCTTATTTAAGTTATTGTACATTCCACATGAAGTACTTTCTTGCCAAATTTGGTTACTAACTATAAGGTAACGTGAGGACGTTGGCAGAGAGACCTCAGAGTCTGAACCTAAGAATTTTCCTTACAAAGTTACTGAAATATACTGGTGAGAAAAGTGTGACACTGGTTGTAGATTATGATGCATTTATTATTGGGGCATTTGCTTAATATAAATACCTGCATTATTTCTTTTGGCTAATGTTTAAGTAAATAGTTATATTTAAGATCTTAGTGTCCTAACTATGAGTAGTTGATTTTATATAAATGGAAGAATATTAGTAGGGGCTTTAGAGTGAAAGTGAGGAATAGGGGAGTATATTTTCCCAACAACAGTCCTCTCTAGGACTGAGAGGGTCTGAGTGAACAGCATGGCTGTGATTCTGCTCTGTGAACCTAGACCTTTTAGTGTGAGAATAGATTGGAGTGAGCAAGCCAGGCCAGAGAGTAAGAGTAGGTGTCCACACAGCCTTTGTGAGAGTTACAGATGCTGCAATGTGATACTCCACGTACCTCTTACATCAGGCAGAAGCACCAAAGAAAAAAAAATTCTTGTATAACCATGGTGTCCAACTATGCTTTGCAAACAGCCCCAGGGAGAGAAATTCTGGGCAATTCAAGTTGGCAAGAAGAGGGGGTTGAGATATGGAGGGGCTAACACCATTGCTCTTTCCTTAGGTGCTAAAAGCCCTGATCTTAAACAGTATACTTCCATCCTTGGCCTCTGACCAAGGTCAGTGCTTATAATTTTTACCTTAAATTAGAAATTACAATACGCCTCCTTTGGACTGCATCAGTACTTGTCAAGTTGAAATTGAGACAGCAAAACCCCAAGTTTGATGTTGCATGTGTCTATCATTGTTAAGAACCCCTTGGACTACATTGTAGAAATGTTTGTGGGAGTGTTGTCCATTAAACAGTTTAAGAAATGTTTGCTTAGAGACTTCCAGACAAAATAAATCAAGTTTCCTACTTTATTCTCCCTACTGTCCTGAAAACTTTCTTTGTGGAAAGTTAATAGTCTGAAAAAAGCTTCTGCTGGATATTCTGGTCTTTCCACTAGGTTGGATTCAACTTACTCATTCATTTGTTCGCATGAGAGGCTTTGGTTTTTTTTTTTCCTCCTAAATAAGAAGTTTGAAAATAACATATACTAGGGAGGAAGATTTAGGTAGGGACTTAAGCTTTATTCTTCTGTTTCCAGCCTCAACACTAAAGTCATTATCACAACACCTCCCCCCCCTTACCAAACTACTTTAGGGGGACAGATAATACCAGTATAAAATACTGTAAGTGTTGCAGGGAAGACACAACATCAAATGAGATAATATATACGTACAGTGTTTTGTAGACCATAGAAAGCTATACAAATGCTAGCCATTATTTATTACTATTACAATAATAATGATTATTATCATCAACTGCACTGTTGGTGGATCTGTGAATTGGTCTAGCCATTAATTCTGGATATCATTTTGGAACTATGTCCCAAAAGTTACTAAACTGTTTATACCCTCTGATACAACAACAGATCTATACCCCAAAAAGATCAAAGAAGGACCTATATTCAATAAAATATTTTAGAGCTCTTTTCCTAGTGGCAAAGAACTGGAAACTGAGAAGATGACCATAAACTGGGGAAATGGTTGAACAAAGGACTACTGCGCTATCAGAAATGACGTAAGGGACCATTTCAGAGAAACCTGGTAAGACTTGTATGAAATGATGTGAAGTGAAATAAGCAGGAAAAGAATCATATAACAACACTGGAAAGACAAATAACTTTGACCAACCAAGATTCCAGAAGACCAATCAAACAGGTGATGGGCTCACAGTGCAGAATCAAATATGATTTTAGACAGACCAATAAGTTTTTCTTTTGCTAGACTAGGCATATCTGTTAAAAAGATTTTATATTTTACTAATCAATCAAGGCTAAGGTTGAAGGAAAAGAAAATAAATTTTTGTTACAAGAGATTTTAACTCAATTAAAAAAAATTCCAATATGAGAAAAACATTCAATTTCCTGGGAGAAAAAAAAAAGATAGCATTAATTTAAGAAAAATGTTTCATGCTAAAAATTCTAACAGAACTATTTTGGTGGAAAGTGGATGGAGCAGAGAGGTTCTTAACTGGGGTCTGAACTTTTGAAAATATTCTGATAACCATATTTCAGCATAATTGGTTCCATTTGTAATTACTTATACTGGTAATATAGCACATAGTAAGTGCTGGATAAATGCTTACTGAACTGAATTTGAGGAGTTAAGCTTTAAAGGACCGATCAATAGGCAAAAGAGGGGAATTATTCTAGACATAAGGAACAGAGAGCCTTCTTAAAGGAAAAGAGGCAAGAAATCATAGTGTTCCAGGAATGGTGAATGCCAAGCACATAGGAAGTGTAGATACCAATAATGCTAGCAGGCTATTTTAGAGTGAGTATAATGTGGAGAGACTGAAATGTGATATGAGACTGAAAGGGGAGGGTGACGCCAGATTGTAGAGATCCTTGAATGGAGGTAAAGAAAGGAATTTGCTTTTTATGGTAGGAAGAACTGAAAACAAAGTAGATTCCCCATAGACAGAGGAATGGCTAAACAAACTGTTGTACATGAATGCAATGAAAAATTACTGTGCTGTAAGAAATGATCAATATGGAAATAAAAAAAAACTCCATTTCAGAAAAAGAAATTAAACAAGCCATAAATGAACTCCCTAGGAAAAAATCTCCAGGGCTAGATGGATTTACAAACAAATTCTATCAAACATTTAAAGAACAATTAATTCCAATACTATGTAGACTAGTTAGGAAAATAGGTGAAGGGGTCCTACCAAATTCTTTTTATGATACAAATATGGTACTGATACCTAAACCAGGAACAGTCAAAACAGAGAAAGAAAAAAAATTAGAGACCAATTTCCCTAATGAATACAGATGCAAAAATTTTGAATAAAACACTAGCAAAAAGATTACAGCAACTTATCACGAGAATAATACACTATGACCAAGGAGGATTTATACCAGGAATGTAGGACTGGTTCAATATTAGGAAAACTATCAGCATAATTGACTATACCAACAACAAAACTTACAGAAACTATGATTATCTCAACAGATGCAAAAGCTTTTGACAAAATATAACACTCATTCCTATTAAAAACACTGGAGAGCATAGGAATAAATGGCGTCTTCCTTAAAATGATAAATAGCATCTACCTAAAACCTTCAGTAAGCATCATATGTAATGGGGATAAGCTAGAAGCATTTCCAATAAGATCAGAGGTGAAACAAGGATGTCCATTATCACCACTGTTATTTAATATGGTACTAGAAATGTTAGCTTTAGCAATAAGAAAAAGAAATTGAAGAAATTAGAATAGGCAAAGAAGAAATAAGGCTATCACTCTTTGCAGATGCTATGATGATATACTTAGAGAATCCTACAGAATCAAGTAAAAAACTACTTGAAATAATAAACTTTAGCCAAGTTGCAGGTTCTAAAATAAACCCACATAAATCATCAGTATGTCTATATATTACTGACAAAGCCCAATAGCAAGAGATAGAAAGAGAAATTCCATTTAAAGTTACCGTAGACATTATAAAATATTTAGGAGTCTACCTGCCAAAACAAACCCAGGAACTATATATATGAACACAAAACACTTTTCACACAAATAAACTGGAAAAACACCAGCTGCTCATGGATAGGTCGAGCTAATACAATAAAAATGACAATTCTACCTAATTTACTTATTCAGTGCCATACCAACCAAACCCCCAAAAAATTATTTTACAGAGCTAGAAAAAATACTAACAAAATTCATCTGGAAGAACAAAAGGTCCAGCATATCAAGGGAACTAATGAAAAGAAATGCAAGGGAAGGTGGCCTAGATGTACCACATATTAAATTGTATTATAAAGCTGGAATAATCAAAACTACTTGGTACCGTCTAAGAAATAGAGTGGTGGATCAGTGGAATAGGCTGGGCACACAAGACGCAATAGTCAGTGACTATAGTAATCAACTGTTTGATAAACCCAAAGATTCCAGCTTCTGGGAGAAGAACTCATTATTTGACAAAAACTGCTGGGAAAACTGGAAAATAGTATGGCAGAAACTAGGCACAGACCAACATCTTATACCAGATACCAAAGTAAAATCCAAATAGGTATATGATTTAGATAGAAAGGCTAATACTATAAGCAAACTGGGAGAGCAAAGAATAGTTCACCTGTCAGATTTATGGAGAATGAAGAATTTATAACCAAACAAGAGATAGAGAACATTATAAAATGCAAAATGGATAATTTTGATTTTATTTAATCGAAAAGTGTTTGCACAAAGCCAATGCAACTAAGATTGAAGGGAAGCAGAAAACTGGGAAAGAATTTTCACAACCAGTATCTCTGATAAAGGCCTCGTTTCTAAAAGAGAGAACTAAGTCAAATTTTTAAGAATACAAGTCATTCCACAATTGATAAATGGTCAAAGGACATGAACAGGCAGTGTTCAGAAGAAGAAAACAAAGCTATCTACAGTCATATGAAAAAATGCTCTAAATCACTACTGATGAGAGAAATGCAAATCAAAACAAATCTGAGGTACCACATCAAACCTCTCGTTGGCCAATATGACAAAACAGGAAACTTATAAATGGTGGAGAAGATGTGGGGAAAATTAGAACACGAATGCATTGTTGGTAGAATTGTGAAGTGATCCAACCATTTGGAGAGCAATTTGGGACTATGCCCAAAAGGTTATAAAAACGTGCATACTCTTTGACCCAGCAAAAGCACTTCTAGGGCTATATCCCAGAGAGATCATACAAATGGGAAAAGGACCCACATGTACAAAAATATTTATAGCAGCTCTTTTTGTGGTGGCAAAGAATTGGAAATTGAGAGGATGCCCATCAACTGGGGAATGGCTGAACAAGTTGTGGTATATGAATGTAATGGAATACTATTGCGCTGTAAGAAATGATGAGCAGGCAGACTTCAGAAAAATCTGGAAAGACTTAAATGAACTGATGCTCAGTGAAATGAGCAGAACCAGGAAAACATTGTACACAGTAACAGCCACAATGTGTTATCACTAACTTTGACAGATTCATCTCTCAGCAATGCAAGGATCCAAGACAATTCCAAGGGACTCATGACAGAAAATGCTGTCCACATCCAGAAAAAGAACTATGAAATCTGAAGGCACATTATTTGATCTTTTTTTCCTTTCTTTTTGTTTTGTTTCCCCTTTCTGGTGGTTTCTCCCACTGGTTCTAATTCTTTACAACATGACTAATGTGAAAATAGGTTCAATATGAATGTATATGCAGAGCCTATATCAGATAGCTTGCCTTCTTGGGGTGGGGGGAGGGGAGACATGGGGAGAAAATCTGGGACTCACAATCTCATGGAAGTGAATGTCGAAAACTAAAAATAAGATAAACATTTTTTAAAAAAGAAATGGTCAATGTGATGAATACAAAGATGCATGGAAAGACTTATATGAACTGACAATGCAAGTAAAGTTAGTTGCAAAATTAGAAAAAACCAAGCATGGCTCCCAAGAAAAGATATGAGAAAATACCACCCACCCCTCCACTTCTTTGAAGATTTATGTGTAGAGGAGAGGGGTGTCCACATGTGTGGAACACTGCATATATTTTTAGATTTTTCTTGCTGTTGCATTAATTGATTTTGCTAAGTTTCTCCCCAGCCCCCTTTGTAAAAAATTTAAATAAATTTATTGTTAAATAGGCTAGCTCTGTAAGAGGGGATCAGGGGAACAATAGCAGGGGAAATCTGAACAATATAAAAAGAAATGATTTAAAAAATGAATTTAAAAATAAATGTAAACTTTGCTCTTCAGACAAAAAATAACAACTAGAGATTTTAAATGAGTAACATAAGCAGACAGCTATATAAGAAAGTTTTTTTGGGAAGGGAGGATGGTGTACAATAGAAGCAAGAAGTGTAAGCTGATGATAATAAGAGTTTTACTAGTGTGGTCATAGAGGAAATAGGAAGGAGGGAATGGATAAAATAAATATTATGGTTCTCATGACTAGTTAATTAGTTGAATGTGAGAGGGAAGAGAGGGGAAAGAAACAAAGATTATCCTACAGTTGCTAAGATAAAAGACTGGGTGGTGTTATGGATAGAAATAATCAAGTCATAAGAAGGAGCAGGTTTTAGTGGAAATAAGTAAAACCAGTGTTGCCCTCTTCTGTCCTCTGGTATGGAGACCGTTCTGGCATAGGTCCCCATCACCTTTTATCTGGACCATCTGAAAAGTCTGCATGGTAGTTTCTCTGACTCAAGTCTTTCCAACTTTACTCCACTCTCCACTCAGCCATCAAACTGATGTTCCTACAATGTAAGTCTGACTATCTCAGCTATCTATTTAATCAATGCCAGTGGCTTTCTTCCAGGATCAAATATATAATCCTCTGATTGGCTTTCAAAGTCCTTTTGTTGTCAATGTGAGTATGGTTGTTATGGAACCTGTTGGTCAGTAACCTCTTTGAGATATATTCCTAGCAGTAGAATCTCTGGGTCAAAGAATGTGGACTTTATTGCATAATTCCAAATTGCTTTCCAGAGTGGTTGTACCAATTCACAGCTTCACCAACCATATTGCAATTAGTGGACCTGTATCAAACTCCCTCCAGTTTTGACTGTTACCTATTGTTATCTTTGCCAGTTAGCTGAACGAAGTGTAAAACCTCTGGATAGTTTTGATTTGCAGTTTTCTTCTTAGTGATTAAGAACATTTTTTAAATTTGGTTTTTAATAGCTTACAATTCTTGGGAGAACTGTTCCACAGTATTTTAAAAATCAGTAACTGTAGCTCACTCATTATATCTGCTACTGCTTTGTGGGCCATATATTTGCAAGTAACACAAAGTTAGGAAGAAAAGCTAAAACTGTGTGACAGAATAAGCGTCCAAAAAGGCCTTGACAGGCCAGAATTTTGCGACGAAGCTTTTAAGGCAAAATTCAATTGGAACAAATGCAAAACACTTAGCTTAAAAACCAACAACTAAGCCGGACTTCACAAAAACAAGATGAGGAGAGATATGGCCTTATATCAGTTTGTCTGAAAAAAGATCTGAAGATTTTAGTACTACTAATTCAGTATCAACAAGGTGATATGGAAGGCCCACAAAAAACTTCTACAAACTTAGGCTAAGAGAGGCATAAATAGCACCCTGCCCCCCAAGGAATTGACAATCCTATTGTTCTACCCTAGTTAGATCTCATCATGAATATTATCTTCAGTTGTGGGCATATTTTAGAAAGAATATTCATGGTAAGCTATTTATAAGGACTTTGCAAATTCTTTTTTCTTAATGTTAATCTTTTTTTTTTTAAACAATTTTAGATGATTGGGGTTAGGTGACTTGCCCAGGGTCACACAGCTAGTAAGTGTCAAGTGTTTGGTCTGAGGCTAGATTGCAAATTCTTTTTTCTTAAAACATCCAAAGGCTGAACAAGAAACAGATTTCCTGGGGTCACTTTATATTGTGGTACAGATGAGAAGCATTTTCAAGGACACTACCATGAAAATAAGTGTAGCTTATAGCTAATATCAGTTGCTGAGAATGAAGAAGTAGAAGTCAACAAAACTCTTCAAATTAAGTCAACATACTCTTTGACCCTTGGTGACTTTAAATGGAAAGGTGGGAAAAAGTGAGAAATAAATGGGGCAAGGCATATTTGTAAAAAAAAACCCAAGGATAAAGAAAAAATAATTGTAAAAGGATAAAGAAAAAGAAATCAAAAGCCAAAGGTCTGTAGACTACACAAATGCCTCACTCCTATGCATCATGAATATTGCTATGTAGTTGGTGAATGTCTGGTCTTCACTTTCAGACAAACATGCTGTCATCCTCACTGTGGAATTTAATTACTTGAAGAAATCTGAATGGAGAAATGGCCCTAACAAGTATGTGGGAAAAGTTTTTTCTCTTATTTTGACAGTTATGTTTTTTTCTTCATTTGAATCTGTTCTTACTTTTCCAGGGAAAACAGGCAATTTCTGGTTTTATCAGTGTCTTATCATCTCCACTGAACTGGAATATTACCCTAATATAGGAGTTTGGCTAAATGTTTTCACATCAACTAGTGAAAAAAAACTTCTCTTTTATTTTTTACACAAGTTATGTGTTTTTATAAGTAAATAAAGCTCACTAAGAGCTGTAAGCCAAATAAAAAACTTTTAATAGGGGATCTGATCTACCAAATAAATCTGGGAATTAATTCTTATGTCCACGTCATGTTATCAAACATTATTACTTTCTGATATGCAGCACATCAGATGGCACGTTGGGTTACAAAGAAGAGAAACTATCTTTGAAATATGGCTGTTTTCTTTTTGATGAGATGTAATTCCAATTTGCTTTTATCACCGAAAGGTTTCAAAATAAGACAAAACCCAAATTTTCAAAGCTATCAGAAACTAAGTCACAAGGTAAAAGATTATGTCTGGGGCCTAGTAGAGGCTCTCTTTAGACATCTGTAAAAAATGTAAACAAAAAATGAAAGAAAGGCTAACTGACGCACAGAATTGTTGACAATCTTTCCAGCAGCTTCAAGAAAAGTGTATACATTTTAAAAATGTATCAACAAGCCCTTATTAAGTGCTTACCATTTATGCTGTGCTCAGTACTGGAGATAAAAAGCAAAAATAATCTCTGCTCTCAAGAACCTTACATTTGAATGGAGTAGAAAACTCGTACATACAAGATACATATACAGAGTGGATGAAACATAACCTGAGAAAGAAAGACACTAACAGATAAGGGGACCAAGAAAAGGCCTCCTACAGAAAGATGATGTCATGTTGATGGAGCTGAGTCTTGAAGGCATCCTTAGGATGAGGAGAAACCATTTCATGGGGGGCCAGAGCAAAGGCACTGGGAAAGTTTGAGAACAGTCAAGTAGGTCAGTGTGGTTAGACCTTAGAGTTTATGGAGGGGAATAATGTGTAAGAAGATTGGAAAGGGGCCAGTTTATAAGGGTACAAGTTATAAAGATAGCTAAGAATGCAAGCTCCTTGGAGAGAAGAACTACAATTTTTTTTGTCTTTGTATTCACAGAACCCAGCACAGTTCATAGCACATTAGGAATTTAATAAAGTATATTTCATGACGAATTGAAAGTGGCAAGAGTGGCAACTGATTGACGTATTATATATAGGCGTTTTTGTAGCTGTGATTTTATATATGTTTCACTATCTTTTCTACCATAAGTCAACACTGCCCATTATGAGTTATTAAATTTTGGTACAAAACTGTCTTGTAAAAGTTTCTTCTAATTAATTTTCTTTCAAGGCCTTATCTTTCTAAGGACAAACTAAAAGAACCCTCCACTTAACCTGGACAAGATAAGAAAATTAGTTCAATACAAAAATCTACTTATTTTTTCTAAATAACCAAGTCCCAAGTTGTAGAATTTAGTTCTAGTTTCCATAACTTACCAAATCCCACTGAAACAAAATTCAGAAATCCCCACAATTAATAACGTGGTAAGAGTGCTAGAAGAGGCTAATGCTAGTATGTGCCAAAAGTAGTATCACTGAAGTTATGTTGTCAAAGATAAAGTGTTTCATGAAATTTACTTAAATGATTTTTTTTCCAAGTCAATTTCACAGATTTTTATACTAGTAAGGACCTTCAGTGTAAGTACCACCCTCTCATTTTACCTGTAAGGAAACTGAGGCCTAGAATTGAAAAGCTGACCTTTTCAAAGTCAAATGAGTTCAAGGCAGAGCCAGGACTACAACTCAGGTTTCCTACACCACACTGCAAAAAATCTGGTATTAAACAAGTCAATTAGGACCTCTGTGATGTCACCTCAAATAAAAATAGGGGCCACTAAACCATACATAAGGATCCCTGTGGGCCACATATTGTACAAAACCACTAACATTACCTATGTTTTATTGCATTTTGTTTTGTTTCCAATTACATTTTAATTTGGTTTGGACTGCACTGAGTGTTTTTGTCTAGTTGTTTGACACCTCTGCTTTAGCTGACCAAGTAACATATAAGGGTAAGTGAAAATAACCTAATAATTAAGAGCACACAATGTATTTTAAATCTATTTACAGTCACATTAACCAAACAACATTCTCTGAAACCATTTTGGTCAAACTTTTATTGAGAAACAAAAAGAAATCAGGAACATCTAGAAAAAAGGCAAGCTGACTTGGTGCTGCTTTAAGATGTCTAGACTGTAGTCTACCCACAAAAACCAAAGAACCGTTTTTAAACTTGTGTCCAGGGTCACACATAAAAACTAAGTTAAAAGGAAAATTTAAGAAGGAAAAGGAAATGATAAGAGGGGTTCAATCAGCAGCAGCTCACAAAAACTGGAAAAACCCAAGAGATCTTATCTACCAGCACCCTTTTTCATGGATTCCAAAATCATCCTGCATGATAACCAAACTGACACAAGCTTGGCTAGCCCCAAAATTTTAATACCAACAGAGAAAATAAGGAGACTATACCTGTGATTTCACTAACATAGCGAAGAGTAAACTCTACCAACTCAGGTCCACACAATTCATGCAATTTACAGATTTAAGAGAGTTGCCTGAAACACAGAGAAGCTACTTGCCCAAAGTCACACAGTCAATTATGTGTAAAAGGTGGGACTTGAAGCCAGTTTTTCCTGGCTCTTAGGCCAGCTTTCTATGCATCATTAAGCTGAGGCTCTTCAGAAAAACATTCTAACAAAACAGGGAGACTTTAAGTTAGATAAGGGAGCAACCAATCTAAATATATTCAATCTTACAAAATAAACCAATCTAATTACAACCAATTTCTGAGAATTTCTCATAATCAATACAAACAGGTATTTTCCATTCCCTCTTGGGGGGAAAGTCAATAAATGAGGGCGTGGCAAGAGAAAGAAATCACTAACCTCACCCAAGGCAAATACTTTTAAGGGGGGGGGGATCACTTATGCAGCTTTGTCTTTGTAAGGGCAAATAATTCTATATTTAACAATCTTCTAATCTCCGGTGTGCTCCAGAAAATGTAGGAGGTTGGAAGACACAGGAAGAAAATAAAAACAAAGAAACACAGTTGAGTCCTACAGGCTAAAACTTTTAGTCCTCCTCCTCAAATCCAACCTAAATAAAAATGTCAACTTTCCAATCATGGTCTCCCCCTGGTATGTGTACACACAGATAGAATTCAGTTTCGTGGTGTGTACACAAACACACACACAGACACACACAGTAGAATTCAGTTCCAGTACTCACTTCCCTAAAGCAGCAACAGTGGGGACCATTAAACTTCCTCATGGTTATCTGATGAGGTAGTAGCGGCAAACACAGATGTATATGTGTGTATAAAGATACCTAAGGCTTAAAAGTCAGTAACTGCAACTAAATACACTTCTCTATCCTCCTTCATTACACTCTGAATTCTCCTATGTAACTCTTATTAATTAGATAATTGATTTCAAAGTATTTAGTGGAGAAGAGGACAATTTAGTAGAAAAAATTGCACAGATTATATAAAAGCCATAATGTATAATGCCCCCGTATTTGAATTAAAAAAAAAAATCCTAAGAACTTTAAAGTTACTCTTCAGCCCTTTCTCCAAGAGCCATAAGAGGGAAAAGTAAAATTCTTCTCTCTAGGTCTCCTCACCTCACCTTCTAGCTCCGAATCTGGGTTAACTTCATGGTACCTTTCCCCAAGAGCCGATTCTAGTCCAGTGCCCTAGCCACTCCAACCCCACTCCGGCATCTGTGCTCATGGAGTCCAACAGGCCGTTCCTTCATCTTCCACTGTACTGGCTGTGCTGTGCTGCGCTGCTAAGACTTGTTCCTCCTCATGGCTTTACCCTGACGTAATTCAAACATGGCAACAGTTCGACTTCAAAGGCAAATCAACAGACCTCCCATACACACGCACACAGATCCGACGAAGCAATGGTAGCGATCTAAAAGAACCTTTTTAAAAGGTATGAACGGAAACCCAAACACGACCTCAGCCGCTGCTAGAATCTGCTAGCTCCTGGAGTTATATTTAAACGGAGGACTGGAAAGCTTCCTTCCTCTCTGCCTGAAAGTAAAGCCACACGCCTACTCCTCCATGCACCCAGTATGGCACCTTAGAGAAAGTAGTGTGTGCAGCCAAAGTTTCCCCACGAGAGGGTGGGGGAACAAAAACCTTTCCAGAAACTAGCCTTCAACTCCAGCAGAACAGTCCGAACCAGAACCCGGTCACTTCGCCCTCCCTGGCTGGATCTTGCACCCAGGAGCACGAGCACATGCAGCCCTCTTTGTTTTCTGTCCAGCCAGGCTCTGCCTACGTGCAGCATCTGAGATGTCGGATTGTTTTCGCAGGGGGGGGGGGGGGGGGGGGGGGGGGGGGTGCTGAGAGAACGAGGACGCCTATGGAAGGACACATGAACCCCTATCCCTTGTCCTCCCTCAAGTTCCCTCAGAAAGGAAGAAAGAAATTTAATCAAAGTTTTGTAACATCGTCGATAGAAATACCAGGACAATCTCAGGCAAAGGAGCTGATAGTTAAGACTTTCACTATGCTTTTTAAACTGGCAAGACGCCATCGCCAAAAAAATGAGAATTAAAAAAAAAAAATCACACTGTCCTGTGAAGAAGGGATCATCTACAAAACTTAATTACTAAAACATTTTGGCTACTGCAATTAACATTAAAAACTAAAAAACACAAGTGCAGCTTGGAGCACGTGTCATGTCAGGTTTTAGATGGAAAATGAGTCCCTTTTCGGGCTCACTTGAATCGTTAGGTCAACTGAACTCCCTTCATCTCAAAGTCAACTTGGGTTTAAATTACCATTTTAAACTGCAGAAAAATAACGTCCTAGAAAAACCCCAGGTAATGGAGCCTGTCGTTTGTCCAGATCAAAGCTACAAGTGAATAATCTGTAACAAAACAAATGTTGCAAGTCTATACTGGAACATGGAACGTTGGGGGATATTCCAAGGAGAATTCGGGTTTGGATTTGGAGCTATTTTTAAACGGCCGCGTGTTGTCTCATTGTCGCATCCGCAGCTCTCCAGAGTTTAGCAAATAACGCCATACCGCGTGCTAAGTACTAATGTAAGCAATTATGGAAAAAAAGACCAATTTTAAAACCACCCGATACTAACTCTCAAACGCAAACGATGTTTTCCAGCCGAAATGCATATAATTTCCACACAAACTAAGACACGTGCTCACAACTGGGATGGAGGGGGGAGTCTAAAGGCTTAACGACCCCAAAGCGTTTGAACAACTCCAGTAGCAAGCCCACGACTCTGGGGTATGGGACCTCTCCCAGATTATTCACTCATTAACTTTAGGAAAATGGGCCTTTTTTAGTCGACTGGTTTGTTTTATCCAAGCAAAAACTGCGGCTGGAAAAAGTCATTGTCACCTTCAAAGTGAGTCTGTTAACTCCAGTTACCACTCACTTATTTGCACGCTTTACTCTTCTCTTCCAGTCTTTTTAGTTTGCCTTACAACAAAAGCAAGTCGTACGGACACATAAAACACATGTATGGCAAACTGGAAGATTTAGCATTAATTTAAAGCAGCGCTCCCGGCACAGCTAACTTCGAGACAAAACTTCCTGCATAGGGAGAGTGTCTAGAGCAGGCGGGTTGAGAGGAAAAGAAAATTTCGAACTGCCTAGAGAAACAGTTTCTGGATAAGGCCAAGAGTTACTCACCTTCCTAGAGCGACTCTCCACGCTCAATAACGAGTGCGAGGTGTGGTGTGCCCTACAAGTCAACCGGGCCCACGTCTTCGTTAGCTTGCTCCTCCTGGTCTGGAAAAATTGTCTACAGAAATTCAGCAGTTGTTACCTCCGGCCGGGAAGGTGTAGATTTCGATTTCTCTTTGCGCACGCGCTGTTCCTGGGACAAAATTCTCCTGAATCGAACTCATTTGCATGTGAGCTCTTGCGCACAGAAGAGCGATCGAGGGTGGAAGCCCAAGCGGTTCCGCGCGCCCCCGTAGCCTCTATTGTCCTTTTAAGGGGAGACGCGCCGCGCGGGAAACATGGCGGGCAGGACCAAACCGAGAAGAGGGCGGGGGCTGCTTACTACAGCAGAGACGTCACGTAAACAAACGCCCCCACGGGGGAAGAGGCGGAGCAGGGAAGGAATACGCGGCACAGTGTATGGAACCGCGGTGCATTCATGAAGTTCTTCATCGTGAAATTTATTGAGAAAAAAAATGCCTTTTTTTTTTAAACGTGTGGCTGAACAGTCCTTTTTTTTTTTTTTTTTCCAAAAGCTTCATTTTGCCGGGCCCCCACACCTGCTGTAAACTTGAGGAGGCCGGCCTGAACTTAAATGTGCTCTCAGTCCCCTCCGATGTTTTCCCAAGCCTTTTCTTCTTTGGGGCGTAGATTTTTGCTTTCCTTGTCTTTTTAGTGGGACATTTTTAAAAGCTTTACAATAACAACACTCTTCTTTCCTCCTTCCCGTGCGTTGTTTTATTTTGTTCGCTTCTTTTTCATACCAGTTTCTCCTACTTGGTTTAGTTGAACGGGTTCCCAATGTCTGTGGCAACAGGGTAGCTTCCCCAAGGACTTGAAGAGGGTCGGTTGAAAGCCAGCAACCTGGAAACCTGCAAATATCTCCTTCAACGGACTGTTGACCCGTGTTCTATCCGTTTAGAAATAATGCCAGCCTCGGGAATTGCAAAGTGTGTATGATGAGGGGAAGAACGGGATACAGTAGGCTAGTAGCAGTTTCCAGCGTGTGATATGAAAACTAATCGTCCTAACCATTAGCAAAAATCGAAGCAATTTATTTAATTTCAGTTTGACTGCTGCAGAATGAAGAAAATAACAGATGCGTCTCTCATCCTGGAAATAAATTCCATAACCTCATCTCACCTTGATGACTAAGGATGGAGAAAGAGGTTTGTTGGTAGTTCCTAAATGAATTAGTATGAATATAAACAACGTAATTGAATCACTTATTGACAAATTTCATTGTTTACTATTGCAATGTGACCATGCAGTCAAATTGGAAGTCTGGAACTAAGGTGTTATCAAAGTCAACATCATCATGGAAAAATATCTGGAGCATAATATTCTTGCTCAGGTGTATAAAATTAAAAAAAAAACTTAAAAAGAGGAAGGATGTTGTTGGCTTGGATAAATGGGCTTATTTGCTTAAAAAAAAGAAAGAGAAAATAATGGAATATAATTAATTATTGTTCCATAGGAGGATATATTTAAATATGTCATCTAGCAGAGGGGTTCTTAATCTTTGGCTGTAGCCTTGTTTCTTTGATCTTTTGATAACCATTTCAATATAATTTGTTTCATTTTTAATCCTATGTATTTTATTGTATACATTTTAAGACATTCTGATAATGGATCCGTAGGATTTATCAGACCAAAGGAGTTCATGACATATAAAAAAGTTAAGAACCTTTGATCTAGCCAAACCTTCTTATTTTACAGATGAGAGGCCTGTAGATGTTAAAAATGGAGCCCAAGATCATTCAGGTACCAAGTAGCAGAGGCAACATTTGAGACCGTGTCTTTTGACCTCAAATCTGACTCTAAATCTATCCCAGTCTAAAAATAATAGAAAATCCTCTTAGTTTGAAAATGTAATTTAAAATGATGTTTGAGATGCAGAGAAAGAAGCTCTGAATCGAGATAACTGTGGCTCTAGTCCTGACTTATTACAACTTATTAGTTATGTGACCTTGGGAAAATCACTTAACTTTGCTAAATGTCATATTTTCTAATTTATAAAATGAGGATGATAGTGCTATACTCAAAATCATAACTCACAAGCCTGACAACAATTTATTTTCTTTTAGAATAATCCACGGACACAATTCTAAGCAAAGTCATCTAATAAAATAATATAGTAAGGAAAGTAGCAAAGAAACATTTCCAATAAACCTGAAGCACACTTTCCCAAAATACCTCTAGGGTTCTTGAATTCAAAGCACAAACCTCTTCCATTCCCCACCCTCTGAAAAGTAATAGATAATGCCAAACCCAGAGAACAAGTTCATAATTTCCTACACCAGCTCAGTAGCATTCCTAGTTTTTTCATGGGCAGATGAAGCCAAAAAAGAACTGAAAAGGGATTTGAATAATCCTCTTAATATTCCTTTTCAGCTATAGGTTGTACTAGATGGCCCCTGAGATCCTTTCCAGCTCTAAAGTTTTGTGAGTCTATGTTTCTTACCTTTCATGTGTGTGCTCTGGCCACACATGCTCCCTTCATTTGTATAACTGTATGTGTTCACTCTTCCCACTGTTGGAATGGGCATTTCTGGGAAAGTATAGCCCAGGCTTATGGGAAATTTTGTAAGATGAGAACAATAATGTTATACTCCCTACTTGTTCTTTTAGTGAGGCACTTTTGTCTTATTCTAACACTCTTCTCCACTCTTCCTATGACATATCAGCTCTGCTGATTTTTTTGTGAAGATTAAATGATTGCTATTAGTTAAGGTGTATATTGTGTTAAATATGTAAATTGATCAATATGAAAATTAAATTATTCTTTGCCATATCATAGAATTTAAAACTGGAAGGAATCTTAGAGATAAGTCCCCCTAACTGAATTGTGAAATTGAAAATTGAAAGTGAAAATGTAAGAAACTTGGGCAAAATGATCACTATCTCATTTATCTTCATATGGCTTATACTGTAAATGTATCACTGAAGTTTCAGCTTCACACTAATGTAACCCTTTAAAATGTATATCTAATGTAATTCTATTCTGTTGGTACTTTCCCATTCACTTCAACTTACTGCCTTCTTGTCAGAAATTTTAACTCATATCTATGATTTCTTACTGTTATTTTTTATTTGGAGGGGCTTGAATATAAAGAATTGAGATAACTAATTCTTATTTAGCAAAAGAATAAGTAAATTAATAGGTTTTTGTTAGTATTTCTGTTCCAAGTCAATCATTTGTTTATTTTTCTGGTAGCTAGTATCAGTGCATTAAAAAAAAATGTTTTTATTCTAGAGATGTGCTAATTATTGTTGGACTTTGGCCACTGTAACTGACACTCAACTACAGGAACAAGGCAGTCATACCATATCCCCAAATTATGCTAATTTGGTTGTTGGGAAGGACTTTTCTACCTAGAGTGAGCTCTTTTGCAACCCATGCATGACTCAAAACTGCTCTAAACTTAGCTAGCCTGGGTTTATATTTTAAAAGATTCTTAATATATACACTCTGTGGTTTGTGGCCCCAGTCAAGGTTTTCCCTACCATCATCTCATTTTGGTCCATTTAAGCTTTTCCTTAGGAGTCTTCATTTTTCTCTTGTGAAGAATGAGGCTGACAAAGCATCTGATCTTAAAGTGGCTTTATTATAAGGTCCTCTTTGCTAGCACCAAGCCCATCTCCTCCAGGAGCTTGTCCTCTATATCACACTCAAACTATTCTCCTTGTGATTCCTTCACAACTTTCTGTCTCCTCCAATGATTTGAATATACTCTTCTGCCTCCTAAAATCCCTTCTGTTTTTGTTGTTACTCAGTCATGTCCAACTCTTAGTGACCCCATATGAAGTTTTCTTTGCAAAGATACTGAAGTAGTTTGCCGTTTCCTTCTCCAGTGCGATTAGGTTAAGTGATTTGCCCAGGGTCACACAGCTAGTGAGTGTCTGAGTCTGAATTTGAACTCAGGTATTCCTGATTCCAGGCCTAGCACTTGATCTGCTTACACACCTTGCTGCCTCAAAATCCTTCCCAGATCCCTTCAAAATTTAATCAAATACCACTGCATACATGAGCTCCAGCTCCAGGTTCCACCCCTAAAATATGTTGTATTTTCTGTTTGTACATGTACATACACACACATATATACTGGGTATCCCAAAAGTCTTTTCTAAGACAGTTACTCTCTCTCTATACACACACTCTATATATGTGTATACACACACACGTACTTATGTGTATATATATATATAATGCATGTATGTGTACATATGTATATATGTATGCATGCATGCATGTATACACACATACATTCAGTCAGTAGTAGATCTCCCCTGGACTCCTCCTGTCTTCAGAGGACTCTTTTTGCTTATAGGGGACAGAAAGATTCTTCTATCATGCTGGTCTCCTCACCTGGCCTCTTTCTGACTTCAAGGGACAGAGAGAAATACCATTTCATTGTGCTCAGCCAGTCTCTTGGCCTCATCTGCTTGCAAGGGAAGAAGAAAAAATGCTACTTCATTCTTCCCACCACTAGTTCCCCTTGTCTGAGCTGCCTAATGCCCAGTGAGGATCTGAACTCATTCTTCAATGATTAATAAACCGTCACCCTCTCCCCTCCCAAGAGATTCTGAACCCTAGGCTATCATTGTTCAAACTCTGATCTCCATTCCTGACTGCCCACAGCCTTATTCTCATCCCCTCAATACAACCCCTCCCCCACCTCCCAGTGTCTAGAAACTACTCATCATTTCCACTGTACTCTCTGGAATGCTTTATTTTTTTTTGTTATGTCTTTTCTTTTCATACCCCTTCCATCTTCTGACTCTTACAGAGAGTTGGCTCTCTCCTGATAACAGCCACTCTGGCCATCCTTTCCACCACTGGTTATATTTTCAATCATTCTCTGACTCACTGGCTGAGGTAGGGCATTGCTCCACAGTGCCACCTCTAAGCATTCACTGTATCATCAGCACTCAGTAACCACTTTTTTGAGTAGCTCTGGTAGCTGTTATCCACCAACCTTCAGGGCACTCTTTCTTCAGTGGCTTTTTTTACTCCCTTAATTCTGCCCTCATACTAGAAGAATTCAATACACATTTTGATACTCCCTCAAAACCCTAACTTCCCCGCTGTTGTTCAATTGTGTCTGACTCTTTGTTTAATAGTTAAAATCAGTCTGTTGAAAGAGATGATTGATTAGGCATCTTCAATGGTGACTTCAACTTCTACACCTGGTTCAATACTGATAAAAATGATTTATCTGTTTAACAATTTCAGAAGGACTGTGCAAATCAATAAGGCATGCCAACTCCATAGGGCTGCATTGGTGGTTCCTTCACCTGTATCTCACTCTATGACCCTGTGAACTGACAATGGAGTTTTCTTGGCGAAGATACTGGAATAGTTTCAAGTGGATTAAGGCAAACAGAAGTTAAATGACTTGCCTAGGTTTTCACAGCTAGTGAGTATCAGAGACTAGATTTGAACTGAGGTGTTCCTAACTCCAAACATAGTGCTGTATTCACTAAGCCACCTAGCTAATAAGATATAATGAATAACATTTATATAGTGCTTTAAAGTTTGCAAAATATTTTACAAATACTATCTCATTTAATTGACACAACAATCCTGGGAGGCATTTTACAGATGAGGAAACTGAGGCTGAGAGGGGTTGTTAGTTGGTCAACTAGCATTTATTAAGTGCCTACGTGTCAAACACTGCTAAATGCTAGCTATATGAAGAAAGGTAAGAGACAATCCCTGGTCTCAGTCTAATTGGAAAGATAACATATGGACAACAATGTACAATCAAGCCACACATAGAATAAATTTGAAAAAATCAACTGAGGAAAGGCATTATCATCAAAAGATTCTTGTAGAAGGTGAGATTTTATCTGAGACTTGAAGGAAGCTAAGGAGGCAAGAGATAAAAATAAGGAGGGAGAGAATTCCACATATGGCATAGACTGCCAGTGAAAAATGCACAAAGATGAGAGGAGTTTCTTGTTTGAGGAACAGCAAGGAAGCTATTGTTACTGGGTCGTAAAAGTGCATAGGGGTTGGGGAATAAGGTATAAGAATACTAGAAAGGTAGGAGGAGGCTAGGTTATGAAGGACTTTAAAAACCAAACAGAGGATTTTATATTTGATCCTGGAAGTGATGAAGAGCCATTGGAATTGATTGAAGTTCCTAGTTGATGAGTCACAATCTTCCAGTCCTTGGGAAACATCTCCAGGTGGCACTGAAGTCTTTTTTTTTCTTAATTAATTTTTGACATTCTGAACTTCACAAATATTGGCAAACACAAAAAAGATAGAAAAAATAGATTGCATATGAAATGACAAATATCCGCCATGTTTGCTCCTTATTTTCTCTAAAATATGTAATAAATTGGGGCAGCGAGGCGGCACAGTGGATAGAGCACCAGCCCTGAAGTCAGGAAGACCTGAGTTCAAATCCAGCCTCTGACCAGACACTTGACACTTACTAACTGTGTGACCCTGGGCAAGTCACATAACCCCAATTGCTTAAAAAAAAAAAACCAAAAAAATATGTAATAAATTTGACCTGTTAGTTCTAAAGTTGTCTCAGTTGTCTGTTTCCTTCTAACTCCTTAAATTCTATTATTTTAAAAAAATCTTAATTGAAATGTTCATTCCCCTTTTTTCATCGCTGTCATTACCCACCCTCTCTCCCCAATTCTTCCTCTCTGAAAGTAAAAGCAAAACAAAACACATCTGTCAAAGAAAACAAATATATACATTGGCCATGCTGAAAACCTACATCTAATTTTGCCAATCTAGTCAGTTAACCTTTATGTCAAGAGGTAAAAAATGTCTTTTATTTTCAGTCCTCTAGAGTTGTGATTGATTGGATTGATCAGAGTTCTTAGATCTTTCAAAATTATTGGGGTTTATTTTTTTTAGCGATGTTATAATCATTGTATACATTGCTCTTCTAATTCTGCTCAATTCATTCTGCATCAGTCCATACAATCCTTTCCAGGTTTCTCTGAGTCTATTTCTAATGTCATTTCTTATGATGAAATAGTATTTCTTCCTTCCTTCCTGCTTTTAGAAAAACATATTTACAAAGCTGTTACTGTAAGAGCAGTTGATACAAATACCCCTTCCTCCCACCCCCAATTTTTATGACATATTCTCTCACAATTGAATACAGAGTCCAGGAAAATATGGACTAAAGTTTAGCAAGCACAATGGCAAAGGGATAACTCACAGGTCCTGGAAGTCCTTTTGCCAAAGTCCTTAAGATATTTCCATTAGGTATACTGTAGTAATTTTCCTCCCCTGCTACCCTCTCTGTAGAGTCTTGAATTTGCATTCAGTTTGTCCTTGCTTCCAAGGCAGACAATGGTATCAGCTGTTCAGGAACACTTGATGGACAGATGGAAAGTCTCAAAAACTCTAGATCTTTTTTTTCCATTGTAATCATTTATTTATCATTATTTTTTTTTGTTTTGAATTCTAAATTCTTTCCCTCCCTCCAGCTCCTCCCCATCTACTGAAGACAAACAAGATACCCCATTATACATGTGAAGTCATGCAAAATGTATTTCTATATCAGTCATGTTGCAAAAAAAAAAGCAAGAAAAATAAAGTAAATCTATAGTTAGAGTTCATCAGCCTTCTCTTTAGAGATGCATAGCATTTTTCGTCATGAGTCCTATACAATTATCTTGGATCATTGTATTGATTATCATAGCTAAGTCTTTCACAGTTGCTGTTCCTGGTTCTGCTCATTTCACTTTGTTTTAGTTCATATAAGTCTTCCCAGGTTTTCCTGAAACCACCCCCCTCATCATTTCTTATAGCACAATAATTGTATTCCAACACAATCATATATCACAACATGTTTAGCTATTCCCCAATTGATGGGCAGCCTTTCAATTTCTAGTTCTTTGCCAATACACAAAAAAAAAGAGCTGCTATAAATATTTTTGTACATGTAAGTCTTTCTTCTTTGATATTTTTGGGGTACTGTAGTGGTATTGCTGGGTTAAAGGGTATGTACTTTGGCCAAAGTTCCAAATTGTTCTTCAGAATGGTTGGATCAGTTCACAACTCCTCCAACTTTGCATTAGTGTACCTATTTTTCCACATCCTCTTCAGCTTTTATCATTTTTCTTTTTTGTCATGTGAGCCAATCTAAGGTGTGATGTGGTACCTCAGAGTTGTTTTAATTTTCATTTTTCTAATCCATAGTGATTTGGAGCATTTTTAATGTGATTATTTGTCTTTGAAGTCTTCTTCTGAAAACTGCCTATTCATATTCATCAACTGTATATCAATTAGAGAATGGCTTTTATTTTTATTTTTAAATTATATTTTTATATTTTTATAATGAAATTATAAAATTCATTAAATATTTCCCAATTACATTAAAAATTTTTAACATTAATTTTTTAAGAATTTGAGTTCCAAATTCTTTCCCTCCCTCTATTCCAATGCAAATTTTGGCATCAATATTCATTAGGAAAATTGATCTATTGTTTTCTTTCTCTGTTTTTGCTCTCCCTGGTTTAGGTATCAAAACCATATTTGTGTCATTGGGTAGGTCTACTTCCTTACCTATTTTTCAAGTAGTTTATATAGTATTAGAATAAACAGTTCTTTAAATGTTTGGTAGAATTCACTTGTAAATCCATCTGGTTCTGTGGATTTTTTTCTTAGGGAGCTCATTTATGGCTTGTTCAATTTTTTTCTAAGAATTATTTAGAGTGTTCTATTTCCTCTACTATCAATCTGGACAATTTGTATTTTTGTAAACATTCATCCATTTCACTTAGATTATCAGTTTTATTGGCATATAATTGGTTAAAATAGCTCCCAATAAGCTTTAATGCTGGTAATTTGGTTTTCTTCTTTTTTTCTTTCTTTTTTTTAATCAAAGAAGTTCAGCACGATAACCAATTGTTTATCTACTTTACTGGCTTTTTTTTTTTTTTTTGGCTAGGCAATGGGGTTAAGTGACTTGCCCAGGATCACACAACTAGTAAGTGTTGTGTGTCTGAGGTCATATTTGAACTCAGGTCCTTCTGAATCCAGGGTCGGTGCTCTATCCACTGTACCACCTAGCTGCCCCCTTTATTGTTTTTTTTTTTGTAAATTTATTAGTTTCTCCTTTGATTTTTAGGAATTCTGTTTTGGTGTTTAATTGGGGATGTTTAATTTGTTCTTTTTCTTTTTTAAAATATATTTTTATTTATTTCATTAAATATTTCCTAATTACATGTAAAAACAATTTTTAACATTTGTTTTTTAAAATTTTGAGTTCTAAATTCTCATCCTCCCTTTTCCCTCTCCTCCCTCATTCAGAAGGCAAGCAATTCGACATCAATTATACATGTGAAGTCCTGCAAAACATATTTCCACATTAACCATATTGCAAAAGAAAATTAATCTATTCTTTTTCTAGTATTTTTAGTTGCATGTCCAATTCATTGATCTGCTCTTTCTCTCCTTCATTGACATAAGCATTTAGTGACATAAATTTTCCCTTAAGTACTGCTTTGGCTACATCCCACAAATTTTGGTATGTTGTTTTATTGTTGCCATTATACTTAATGAAATTATTGATTGTTTCTATGATTTGCTCTTTGACCCATTCCTTTAGGGTTAGATTATTTTCCAATTAATTTTTAATCTTTGCTTCCCAGGCTCTTTATTGAATATAATTTTTATTGCATTATGGTCATAAAAGAGTGCATCTAGTATTTCTGCTTTTCTCCATTTGTTTGTGAGGTTTTTCTGCCTTAATAGATGGTTAATTTTTGTGAACATGCCATGTATAGCTGAGAAAAAAGGTTACTTCTTTCTTTTCCTAATTCAGTTTTCTCCAGAGGTCTATCATATCTAACTTTCCTAAAATTCTATTCATCTCTTTAACTTTTTTCGTTTTTATTTTATGGTTAGATTTAGCTAGTTCTGAGAGAGGTAAATTGAGGCCCCCCACTAGTATAGCTTTATTTCTAATGGTTTTTCATTATGCATATGCCATAATTTGTTTAAGCATTTCCTAAGTGATGAGAATCCCCTTAGTTTTCAGTTCTTTGCTATAAGTGTTGCTATCAATATTTTCATATTTATGAGTTCTTTTCTTCTTTCTTTTATTTCTTTTGGATGTAAACCTATTAATGTTATCACTGGGTCAAAAGTATATATTATTTAGTGATTTTTCAGTTATAATTCTAAATTACTTTCCAAAATTAGTATATGTACAAATTGACAGATCCATTAACAATATATTAGTGTACCTGTTCTCCCACATCCCTTTTAATAAATGTTACTTTCTTCTTGTTGTTCACTTCCAATTTTTAATTAACTCATTTTGTCGAAGAAAATTGTCATGATATAGAGGCTTCTGTATAATCTACAAATCTTTGGCCTCCTATATCTTTCTCTTGAACTATGTTTTTTCAATGTATTTCTCCCCATCCTCACATTATCAGACCTTCACATCAAAGTCATTAAGTATCAAAATGTATATTAATTGGTATGGAGGGACTTAAAAAGTGATTCATAGAATTTCTTTTCCCCTTTGTTCTCAGCAACTGATGCTGGTTTGCAATTCCTTTCAAGATTATTACTGAAAAAATAATGTTTAAATAGGCCATGAAATAATATTTCTTGTAGCTTTTTGATGTATGATAAAACTCACTTCATCAACTTCTTTCTTTGTCTCTTAAAGAAGTACCTATGAGTGATCCTACCATTTATCTGTAATTTCCTTCTTTCTTATGGTTTTCTCTAGCAATGTGCCCACTTAGTCATTAGACAAGTCATTTTTAGGGTTAAATTGAGGTTTGTAAATAGTCCAAAAACTATTTAATTCTTAGCATTTTCTGCTCTCTTTCCAGTCTCTCTATCACCATCATTGCAAAATTGGAAGGGGGAATGCATAGGATTGAGGGCTATTTTAATTTTTCTTTGCTTTTTGAGCTTCCATGGCAAAAAAAACCCAAAAAAAACAACAAAAAAAAAGCCTGTTTACTAGCCAGTAACTTTTGACCTGTATGCCTATTTTGCTGTCTACACAAAATTTTTGAGTTATTTTTACAAGAATTGAAGGCAAACCTGATGAGAGCATTTACTAATACACTTTTATAAGCAATGATCTGCAATGGATCACATCTTTCCCGTTGTAATATTGGGACGGGCTTAATGAGGGCTTAATTCTCAGGGGATACTTAGATTTGCCCTTCCTGTTAGGTGATATGGAGAATGTACAACATCTCATGCACAATTCAGCACATAGAGATTTAGTGAGTTTATTTTCAGCCCAGAAAGATTGTCAGTCCAGTGCTGTGTGATGACAGGGAATTTCTGATTGGTGACAGAGCCAGAATTGAGTTCACATACAAATGAATTAATATATATTCTGTAGTTAACTAGAATAGAACTCTTTTTTATGTCTTTCCTACTGTTTTTTTTTTTTGTTCCATTTTAGTAGAAAGGCTGATGATTTATGGAGGTTTAGTTTATATGTTGCTACTTTGCTGATGTTATTGTTTCAATTAATTCTTAGTTAAGTTTTTAGGATTCTCTGAGCCAACAATTGTGTTATCTGAGAAATGTAATCACTTTGCTTCCTCTTTGCCCAGGCTTATTCTCTTAACTCCTTTGTCTTATAGGAAGCATTTCTAGAACAATATAAAATAATAGTCATAAAAAAAATCACTGCTTTGCACTGATCTTGTTGAAACATTCTCTAACATTTCTCTATTACATACAACGATGGCTCTTTAGATGGATACTATTTGTTATATTAGGAAAAGGTCTATTTATTCATATACTTCCTATACCTTTTAATATTTTTAATGGAAATTATTTTTGTGTTTGCAAAAGCTTTTCCTGCGTCTAGTGATCTAATCATATAGCTTTAAATTATTTTTGTTATTAACATGATCTATTACATTTACAATTTTCTAATGTTGAACCAAATCTATATCCCTGATATAAACCCAACCTGTTCTTGACATGTAACAGTTTAATATGTTGTTGTAACCTTTTTGCTTATATTTTGTTCAGTATTTTTGCATCAACAAGCATTAGGGATATTGGGCTATAGTTTTCCTTCCATGCTTTGTCCTCCCTAGTTTTGGTATTAAGAATATATTTTTCTCATAAAAGATTTTTGCTAAGAATTTATGTAATATTGTAATTATTTATTCTTAGAATGTTTGATAGAATTCATGTGTAAATCTGTCTTATCCTTAGTTCTTTTTGGAGTTCCTTTATAGTTCCTTCAAGTTCTTTTCCTGAAATTAGACTTTTTAATTTCTCTATTTCTTGTTCTGTTAATCTTGGTCTTTTATTGTTTTATAAACATTCATCCACTTAATTTAAGCTATCACTTTTGTTGACATTTATTTGGGCAAAATATTTTCTAATGATTATGTCCTCTTCCTTTTTTTTAATACTGTTTTTATTTTTCATATTGGTAATTTGTTCCTTTTCTTTATTTAAATCAGATTAGCTAATGATTTATCGATTTAAAGTAATTTGGTTTAAACCATGCTTAGTTTGCCTAATGTAAAGCTCACAGCTTTCTCTTTCTCTATGTAGTTATGGTAATGTCCTCTGATTGGTACCTGCATCTTTAAAACTGGGAAGACTGAGCTGTCACTCCCTTTCCACTGTCTTTTTGGCAGCTCTTCTCAGTGACTCCTATCTCCTGCATGCAGTGTGCACACCATGAACTGAACTGGTGAGAGGGAAAGGATTCCCTTCTCCTATTCTTCCTCTTTTACCCTGGTTCCTAGAAATGGGCCTGGCGATATTTGTTTCTGTTTTATTTGTCCTCAGTTTCAGATGCTGGAAGCAAAGAAGATTTTGAGCCATGGGGACCTTGGAGCCAGAATTGCAAGTGAGCTGGTGTAGCAGCCAGCTATGTCAGTATGGAAACCCAGAGAAGCCAGGGTGCCTGAGACTTAAGTCTGAGGAGGGTTTTGGACTTGGATCTGGGACTGTGATCTTTAGGAACTGAGCTAAGCTATGTAATTCTCTTGCCCTCCCCAGAGACTGAGGTAATACAAAGAGAATGGGGAATTATGCCTCCCATGTGCTGGGGGGAGTATGGTTGTATATTTGTGATTATACCTTTGGAAGTAAATATTCCTTTTGTAAAAGCTCCATTGTGTTACATTGATTAAAAAAAATTCCTAGTTTTTTGTTTCAATTTTGTTGATCTCATCTTTGAGTTTCAAAATGCTGTTTTTATGCTTGCTTAGTTTTTAAAAAATTGTTACTTAGGGGGCAGAGCCAAGATGGTGGAGTAAAAGCAGTGACTTGCTTGAGCTGTACCCCAAATCCTTCCAAATACCTATAAAAAATGGCTCTAAACAAATTCTAGAGCAAGAGAACCGACAAAAAGACAGAGTGAAACAAATTTCCAGCCCAAGACCACCTGGATGGTTGATTGGAAAGCTCTGTTGTGCCAGGCTGGAAGAGGAGCACAGTTCAAAGTGGGCTGTGTAGGCGAAGACCAGGCCTCAGAGAACCTGGAGCAGGTCTCAGGGGACTGAATCATGGGCAGCTGTGGTGGTTTCCAGACTTCTCAATCCACAAATGCCAAAGACATCTTAGAAGGTCAGTAGGAAAGTCAGAACTCAGTGAAAGAAGATTTCAGTCTGGCCCCAGTAGCAGCAGAGCCCCAGGGTAGCGGCTGCTTCCAGAGCTCTCAGCCCATAGATGGCGGGGGAATCGAGTGGCTGATCAGACGGGGATTGCAGGGATCTCTTTGCTGGTGCTGAGGCAGGATTCTCTTGCTTTGCTCATGCTTGGTGGCATTCCTGGGATGAGGAGGAGTGCTGGCATGGTGGAGCTTGTAGTGGCAGTGGAGAGTGAATCCTCCTCACAGTTCTAAGGCAGAAAGGAGTGCTTGTGGTCACTCATAGACCAGAGTACAGGCCAGGAAAGGAGTAAACACCTTTCCTTTGATCATCCCACCTTGGAAGAACTGAAAATTTACGGGTCCCTAGAAGTATCTCTGAAAACAGTGCACAAAACCCCTGAAGCTTGGAACAGTACATTCTCCACACTGGAAGCAGACCCCTACCTTATTAAAGAGTTTGATAGTCAAGTAATTGGCTGGGAACATGAGCAAACAGCACAAAAAAAGTCAGAACGTAGAATCTTACTTAGGTGACAAAGAAGATCAAAATATACAACCACAAGAAGACATTAAAGTCAAAGGTCCTACATCCAAAGCCTCCAAGAAAAATATGTATCAGTCCCAGGCCATGGATGAGCTCGAAAAGTATATTGAGAAGCAAGTAAGAGAGGTAGAGGAAAAACTGGGAAGAGAAATGAGAGTGATGCAAGAAAATCATGAAAAATGAGTCAACAGCTTGGTAAAGGAGACACAAAAAAATACTGAAGAAAATAACACCTTAAAAAACAGACTAACCCAAATGACAAAAGAGGTCCAAAAAAACCAATGAGGAGAAGAATGCCTTAAAAAAGCAGAATTGGCCAAATGGAAAAGGAAGTCCAAAAGCTCACTGAAGAAAATAATTCCTTAAAAATTAAAATGGAACAAATGGAACTTAATGACTTTATGAGAAATCAAGAAACTATAAAACAAAACCAAAAGAATGAAAAAATAAAAGACAATGTGAAATATCTCATTTGAGTAACAACTGACATGGAAAATAGATCCAGGAGAGATAATTTAAAAATTATTAGACTGGGGCAGCCAGGTGGCACAGTGGATAGAGCACCAGCTTTGAAGTCAAGAGTTCAAATTCAGCCTCAGACACATAACATGCAAAAACTGTGTGACTCTGGGCAAGTCAATTAACCCCAATTGCCTCATATTAAAAAAAAATTAGACTACCTGAAAGTCATGATAAAAAAAAGAGCCTATACATCATCTTTCAAGAAATTATCAAGGAAAACTGCCCAGATATTCTAGAACCAGAGGGTAAAATAGAAATTGAAAGAATTCATTGATCACCTCCTGAAAGAGATCCCCAGAGGAAAACTCCTAGGAATATCATAGCCAAATTCCAGAATTCCCAGGTCAAGGAGAAAATACTGCAAGCAGCCAGAAAGAAACAATTCAAGTATTGTGGAAACACAATCAGGATAACACAAGATTTAGCAGCTTCTACATTAAGGGATCACAGGGCTTAGAATATGATATTCCAGAGGTCAAAAGAGCTAGGATTAAAACCAAGAATCACCTACCCAGCAAAACTGAATATAATCCTTCGGGGGAAAAATGGATATTCAGTGAAATAGAGGACTTTCAAGCATTCTTGATGAAAAGTCCAGAGCTGAATAAAAAATTTGACTTTCAAATATAAGACTCAAGAGAAGCATGAAAAGGTAAACAGGAAAGAGAAATCATAAGGGACTTATTAAAGTTGAACTGTTTATATTCCTACATGGAAAGATGATATTGGTAACTCACAAGACCTTTCTCAGTATTAGGGTAGTTGGAAAGAATATATATATAGACAGAGGGTGAGTTAAATGAGTGAATCTTATTCTCATCGGATTTGGTTTAAGGAGAGAATAACATACACACTGAATTGAGTATGGAAATCTATCTTACCCTACAGGAAAATAGGGGGGAAGGGAATAAGAGAGGAGGGGGATGATAGAAGGAAGGGCAGATTGGGGGAGGGGGCAATCAGAAGCAAACACTTTTGAGGAGGGACAGGGTCAAAGGAGAGAATAGAATAAATGTGGGGTGGGATAGGATGAAGGGAAATATAGTTAGTTTTTCACAACATGGCTATTATAAAAGTGTTTTGCTACATGTATAACCTGTATTGAGTTGCTTGTTTTCTCAATGAGGGTAGGTGGGCAGGGAGGAAGGGAGAGGATTTGGAACCCAAAGTTTTAAAAACAAATGTTAAAAATTGCTTTTACATGCAACTGGAAAATAAGATATATAGGCAATGGGGTATAGAAATCTATCCTGCCCTACAGGAAATAGAAGGGGAAGGAAATAAGAGAAAGGGGGCGATAGAAGGGAGGGCAGATCAGGGGAGGGGGTATTCAGAATGCACACTGTCTTGGGGTGGGAAGAGGGGAGAGATGGGGAGAAAATTTGGAACACAAAATCTTGTGGAAGTGAATGTTGAAAACTAAAAAATAAATGAATTTAAAAAAACTAAAAAATTGTTACTTATCTAGTTTTTTAAAGTTACCTTCCAAATTTTTTGATCTCTTTTTCCTTTCTTTTGTTAAAGTGTTTAGTGATATAAATTTTGTCTCCAGGATTCCTTTGGCTATATACTAAAAGTCTTTGTATGCTTCTCATTTCCCTCATTTTCTTCAATATTATATATTGTGTCTATGACTTGTTCTTTGACAAACTAGTTCTTTTAAAAAAAATATTTTTTTTTGTTTCAGTCAACCAACATCTTCCTTCTCACTCTCCCATCCTACCCACTCCCACACTTGAGAACATAGGAAAAACAAAACTCGTTACAAACATATATAGTCAATCAAAACAAATTTCAACATTAGCCATGTCGAAAAACCAACATTTGTCTCATTTTGCATTTTGAGTGCTCTATCTCTATCAGGTGGGTAGTGTGTTTCATTATTAGTCTTTTGAATCCTGGTTGGTCATTACAATGAGTATTCCATTCCATTTATATTTCTTACTATGGGTACCCCCTCAGATTCTTATTCTTTGCCCATTCAAAAAATGCTATGAATATTTTTGTACATCCTTAGAATTTTACTTTGCTTGGGGAGCCAAGATGGTGGAGTAAAAAAGTAGTTGCTTTCACCTTCCCCTATCACCCTCTGAAAGCCCAGAAAATATCACCCCAGAAAAAACCCTGGAACAGCTGAACCAGAAGAAAGATGGAGAGCAGCAGTGCACTAGCCCAGGTAGCTAGAGGGATTAACAGGAAAGGCCCCCCTTACCCTGGGGGAAGGGGAGCAGTACAGAATGGGAGGCATCCCAGCCAGCTAGCAGAAAGACCCACTTTAGCACACCAGGAGGAGATTCTGGTGCCTCGGTATTCTACAGCAAACGGGTCTCCCAGTGCCTCAGCAAAAATAAGGGAAGCAGCACTACAAAGGGCCCCAAGCGGATAAGCACCCTGCAGCATTCATCTGAAAGGAGCTGAAGAAAGCAACCTAGAGTTGCCCAGAAGTTCCAGCCTTGCTGATTCTAGTCCAACACCAGGTAAGCTGTCAGAACCCTACAGCCTCCAACTGCCAACCAGGAGGAGATCCTGAAGCCCAGGTGGTTGAGCAGGCAAACACCAACAGCTGGACCTCTGAGTGCCTCAGTGAAGGCAGGGGAACCGGTGAAAACCAGCTCAGAAAACCACCAGATGCCTTGGCATTCTACAGCAAAGGAGTCTCCCAGTGCCTCAGCAGAACTAAGGGAGGCTGCAAGGGTCCCCAGGCAGATAAACACCCTGTAGCACCCATCTAAAAGGAGCTGAAGAAAGCTAAAGGAAAGGAAAAGCAGGCAACCTAGAATTGCCTGAAAGTTCCAGCCTTGCTGATTCTAGCCCAACACCAGGTAAGCTGCCAGAACCCTACAGCCTCAAATTGCCAACATAAGAGGCCCCAGCACACAAAGCCAGTGACCAAGACCTAGGCTCCCAACACAAGAAGCTTGGGTCAGTGCCCTCTGCTCCCCAGCAGGAGAGCTTAATCTCTTTAAAGGCCAGGGAATAAAGAAACACCATGAGTAAAATGAAACATACCATAGATTCATATTATGAGAAGAGTGAAGATCAAGACAGAAATTCTGAAGAGGACAACATTGTCAAAAAACCCACATCTGCAACATCAAAAGGGAATATGAACTGGTCTGAAGCCCAAAAAGCCGCCTTAGAAGAGCTCAAGAAGGATTTTAAAAGTCAAATGAGAGAGGTAGAGGAGTCATTAAAAATACAATTGACCAATTGGAAAAAAAAGTACACTGAAGAAAACAAGTCCCTAAAAAATACAATTGGCCAATTGGAGAAGAAAGTACAAAATCTAACAGAAGAAAACAATATGTTAAAAATTAGAATTGGATAAATGGAAACTAATGATTCTATGAGAGAGCAAGAATCAGTCAAACAGAAACAAAAAAATGAAAAAATAGATGAAAATGTAAAATACCTCATGGGTAAAACAACTGACCTGGAAAATTGATCCAGGAGAGACAATTTAAAAATTATTGGCCTACCTGAAAATCATGATGAAAAAAAGAACCTGGACAGTATATTTCAGGAAATCATAATGGAAAACTGCCCTGAAGTTCTAGAACCAGAAGGTAAAATAACCATAGAAAGAATCCACCGCTCACCACCTGAAAGAGATCCCAAATTGAAAATGCCAAGGAATATAATAGCCAAATTCCAAAATTACCAGGTCAAAGAGAAAATACTGCAAGTAGCCAGAAAGAAATAATTTAAATATCATGGAACCACAGTCAGGATTACACAGGACCTTGCAGCTTCTACATTAAAAGACCGAAGGGTGTGGAACATGATATTCTGTAAGGCAAAGGAACTTGGATTGCAGCCAAGGATCAACTACCCAGCGAAAATGAGCATGATTTTTCAGGGAAGGAGATGGATATTCAACGAAATAGGGGACTTCCAAACCTTCCTGATAAAAAGACCAGAGCTCAACAAAAAATTTGATCTTCAAGTACAAGATTCAAGATAGACATAAAAAGGTAAATGGGACAGAAAAATACAATATGTTGTTAATAAGGGCAAACTGTTTACAT
This sequence comes from Vombatus ursinus, assembly GCF_900497805.2. NCBI lineage: Eukaryota > Metazoa > Chordata > Mammalia > Diprotodontia > Vombatidae > Vombatus > Vombatus ursinus. The sequence continues at coordinate 1,812,842 of NW_020954719.1, read as the reverse complement.
CCCTACAAGGGAAGATGACACTTGCAACTCTTGAGAACTGTATTGTTATTACACCATGTTGAAGGAGTATACATAAAGGGGGTGGATATAAGTTGACTTTGATGTAATAATAAAAAAAAATTTAATCAAGTGGGTTAAATGGATCCAAGTAAGTGGATTAGTCTGATCTAAGAAAATGTACTGAGAAAGGAGGAGGCAGACAAGGGTAAATTACATTACAGGAAAAGACACAAAAACCTATTACAGCAGAGGGAAAGAAAGGAGGGGGATGAGCATTGTTTGAACCTTACTCTCATCAGATTTGGCTCAAAAAGGAAATAATAATCAATTAGCTATAGAAATCTAACTTGCCCTATAGGCAGTAGGAGGGAAAAGGGGAAAGAAAAGGGAGGGGGGGATAGAAGGGAGCGAAGAAACAGGGTAAAGGGGACAAAAAGGGAAAGGGCTAATAGAAGGGAGGTGGGACTGAAGGAGGCAGTGGTCAAAAGCAAAACACTAGTGAGGGGGGGAAAGGAGAAAGGAGAAAGAAAAGCATAAATGAGGGGAAAAGGATGGAGAAAAAGACACAGATAGTAATCATAACTGTAAATATGAATGGGATGAACTCTCCCATAAAATGGAAGAGGATAGCAGAATGGATTAAAAACCATAACCCTATAATATGTTGTTTACAGGAAACACATTTGAAAAAGAGTGATACATACAGGGTAAAGGTAAAAGGCTGGAGCAGAATATATTATGCTTCAGCTGAAGTAAAAAAAGCCGGGGTAGCAACCCTGATCTCAGACAAAGCAAAAATAGATCTTATTAAAAGAGATGAGGAAGGAAACTACATCCTGCTAAAAGGCACCATAGACAATGAAGTAATATCATTACTAAACATATATGCACCAAATGGTATAGCATCCAAATTCTTAGAGGAGTTCAGGGAATTATAGGAAGAAATAGACAGCAAAACTATACTAGTGGGGGACCTCAACCTCCCACTCTCTGAGCTAGATAAATCTAACCATAAAATAAACAAGAAAGAAGTTAAGGAGGTGAATAGAACATTAGAAAAGTTAGGTATGATAGACCTCTGGAGTAAACTGATTGGGTATAGAAAGGAATGTACTTTTTTCTCGGTGGTACATGGCACATACACATAAACTGACCATGTACTAGGGCCTAAAAACCTCACAGTCCAATGCAGAAAGGCAGAAATATTAAAGGCATCCTTTTCAGATCATGATGCAATAAAAATTATATGTAATAAAGGGTCATGGAAAGATAGACTGAAAAATATTGGAAACTAAATAATCTAATCCTAAAAATGATTGGGTCAAACAACAAATCATAGAAACAATCAATAATTTCATTCAAGAGAATGACAATAATGAGACAACATACCAAAACTTATGGGATGCAGTGAAAGTAGTTCTTAGGGGAAGTTTTACATCTCTAAATGCTTACATAAATAAAATAAAAAAAGAAGAGATCAATGAATTGGGCATACAACTAAAAAAAAACTAGAAAAAGAACAAATTAAAAATCCTCAATTAAACACCAAATTAGAAATATTGAAAACCAAAGGAAAAATTAATAAAATTGAAATGAAGAAAACTCTTTAACTAATAAATAAAACTAAGAGTTGGTTTTATGAAAAAACCAATAAAATAGATAAATCTTTGGTTAATTTAATTTAAAAAAAAGAAAGAAGAAAACCAAATTACTAGTATCAGGAATGAAAAGAGTGAAGCTACCACCAAGGTAGAGGAAATTAAAACAGCAATTAGGAATTATTTTGCCCAACTATATGCCAACAAATTTGACAATCTTAGCGAAATGGATACATATTTACAAAAATATAAATTGCTCAGATTAACAGAAGAGGAAGTAAAATACTTAAATAACCCCATCTCAGAAAAAGAAATTGAACAAGCCATTGATGAACTCCCTAGGAAAAAATCTCCAGTGCCAGATGGATTTACATGCAAATTCTGTCAAACATTTAAAGAATAATTAATTCCAATACTATATAGACTATTTGGGAAAATAGGTGAAGAAGGAGTCTTACCAAATTCTTTTTATGATACAAATATGATGTTGATACCAAAACCAGGAAGAGTCAAAACAGAGAAAGAAAATTATAGACCAATTTCTCTAATGAATATAGATACAAAAATTTTAAACAAAATATTAGCAATAGATTGCAGCAACTTATCACAAGAATAATAGCCTATGCCCAGGTAGGATTTATACCAGGAATGCAGGGCTGGTTCAATATTAGGAAAACTATCAGCCTAATTCATCGTATCAACACCAAAACTAACAGAAACCACATGATCATCTCAATAGATGCAGAAAAAGCTTTTGACAAAATACAACACCCATTCCTATTAAAAACACTAGAGAGCATAGGTACAGATGGAGTCTTCCTTAAAATAATAAAGAGCATCTATCTAAAACCTTCAGCAAGCATAATATGTAATGGGGACAAGCTAGAAGCATTTCCAATAAGATCGGGGGTGAAACAAGGATGTCCATTATCACCACTGTTATTCAATATTGTACTGGAAACATTAGCTTTAGCAATAAGAGAAGAAAAAGAAATTGAAGGTATTAGAATAGGCAAAGAAGAAACAAAGCTATCTGGAAGCTCTGGATTTTGGCTATGATGTTCCTGGGAGTTTTCATTTTTGGAGTTTCTTTCAGAAGATGACCAGTGGATACTTTCTATTTCCATTTTGACCTCTGGTCCAGAGAGATCTGAGCAGTTTTAAGATTTCTTGAAATATGATGTCTAGACTCTCTCTCTTTTTTTTTTTTTGGTAATGGCATTCATATAGTTCAATGATTCATTATTTTTTTTCTCAATCTGTTTTCCAGGTCAAGTTGTTTTTGCTATGAGACACTTCACACTTTTTTTAAGCTTTTTCCCTTTATTTTAATATTTTTCATTGTCTCATGGAGTCATTGGCTTCTTCTTGGTCTATTCTAGTTTTCAAGAAGTTTGTTGCCTGGGCTAGGTTTTGTACCTCTTGTATCAAACTGTTAATTCTCTTTCCAATTCTTTCTTTCATAGTTCTCATTTCTTTTCCATTTTTTCCCTCAAGTGGTCTCATTTTATTTATAAAAATATTTTTAGATTCTTTTTTAAATTCTTGCCTCATCTCTTCCAGGAATTCTGGTTAAGTTTGCATCCAAGTTGAGTTTTTTTTTTTTCATTGCTTTGGAATAATTCTCTTCTTCTGTGTTTGTGTTTTGAGTATCTCTGCCACCATAATAGGTCATTATGGTGGAGTGCTTTTTTCCCCCATTCTTCCAGCCTTCTTCCTCTAGATTTGATGTTAGGGCTGGGCTCTACCATACTTCTGGAGAGGAGGTCTGGACTGGTCCTATTCCTGCATTCTTGCAGTAGTGAACATTGTATTATTCCAGAACTTCACAGACAGGCTGAAGACCTGAAAGCTTTCAGTGTTCTGAAAGTGGTCTGATCCAGGGCATAATCTGTTTGTTGCCCCACCTCCCCTACCTAATCTGAGCTCTACAAGTGCCTAGTCTGTGTTTGGGTCTGTTTCAGAGTAGACTGCTACTGGATTCAGCCCCTGTCAGCCAAATAGAAAGCACTATTAGTTCAGAATGGCAGAATTGTAGGCTCCTCTTTGTTCTGGGATTCTTGCATTGGTTTTTGCTCTGCAGTCTGGGCTAGATGCTGTAAGTGAGACCCTGCTCTGGACTTAGGGTACTCTGCTGCTAGTTTCTGAGCTTCCTCCTTTCTTTGTCCCCAGGGTCTCCCTTCCCGGGAATACCACTCACCAGTACAGGTCCCCTTCTCAGTCTGCATTGGATCTGTTACCCAGAACTGAGTAGTGGGTGACACAGCTTCCAGTTCACACTTGTCCCTGTCAAAGTAACCTATTATAGGTCTGGGGGATGCCCTATAAAAGGAGGTCTGGGACCTCCTTTTGCCCTAACACACAGTCTCTTACTGGAGTGCTCATGTGCACCATGCTTTTAGGGATAGGGTCCATCCCTAGTGTCTGCAGACCTCCCTGTCTTCCCAGCTGAGGCTGGACAAATGATTCATTGTGACTTTTTTTTTCTGGATTTCCCTATCAGGATTCAGTCTGGTGCATTTTCTAGATATTTTTGGAGGAGTTTGTAGAGGAAAACCTCACTGTACTGCTTCCTACCACTCTGTCATCTTAACTCTACCTACTCTAATCTGTTCTTCAACACAACTAGCTACCAAAGTGATTTTCCTAAACTGCAGATATGATATCACCCTCTTGCTATAATAGACTCCATAGGCTCCCCATTGCCATTAGTATAAAATATAAACTCCTTTGTTTGGTTTTTAAAGCCCTATACAACCTGGTCCCAATCAATCTTTCCAGCCTCATTACATATTACTCTCTTATCTACTCTATTGCACTCTACTGTCCAGTCAAATGGCCTTCTTGGTGTTCCTCACACATTATACTCTCATTTTCTACCTTAGTGTCTTTTGTCTTCCATGCCTGGAATGTACTCCTTCCTCACCACCACATAAAACCCTTAGGAGAATAAGTCCTTTAAATTGCTCTAAGATTATTATATAAAGGAGAATGGTCAATTATTCTCCATCTACCCTGGGAACAAGGAAGAAATAAATTAAACTAGATGGATCTCTTTGCTATGTAGAAAGGCTCTCTGTGCAGGGCTGATACAGGAAGGAGGTTTAAAAAAATTCTGAGTGAAGTTATTGTTTATAACTGTCCTTCCTTAGAAGGACAACTTACTTTATACTCAAAAGAAACTACTAAACTTTAGCAGCCTTAAAAATATGTTCATCTTGCATAGCACAGAGATTGTATAGTCTTTTAACATTATTGCTTTTGCTTCTCTTCTTCCAGAGTTTATTTTACTTGTGTGTATTTGGATTCCCAATTAATTATTCTCTCTTATATGTCGCTAGTGGGATTTGCTACAATGGGGTCAGGATTTTTTTTTTAATTCTGCCAATTATTTCTGCTATGCAGGTTATAAATTCTGCATTCACAATTCTTATTTCACTCTTAAACCATTTGGGAATATCCTGTTGTGGTTCCATGGTCTCAGGAATACATAAGGTCCTCTATCTAATCAGCTGTTGACTTATTTGTCTTTGTTTTGCAATATTTATTCATAGATGTTTGTACTTGTATAGTTGATTAGGAGGCCATCTTCTTTTCTGTTATGAATATATTCTCTAGTGGTTTATCTGTTTGTGCTCAAGGTCTTTAATTGAGTTTTCTTTCTCCTGAGTTTTTGGCAACCAATCTTTTTTCCTTATATTACCCTATTGCTCATTCTCTCATTCCTTCCTTTTTGATGGTGGTTTCCCCAGATACTGGACTTCAGAGTTGTCTCAGCCTCCTCCCAAGCAGGGATATTCACTTTTCACTGGCCTTAGTCACTAGCCTTAGTCTCTGCCTCAAATTATTTCTGAGTGGATAGAACTACCCAATGGTGGATGCCAGTCACCTTCCCATTTTTTTTCAGGTCTAGTGGAATCCTATATATACACTGACTCCTTGTCCCTGTTCCTTTTTTTCCCTCTGGTTTTTTTTTTTTTCCTGACTGTGAACTGTTGCAGCACAGTATATTGCCATGTTGCTGGCCCAGGTAGAATAAGCTTCTGGCTTTTGGCTTCCTATAGCAGGTGGAGGTGAGTAGAATTAAATTCTATTGTAAGGTCTTGGGTGGATCTGTCCAGCCCTACCAGATTATGGTACCTGGTAGGGGAGGGGTTCTGAATGAATGTGTTAGGGATTAAGTATTATCCTTCTTTACTGTTAGTTCATTAGGTTGTTACTTCATTTCGGTTGTTAATGTCTTAGATCACAGAGACAGATGAAATTGCTTTATCTCTGGAATAATTCCTACTTTGGAGAGGTTTGAGAGGTTGAAGAGATAGAAGAAAGTGTCTAGTCATTCATCTTGTTGATCACATGACCTTTTTGACCTATTTTCTAGGCTAGTTGTTTTTGATAGTAAATACTAGTAGTTCTTTCTATTTTTTCAATCTTTTGACTTTTATTTTTTGTTGTCTCATGCAGTTACTGTGTTCTTATTGCTACATTCTATTTCTTACACTGCTTGAGTAAAGTTTTTCCATGTTGTTTTCTAAGCTTTATTTTCTTTCTACTTTTTTTCCTCAAAAGCTCCAATTTCATTTTTTTTTAAATCACCGGTTTTATTTCTTCTAGATACTCTTGTAGTACCTGTCATCATGTCATTTTTTCTCTATCACTTTGTTCATACTTGTGGAGTTCTTCTTTTTTTTTCTTATTTTACCTGTTGGGCAACTCTAGATCCATAGTATTTCTTTACTGTTTTTGGTGTTTTCTTTTGTTCATTTATATTACCAGACTCATTTTTTGGATTGGGATTTTGTGCCAGGGCCAGGCAAAGAAGTTGCTTTTTGACACTTATAGATGCATTGTGTCAGCTCAGTTTGGTTCTTTCCCCCTTATAATTTGGATGCCACTACCACTCATGTTCTGGATGTCCCACCCTCAAACTGAATCCCTGACTTCTGTCTCATTCTTTTGGTGCTCTACTGTAGCTGCTGGACTGGTCCTGCCTGTGTATCTCTCTCTTTGCATAGTTCCTGATCAGGAGTTGGTTTCATATTTTGCTGATGGATGTTGGCCCAAGATTCGGAGATCATAGTCCTCCTTCAAGTTGGAGATCAGGTTGATCTTAGTCCTCCTGCAAGGCCCCTGGCGTAGGTACCCAGTTACTGAGCTACCTCTACCTCCTGCTATCACACCCTTTCCTCTAAAGAATGGATAAATAAATCCTTTTCCTTTTATAGTGACCTGTCCCTGCCTTCTGTTCTGATAAGCTACAGCCAGAACCTGGCTCTAGCCTTCAATTAAGGATGATTGTTCTGACTTACAAGCATCCTTGGAGCTTCTTCGTTCAGCGTGCCTGCTGACTTTAGGTGCACTTACAAGAGCTTCTGCTGGCTTTGCCCTCTTTCTTCTAGCTCTTTCACCAGTACTTACACTGACTTCCTAGGCTAGTCCCTCTCTCAGAGATTGTAGGTCAATTTACCAGGGCAAGCTCTTTTCCAGAGCCTTCAAGCTTCACCTCAGCTTCCTGGAGCTTTTGCTGAATTCTGGTAGTTTATTTGTACAGTTCTGGAGTGGATAAAGGATCTTACTTCTGTTTTTCTTCAGGTTTCTTAATCATTACTGTATGTGAGATCCTTTTTTTTAGATATTTGATGTGGTATTTTAGTAGAGCTTCACTGCTTTGCAAACTTTCATGTTGTCACCTTAACAGTCCTTTTCCATGCTATTACTAAGTAAACTTAAAAAAATTAAATATTACATCATTTACACGTACTTCATTTTGTTCTAACTCCAAGCTTGAACCACCACACCAGCTTGAGTCAGAAATGGCACAGAACACTCTAATTACAACCATTACACATTCAAAGTTAAGCTACTACATATTTCAATTAGGACTCAATTGCATAAAATTTTGTGAAGTTTAAAGAGAACCATCATAAATTTGTTAGAGCATTCCTCTAGAATATGTTTTCCTTATATGTTTTCCTTAATCATGGGACAATAAGGAGTAAAGTATCCCCAAACCTCACCTCTCATTCACTCATCTCCATCTTCAACTCTACCTCATCTGTGTCCCATTTCCACCTCTTCCCACCTCTTGTGTGGTGATCTCTGGATTTCTCATTACCCAGGGAACAAAGCTGCTTTTCTCTTGGATCTCTTTCTCTTCCACTCCTTCCATCTACTCTCCCTCACTGATACCTGGATTTTCCCAGATCATATTGTACCCTGGCCATCTTCTTTACCACCGATTATACCTAGACTCACATTGCCCAAAGCACTGGTCCTAGAGGGGGAGTAGGAATACTCCATATTTCCCACAGTTGCTTCCAGACTCTGATACTATAACCAAGTAATCTCTCCTCCTTTGAAGTTCACTTATTTAAAATTTTCTACCCTATTTAATTGTCACCCTATAGTGACAATTGTGTGTTGACTCCTAGGTTGAGTTCAGAACCTGGCATACCATCTTCTTCTCCCCAATTTCTGTTCTTATACTAGGTACTTCAATATCTATGTTGATGCTCCCTTAATTTCCTAACTTCCCAATTCTTCAGTCTGCTTAAATCCTCTTATCTTAGCCAGACACAGGAATGATCACACCCTGGATTTCACCATTCTCACAAGGGTACCATCTCCTTAGTCAAAAACACTGGCATTCATCTATCTGACTATGATGTCCTATCTTCTACTCTCCCCATACCTTACACTGCTAAACTTATTCTTGCTAAACCCCCAATCCTTCCATCCTTCAGTACTTTCTTGAGCCATTACTCTGCTTCTGACTTCAATTTCTTCCCTTTCTTGTCTTGATTCTATAGTTAAGCCATACAGCCCCATATTGTCATCAATTCTTGAATTCTTTGCATTATTATCCTATCAATGCTCATCCCTTACCTATCCCTACCCTTGAATTACTCCCACCATCTGCCTCCTATTTTTACTCATAAACTACTGCATGGAGCTGAACAAAGCTACACAACTGTGCTGACTGGATACACTATAAATTCATGTTATCCAACTCCAAATGGCCCCTCATTGCAGCAAGGCAATCTTTGCATTCCTCCCTAAATGATTCCATATCTTACATACTAAAAAAAAAAGCTATTCTAAACCTTCTCTCCTCAGGCTCCTACATTCCCTTCCCATCTCCTCAGGTAAAGACCTTGGCTCCTATTTCACTGAGAAAATGGAGGCCACTCATCATGAGTTCCTTCTCCCTTTCTCTCCATATTAAAACTCCTTGACATAATCTCCCATTCCTCCCTTCTTCCCCCATTCTCTGATAATGGGGTGACCATTCTCCTTGCTAAAGCAAATCCTTCTGTACCCTTGATGCTGACTCTTCCTGTTTTCTCCAGCAGATTGTTCCCTTACTGTCTCTTTTCTTACCTTAATCTTCAACCTTTCCCTATCTACTGGTTCCTTCCCTACTGTTTACAAATATTCCCATCACTGCCACTAGATCCAATCATCACCTCAAGCTATCATCCTGTATTTTCTCCCTTTCTCAACCAAATTCTTAGAAAAAAACTGTCTACCTTTATTGTATCTACTTTTCCTCTCACTTAAAACCTTTGCTACCTGGTTCACCACTCCATTAAAACTATTCTTTCCAAAGTTATCAGTGATCTCTTAATTACCAAATTTAAGGGTCTTTTCTCAGTTCTAATTCTTTTTTACTCCTCTGCATTTGACAATTTGACCATCTTCTTCTCTTCCTGGATACTTTCTCCTTTCCAGATTTTCTTGATACCACTCTCTTCTATTTCTACTTCTACATATCTCTCTACATCTTAGTCTCCTCATATTCTTTTGCTGTGCATGTTCCCCATGTTCCTCTTCTTTCTCTACTCTCTTTCTCTCTCAGTGACCTCATCAAGTTTTATGGCTTTAATTATCTCTGTGCCAAAGATTCATAGACCTATATATCTAATCCCAACTTTTCCCCTGAGTTTCAGTCCTATATCACTGCACTTCAGACTTAATGCCCTGGAGTCATCTCAAACTCAACATATCCAAAGCTCTATTCATAATCCTTTCCACAAGCCCCACCTTTCTTTGAAATTTCCTTTTTTCTCTAACCGCCATTCTTCCAATCTCCCAGGTTTGTAACCTTGGTGTTAACCTTGACTCCTCACTCTTCCTTCCTCTGGTAAAGGAGTACTGATATTAGCATAGTACTCTCTTAGTTCAGGTTCTGATGTTGGGATGAAATAAAGCACTCAAAAGTCATTGAACATTTAACACAAAGAGATTTCCTTTGCCCTAATCCAGCAAGGATATAAAACAAATATACATTGGCACTTAACTTTTCCCTTAGTTTTCATATGGAAATGCAAGATAATACTACTTACACTCCTTTGGACTTCAGAAATCCATCAAGTCCAAGGAACTTAAATTCGTCTTGGCTATAATCTTCTGTGAACAACAGGAAGCTGCATCAGAGAAGCAAGACTAATCAAATACCAGAGACAGTTTTGTCCTAGACCAGGGGTGGGAAACCTGGGGCCTCAAGGCCACATGTGGCCTTTTAGGTCTTTGGGTATGGTCTTTTTGCTAAGTGCAAGTTTTACAGAACAAATCCTTTTTATTAAAGGATTTGTTCTGTGAAATTTGAATTCAGTCAAAGGGCCGTACTTGACCTAGAGGGCCACATGTGACCTTGAAGCCACAGGTTCCCCACTTCTGTGACCTAGCCCTAGCCCACTGTTGGCTAGAGGTGGATGGTGGTGTGAGAAGGAAGGTAAAGGTGATCAAATCCAGGTGGGCAGCCTTTTTTTTTCTTTTTTTCAGTAAAGCTTTCTCATGTTGTCAATAGGAAGAAATAAACTATATCAAGGAAATACTGGTCATTTCCCCTACGTATCTGACTAGTTGCCAAATCTTGCTATTTCTACCTTAATAACAGTTCTCACCTCTAACCCCTTTCTCTTCACTCATACAGCTACCACATTAGTTGGGACCCTTATTCCTTTTTGCTCTCTCCTCATTTCTACCTTAAAGACTGTTTCTTTTTTTCAGAGATGCATCTCAAATGCCACCTTCTACAAGAAGCTTTTCATGATCCTGTCAATTGCTGCTATCTTTTCTCTTACCTTATATTTAATTAAATTATATTTATTTATATTTAGTCTCTTAATATTTATTATGTACATCTATACATACTTGTCTCTCTTGTTTGACTGTAATCTCTAGCAAGAAGAGATTTCCCAGGACCTAGAACAGTTCTTGATACTAAGTGCTTAAATAAATACCTATTGATTGACTGATAAAACTATCATTATTGTAATTTGGCTTATTACACTAACTAGCCATCATTTCTGGAAACAATTTCAGGGCTGGGGAGAATGAGCTTTGATGGGGAAAAGAGGAATGGGAAAGGTTTGGAGGATCATGATATGATGCATAAGTACAGTGATGCTAGATACTCCGAGATTGGAGCAGAGGTAGATTTCCAAACAGCATAAGCAAAATGATAAGGAAGGACAGGTAACAAAAATTAATTTCTAAAGGTTTGTCTAGGGTTGGCCTTGTCCAAGGTTAGAGTAGCAGGCATGCTCCCTACTTATGGATTCATTTAACTACAACAACTAGCACTTAGTTCAGGAATACCAAATACAGTGAGGCATAAAAAGCTCTGCCAACTAAAGAAAGCTGGTGCTTTGGAGGTTTAGTGGAATTCCTTCTGCCCTGATGACCTAGCATTGCTGCCATGGTGAGTGGGGGTGCAGAGGGGAACAGCATTTATTTTAGTAGTAATTTTATTTTAATGTATTTTAACATTTAACTAGTAATTGAATCATTTTAGTCTCACATCATAATTAACTTTATTTTTATTAAATTTTAGGTTCCATGAGTGTTTCATTGCAAAAGACAAGTCTTTGCTCCCGAGAAGCTCACAGTCTAATGGAGGAAACAACATGTAAACAACTTTGCACAAAGATTTATAAAGGATAAAATAGAGATAATGAACAGAGGGGAGGTATTTAGGAAGTATTTAATATTCAGAAAGATCAGGAAAGTCTTCTTGTAGAAGAGGGGATTTTTAGCTAGGACTTGAAGGAAACCACAGAAGCAAGAAGATGAGGAGGGAAAGAATTCCAGGCATGATGGACAGTCAGTTAAAATGAACAGAGTCAGAAAATGAACTGTATTGTGTGAGGAACAAGGTGTGTAGGAGATTAGGTTATGAATGACTTTGAATATCAAATGGAGGATTTTGTATTTGATCCTGGAGGTGATAAGGAGACACTAGATTTTATTGAGGAAAGTGACATGGCCAGATCTGTGCTTTAAGAAAATCACTTTGACAGTTGAATGGAGAATGGATTGGAGTGAGGAGAGACTTGTGGCAGAGAGACCAAGCATTAGGCTAATGCAATAATCTAGGTGTGTGGCAATGAGGGCCTTAATCAAGGTGGTGGCAGAGTATTCAGAAGAAAGGGGACTATATAAGAGATATTATGAAGGTAAATCAACAGGATTGGCAACAGATTGGGTATGAGGAGCAAAAGTGAAGAGTCAACTCTAGGATGACAACTAGGATGTGAGCTTGGGTTACAGGGAAGATAGTGCTGTTCACAGTATTAGGAAAGATAAGAAGAGGGGAAGGATTGGGAAGAAGAAGATAATGAGTTCAGTTTTAGACATGTTGAGTTTAAGATGTTTATGGGACAGCAAATTCATAATGTCAAATAGTTGGAGATGTGAGTTTAGAGTTTAGGAGAGATGTTAGGGTTGGAAATAGACCTGAAAATCATCAGAATAAAGGTGAAAATTGACTCCATGGGAGCTTATGAGATCATCAAGCAAAATAATATGAAGGGAGAAGGCCCAGGACTGAACCCTGGGGGACATCCACTTGGCTAAAGATGCAGCAGAGAAAACTGAGGAGGGATGGTCTGACATGTAGGAAGAGAATCAGGAGAGAGCAATGTCATGAAAACCTAGAAAGAATTTGCATTTAAAACAATTCTGAGGTACCACATCACATCTATTGTATTGTTGATGACCCTCTTCTCCTTGATATTCCCATCTTTCTAGGTTCAATGAAATCACTGCAGGCATTATAAAAAACTTGACAGTTTACTTGCCAAGACAAACCCAAGAACCATAGGAACACAATTTCGAAACATTTTTCATGCATATAAAAATAGATCTAAACAATTAAAGAAATATTCATTGTTCTTTTGTAGGCAGAGTCAATATAATAAAAATGACAATTCTACCTAAATTAATTTTCTTATTCAGTGTCATACCAATAAAACTACCAAAGAAGTATTTTATAGAGTTAGAAACAACAATAACAAAATCCAACTAGAGAAAAAAAAGGCCAAGAATATCAAAGAAATTAAAAAAAAATATGAAAAAGGCAGCCTAGCAGTACCAGATTTTGAACTACATTACAGAGTGGTCTGGTGCAGTGGCCAGACAGTTTAGTGGATCCCTACTCAGAACCCCCAAATATCCATGGTAATAGTAGAAAATGGACAAAGAGAGGAGGAGCTAGAGAGTGCATCACTACTGATTGGTGGATATTTTTGTTTTTCTGCTTAGTAGTGAGCTTGGATGTTAAGCTAATGTTATGTACAAGCATAAGTATGTGTATTGATCATGTCACATATGGATCATGATATTCTTTTTGTGGCTTTCATAGGTCATAGTATCTAAGTTTTGACTCAGTACTAAACTATGATTTAGTATCTAAGTTATGATTTGTTAACAAGTCACCATGTTCGAGCTTCCATCTTTCACAAAGTTTAAGTTTTTATGGCTTTTCGCTTATTATTGTATTTTATGGCTTCCCCCCCACAATCCACCCCTGAAAAGCCACCCATACATACTTTCCAAATATCTTCCACAAGGTACATGGGGTGGCTCTATACTAGGGTGTTTATGGCCTTTTTGTATCCAGTCAGGATGATCTCATTTGTAAGCATAAACCACATAAGCAATACAAGCACAGAGAGGAAAACAACATGACCAATAAGAAAATTACCACAATTATTACAATTTTCTTCCATCCCACCCTTGGGGAAGTGAAGGAAGAACTGATGACATTTGGGGATTAATTGGTGAGCTGGATTTCTGGACTTAACTTAATACAGGTCATCTGAGTCTCTGAATTAGGTTCAGAGACAAACAAACATGGCTTGGGCAGTTTTACAGCATATTAAGGGTGACAGAGAATAGAATCAATTAGAGAATGGGATCAGAACAATTTGATTTTCTCAATTTCTCCCCTTTTTGTCAAGGGGGAGACTTATGATCATCCACCCACCCCCAATGTCCATTTAATTAACAAATTTCATCTTGGAATCTAGATGTTCCATGTAGTTGTCTGGTCTCTGGAACATCTTTTCTTGGGGCAATCTGGAAAGTGTCTTGTCCTTAGAGGCAACTCTTCAGTAGAATTGCTTTTCTTGTTCCAGGTTTCTTGTAGAGACTCCTTAGATATTTCTGCTAAAATCTTTTACAAAACAGATCTCAGCACAAGTTTGGTACAGCTTCTTAAATTTTCCTTCTTCAATGATTAGTTCATATTGTGAAAACCAACTCAAACCTTAGAGTTCTGGTCTTAACAATAGAGCTATAAGGGGGAATATTAAAGTAGGAATCCAGAGTTTAGAAAATTTAGGGTTGTTTTTTTTTACATGCCTGATTAGAATCATTTACATTTGATATGCATATAGGATTGTCTGACCTTGTTATTTTCTCCAAAGCTTCCACTCTGATTCCAATTCCTTTAGGAGGATAAGATACTATTGAGGATTCAATCCTATACATGAAAATATAAGTAACAACAGTCTTGCAGGTAGAAGCTTTCCATCCCTGGGTTCAATAGTTATACAAATGAATTTACTTATAAGAGGATGACTTTACTCCAATCATAATACAAGACTTGGGAAGATATTTAAATAATTCCAAAACAGTATATATCAATAGTTGTTTATAATAAAACATGTTTGTGCTACAGGACATGCAGTGCAAACAGGTGTTATTTCCACATTAGTAATAAGCCTGAATGAAACTGACTTTTTCATTAATGTAACATAAAATATTCCATGAGTTATATCCCTCTAAGAAAACTGATTACACTGAAATTCTCTTCCCCAAACCAAACTGAAGATGTTTCTGATTTCCACCTATAAATTAATAAATTCATGTCTTTGTTTCACAAAGTTTTTTATCTTCACCTAATTGTTCCCATATTATACTGAAAGAATGAGCTATTTCAGGGTATGCATTAGCAGACTGATGTCAAGCCTGAGTACTAATTTACCAGTTATTTGGGATATGGAATTACTACACGTTCAGATTGAAAACAGTAAGATCTCACACACTTGCATTGTGCTCGTATCTTTTACTGACCACTTGCTCTGATTATAGAAATTTGCTATAAGAGGAAAAAGCAGGAATATGATTATACCAGCATCAGACTGATCCTTCAGGCATAAGCCTAAGAGCACATATACAGCAGGATAAAATATCCTTAGCTCTAATTTCAGCTAAGAGTCACAGTTTGGCAAACACCACGCAATAAATAATTTTACCTCATAGCCAGAAAAGCAACACAATGAGGAAACTGAGCCAGGAGGATTCCACCTTAGGCTGATGCCAAGATTGTCCTCTTGACTTTTCCCAGATGCAGACCTCCACCTGTAACAGTTCAGGATCACATTCCCTCTGAGTAGCTTGTGACATTTCTCTCTAATAATTCATCAGACATCTATACATAAATTTAGACCTCAAAATATAATCAGTTACAGTTCCAAGAGCTTTTACCTCAAATGGCAAGCTTTACTAATCACAGCTTAGGGCTACATACAATTATTTTTACTCTCATGGAGTTGCAATAAGTAATAAAAATTTACCAGGACTCACATATATAAGAGATTTCACTTAACATCTTTCACTTATTTTTCTTTTCATCTTAAATTTAAATTTGTCCTAGTGTAAAAACCAATCATTAGAAATAATTTCTATATTATATATAAACTTGCAAATTCTCAGCAAGCCAAGTTCATTGTTTAGGAACTCCATACCCAAACAAACTCTTTTCTCAGAGCTGATGACCTTGCCCGCACACATGGTTTCTAGGAACCTGGCAAATTTAAAAAATAAGGGGAATCAGCAAGGACCTCAGAGAAGGGCCTGAGCCTGATTCCCCTGCCTGTGTACCCCATGATATATTCTTCCCTTAGACTGATGTAAACCACATACTCTCTGAGAGGAAAGTCCCCTATCAGTCTTAATTTAGTTTGTTTTGCCCTGACTAAATTTCCCCCATATCTTTCCATGCCTACCCACTTGCCAGGATGTCTTTCAGGGTTACCTTATAGCACCTTGCATTCTGCAGGTGGACATGGTTTGTTTATTTTTTGGACCCTATTATATGGTAACTAGCCTACAGCCCTACATCAGAGGTAACTTTGGTTGTCTTCCTAGAGGAGGGGAATTGGGGTTGTCCATCCCATCTACCGTTATAGCTGCTGTGGGCTGTGCTTTTTGACATGCCTACCCTGCTCCCAAGGTGGGATAGACTAACCCTGTTGCACACCCTCATACCCCAAGGAAGACTGCTTTGAATGGACAGAACCAGAGGCTTTCACCTCATCCTTTCCTTTCTATATACAATCATCAATTACCAGTTTTAGGTTTTAACATTAAAACAATAACCCCAAATAACTTAGCCAAATTGTTTTAGATGTAACTTAACTATATTTAGGTATAACTCTAACTATAGGAAAAGGTGGAAATATCCAGTTTTCTAAATGGCAATTACAAAACGTTATAAGACAGGGTTAGCAGGGCTGATAAATCAGCATAACTGATTTAAAAAAAATGTTTACACTGCTTTTTAGTTTCTTTCAGTTCATACGTTAAACATCTAAGTTATTACAAGTTATTTGACATAACTGATAGAAAAGTTTACCAATTTAAAACAATATTATGTATTTGAAACTTGAAACAAACCCTTTACTAATCGGGTGACTCCAATTCTAATGAATGCATTCCCAAATTACCTTAAATAGAAAATTGGGCATCTCCTCACCATTGGCATTGTACAATGGTTACATCTAATTAAGGAACTAGTAATCATAGTTGACATTTATAGTGTCTGCCCTCTGCCAGGCATTGTGTTAGGCACTTTACACTCATATGAAGTAAACCGAGGTAACTTGCTTAAGGTCACCCAGTCAACAAATTTCAGATCTATGTATTTTCCCAATTTGTCTTAGTGCCAAATAGTAAATAAATTCTGACTTACCTTAAGCATCAAATTAGGAGTGACACATTTCACTTAAAATATGACCAAAATTAATTCAATTACATCTGAATCTATGTTCCAAATGCTATTACACAGAATCTGGGGTTATGATTTTAATACTGACTGTAGCATTATATTTTACACAAATGTTACTTATTCCAATCATTTCATATTATGGGGTCCACTATTTCCAGCCAATCCACTGCCAAAGATTGTAAAAGTGGCAATCTGATATTAAGATTTGATCTACTCCAATTATCACACTTAAGAGAATGTTTTAATCTAGTTCAAATCTTGTTTTCACAATCTTGGAAGGAACCCATAGCTTATCAATTTACCCAGAGCTCTCTATGATTTCTTCTTATGAACAGGAGTCTCATATAATTTAGTTAAGTTTCCAATTTTAACACATACCCCAATTTAAAAAGTTATTTTAAAATTAACCAGTGCTTAACTTTAGTTTATAAGACTCCCTGAATTCTAGCTAGATATTCCAATCAAACTCAATTACTTTTTGTTGTTTCCCGATTCTCACAAACCTTTCCCTGTTTTGTGAGCCAGGAAAGGGTTAAGTGCCAGTTCCATTCCAAAATGTAGCCTCTTCCCTTTCTTTACCTTGAAACTTTCACTAACAAAGCCCCCAAACCCTCTTTCTATAATCAGTGAAGTGACCTTCTCAGATCTTAGGGGAAAAATTTCCCCCTTCCCCACTTTTATTGTCTGTCCTTTTATACCCCAGAACCTGGCCACAGTTCAGGAATGTAGATGGAGAAAAAGAGTATTTTTTGAACTTTTAGAGGTTTAATTAAGAAGACACAGAAAGATTTGGCTGCACATGTCTTATTTCTTTCAAATTCTGATCCTACTCAAATAATCTTCACTTCACAGAATGTATTTTCTATTTCTCTCTCTCTCTCTCTTCTATTCATCCACCCAGCTGCTACAGTCAGCCAGGGATGGAGGGAGAGGAGAGACTCTCTTACAATTATACACCTTATTACTTTCCTGTCTACATGCTTAACTCCCTTCAACCTGTCTAACCAGCAAACCAGCATTTCTACATATTTTTTTCTAATTGAAATTCCTCCAGCAATTTTCTCTTCTCAGCCTCTGAGTCTAGGAACTTGGTAGTGGCTTAAAAAAAAAATGCTGTGAGAAGGGTTTAACTTACTGCCACTACTTTCTTTCCTTTTTTTCTCACCCTAATGGAACATAATTCCATCAGAAGAAATCCAGGCCTTCTGGCATATTGAGAGCACCCCCATATTTATGTGATGGTCCAAACAGGGCTACCCCTCCACAGAAGTCATCCACTGATTCCCCCCTCTACTCTGGCCTATCCCCTACTCCCTTGACATTCCTTTGGCATCCTGCCAACATTGCTAATTGTAAGGTCCGGAATTCCCCTGACTGGGGAACCCTGTACCTCTCCCATAACTGTGGGGTGTTCTTTTGACAGCAAAGGAAGAGGCCAAGTATCTCCAGATTGATTATAGGTAGTAGTTTAATCAATCATTATGAATACTTACAAACAGGGGCAATCTGGTGGCCAGATAGTTTAGTGGACCCCTGCTCAAAATCCCCCAAATCCTCTTGGTAATTATAGAAATAGACAAAGGGAGGAGGAGCTAGAGAGTACATTACTACTCATTGGTGGATATTTTTGTTTTTTTGCTTAGTAATGAGCTTGAGTATTAAGCCAATGTTATGCCCAAACATAAGTTTGTGTATTGATCATGTACTAGTCACATATGGGTGGGTCATGATATTCTTTTTGTGGCTTTCACAGGTCATAGTATCTAAGTGTTGACTCAGTACTAAACTATGATTTCAGTTATGATTCAGTTTTGATCATAAGTTATGATTTGTTAACAGGTCACCATGTTCAGGCTTCCACCTTTTACAGAGTTTAAATTTTCATGGTTTTTCACTTATTTTATGGCTTTTCCCCAACTGAGACCCCACAGTATTCATTGGGGAAATTTACCTTTTCTGTTTTTGCTCTCCCTGGTTTAGGTATCAAAATCATATTTGTGTCATAAAAGGAATTTGGTAGCACTCCTTCTTTATCTTTCTTTCCCCCAATTGTTTATATATTATTAGAATTATTTGTTTTTTAAATATTTGGTAGAATTCACTTGTAAATTCATCTGGTCCTGGGGATTTTTTTTTCAGGAACCCATTTAGGACTTTTTCAATTTCTTTTTCTAAGATAAGATGATTTAGATATTCTATTTCCTCTCCTATTTATTTGGTCAATTTACATTTTTAAAAACATGCATCCATTTCAATTACAGTATAAGTTTTACTGGCATATAATTGGTCAAAATTGCCCCTTAATAATTGCTTTAATTTTATCTTCTTTGGTAGCGCATTTACCATTACATTTTTTAAATTGGTAATTTGGTGTTCTTTCTTTCTTTTTAATGAAATTAATCAATATTTTATGTATTTTATTTTTTATATAAAACTAGCTCCTAACTTATTAGTTCAACAGTTTCTTTTTTAAACTTAATTTCATCAATCTCTTCTTTGATTTTCAGAATTTTCATTTTGGTTTTGAATTGGGGATTTTTAATTTTTCTTTTTCTAATGTTTTTAGTTGCATGCCCAATTCACTGACATGTTTTTTCCTCTCTTTTATTGAGGTACACATCTAGATGTATAAAATTTCCCCTAAGGATTGCTTTGATTGCATCCCACAAATTTTGGCATGTTGTTTCATTATCATTATCTTTAATGAAATTATTGATTGTTGCCATGATTTGTTCTTTGAAAAACTTCTTTAGGATTAAATTATTAATTTACAATTAATTTTTATTCTTTGCTTCCATGGCCCCTTATTGAATGTTACTTTTATTGCATTATGGTCTGAAAAGGGTACATTTAGTATTTCTGCTTTTTTGCATTTTTGTAAGGTTTTTATGTCCTAATACATAGTCAGTTTTGTAAAGGTGCCATGTATAGCACATACGTATAAAATATATCCTCTTTTCTATTCCCATTTTACTTTCTCCAGAGGTCTATCATATCTAACTTTTCCAAAATTCTATTCATCTGCTTAACTTTTTCAAAAAATTATTTTGTTGTTAGATTTATCTACCTCTGAGATGGGGAAGCCAAGGCTCCCCAGCAGTATAATTTTAATATCTATTTCCTCCTGTAATTCATTATTTTTCCTTTAAGAATTTGGATACTATGCCATTTGGTGGTTATGTGGTCACTGTTCTCCTGGTCTTCACTTTGGTCCTTACCCAAGAAGGGCCATTGCTCCTCAGGACTCCTACTCCCTTGTGACTGCAAGCTCTATTGTTCCTTAGGGCCCCTGCTTCCTTGGGACCTTAAGCTTCCTCTCAGCCCTGGAACCACAACCTAGAAGTGGGTATGAGCATGAGGTCGCCAAATAGTGCCCAGTCCTTCACCCAGTGGATTCTGGACATCATGTTTCATCATCAGTCCTATGGAAAAATGAATGGTCATTATATTTATCATAGCTCTTACAACTTTGAAAGTTTTTGTTTACAGTGTTGTTACTATATGTATTATTCTGCTTGTGCTCATTTCATTTTTCATCAGTTACTGATGTAATGGTATAAATTATTATTCTGGTTCTGATAACTCTGTATCAGTTCATATAACTCTTTGCATGTCTTTGAAGCAATTTATTTCCTAATGTTTTACAGCCCAATAGTTTCCCACTACATTCATGTATTACACTTAATTCAGTCATTCTTCAATTGATGGGTGTTCCCTTCATTTCCATTTTTTTTTTACCATCAGAAGATTTTCTATAAATATTTTTGTACATGAAGGACTTTTTTCTTTTTTCTTTGAGCTCTTGGATATAGGCCCAGCTGGGTTAAAGAGCACACACTGTTTAGTAACATTTTGTGTAAAATTCCAAGTGGTTTTCCAGAATGGCTATATCAATTCATGGGTTCATGAACAGTACATCAATATGCCTGTTCTCCTACAACCCATCCAACATTTATCATTTTCATTTTTTTGTCATCTTTGTCACTTTGATAAGTGTGAGGTAGAATCTCAGAATTGCTTTCATTTGTAATTCTCTAATTAGTAGTAATTTGGATAATTTTTTCATATGGCTATAGGTAGCCTGGGGTTTTTTTTGCCTGAAAACTTTGTTGATATCCTTAGACCATTTATTAGTTAGGGAATGGATCTTCTTACAAATCTGAATCAGTTTCTTATATATTTTAAGAATGAGACTTTTATCAGAGAAAGTTGCTGCAACAGATTTTTCTCAGTTAATTATTTCTCATTTCATATTAGCTTATTAGATTTGTGTGAAACTGTTAAATTTTATGTAATCAAATTAATTAATTTTATTTTCTGTTATCTTTATTTCTTGTTTGGTCATGAGCTTTTCTCCTAGCCATGCATTTGGCAGGGAACTTTTTCCATGTTTCTTTATGATGTTACCTTTTATATCCAGGTCATATATTATTTGGAGCTGATATTTGTGTAAAATGTAAGGTATTGATCTAAATGTAATTTCTTCCATACTGCTGTCCAATTTTCCCAGTAGTTTTTACCAAATAGTGAACCCTTATCTCAGTAGTTGCGTTCTTTTTATCAAATATTAGGGCATAAAATGAGGCAGCTAAGTGGCATAGTGGATAGAGTGCTGGGCCTGGAGTCAGGAAGACTCATCTTCCTGAGTTCAAATCCAGCCTCAGACACTTACTAGATGTGTGATCCTGGATAAATCACATAATCCTGGTTGCCTCCGTTCCAGTTCAGTATCTTTGCCAAGAAAACCCCAAATGGGGTCATAAAGAGTTGGACACAACTGAACAACAAGGACATAACATATACTGCTCATTTTATTGTTTATCTAATCTGCCTTTCTATTTTTTAACCAGTACCAAATTATTTTAATAATTACTATTTTTGTAGCATAGTTTAAGATCAAGCACTCACTAAGGCCTCTTCATTCTTCTTTCTTTTCATTATTTCTTTTGAGGTTCTTGATCATTTTTCCTCCATACAAAATTTATTATTTTTCTAGCTCTCTGAAGTATCTTTTGGTAGTGTGATTGGTATGGCATTGATAGAACATTTTTCATATGACTAAAGATAGCTTTAGTTTCTTCCTCTGAGAACTGTGTGTTCATATCCTTTGACCATTTATCAATTGAGGAATTACTTGTATTCTTATAAATTTGATTCAGTTCTCTATATATTTTAGAAATGAAACCTTTATCAGAGACATTGGTTGTAAAAATTCTTTCCCAGTTTTCTGCTTCCCTCCTAATCTTGGATGCATTGGCTTTATTTGTTTAAAAACTTTCCAATTTAATGTAATCAAATTGTCCATTTTGCATTTCATAATGTTCTCTGTCTCTTGTTTGGTCATAAATTCTGCCCTCCTCCATAGATCTGAAAGGTAATCTATTCCTTGCTCTTCTAATTTGCTTATAGTATCAATCTTTATATCTAAATCATGTATCCATTTTAACTTTATCTTGGTATTGAATAAATAAATTAATGAGATTATATTGGTTCATTCTACCAATGAGGAATCAATATTATCCCAAATTTTAGGTCTTTTATTTCTATAAATCGTTGTTTGTGGTTGTATTTATACAGCCCTTGTCCATATCATGGAAGATACACTGTCAAGTATTTTAATCAATCAATCAATAAACATTTATTAAGCACCCACTACATGCCAGGCACTGTACCAAGTGTTTTTATGTTTTCTATAACTATTTTAAATGAAATTTATCTTTCTATCTCTTGCTGCTGGATTTTATAGATATTATATAGAAGTGCTAATTAGGCTTGCTAAGTAGCACAATGGATGGGATGTTGGGTCTGGAGTCAGGAAGACCTTAGTTCAGATCCAGATACTTACTAGCTGTGTCACTCTAGGCAAATCATTTAGCCTCTGTTTTATTTCAGTTTCCTCAGCCATAAGATGGGCACAATAACACACCTACCTTGCAGGATTGTTGTGACAATCAAATGAGATAATATTTGTAAAGTGCTTAGCACAGTGCCTAGCACATAATATGTCTGATATAAATGCTTATTCCCTTCCCCTTTCCTTCTCCTGATAATTGTATGGATTTTTTTTACATCCTGGAAGTTTGTTGAAATTATTGTTTCAATTAATTTTTAGTTGTCTCTTTAGAACTCTTTAAGTACACCATCATATTATCTGCAAAAGTGGTTATTTTGCTTCTTCTTTATCTATAGTTATTCCTTCAATTTATTCTTCTTGTCTTAATGTTGTAGCCAACATTCCTAGGACTAGGTCAAATAGAAGCGTTGATAATGGACATCTTTGTTTCACTCCTTTATTGGAAAGGATTCTGGTTTTTTCCATTACAAATAATAGTAATTTGGTGTATATATGTGTACACACACACATATGTATATACTATTTATCATTTTAAAGAAGGGTCCATTTATTCCTATGTTTTCTAGTGTGCCTTTGTTTTAACAGAAATAAATGTTTATTTTATTAAAAGTTTTTTTCTTGCTTCTATTGATCTAATTATTTTTATTGACTGTTATTAATGGCTAATTAAGTTCATAGTTTGTCTAATATTTACAGCAAACCTATATTTCTGGTACAAATTCAAACAGATTGTTTTGTATAACCTTTGTGAATTTTTTAGCATCTTCATTAAAATTATATTCATAATTTTTGCATAAATGTTCATTAAAGATATAGTTCTATAGTTTTTTTTTCTCTTTTAACTCTTCCCAGTTTATGTATCGTCTATACCTGTGTCATAAAAGGAACTTGGTAGCATGTCTTCTGCTATTTTTGCAAACAATTTACGTTGTGTTGGAATTAATTGCTTTTTGAATATTTTGATAGAATTAATTTATAATTCCATCTGGTCCTAAAGCTTTTTTCTTTGAAAATTCATTTATGGCTTGTTCAATTTCTTTCTCTACAATTGGGTTGTTTAAAATCTATTTCTTTTTTTATTAATTTAGGTATTTTATATATATGTATATAAACAAATATTTATTTAATCTGTTGATTTTATTGTCATATAGTGAGGCAAAAGTTTTTAATAACATCCTTTATTCTTCATTTGTTGTAACTTCCTTTTCATTTTTCATATTGGTAAATTGGTTTTCTTTTTTTCCTTTTAATCAAATTAACTAAAGTTTTATCTCTTTGTCCTTTTTTCCCAAACCTGCACCTAGTTTCATTTATTAATTCAATAGTTTGCTTTAAATTTTGCTTATTTCTTCTTTAATTGGAGTTTTAAAATTCATTGGTTTTCTAATATTTTTAGTTGCATTTCCAATTTATTAATCTGTTCTCTTTCTTTTCCTTTCTTCTTTCCTCTTTATTTCTTTTTCTTCTGTTATTTTTATTTGTTTCTTTTGTTTGTTTGTTTTTGGTTAGGCAATGGGGTTAAGTGATTTGCCCAGAGTCACACAGCTAGTAAGTGTTGTGTGTCGGAGGCCGAGATTTGAACTCAGGTCCTTCTGACTCCAAGGCCGGTGCTCTATCCACTGCACCACCTAGCTGCCCCAATTTTTAAAAATAAAAGTGTTAAGAAAGATAAAGCCTGGTTTGGCTACATCACCCAAATTTCAGAATATTGTCTCATTGTTGCCATTATCTTTAGAGAAACTATCTGTAATTTCTATGACTAATTTTTTGATCTAACACTTCTTTTGGATTAAGTTATTTAGTCTCTAGTTGATTTTTAATACTATTTTCCAGTGGTCCTTTATTTAATATAATTTTTATTGCATTAAACAGTAAAGGATGTTAATAATATTTCTTCTTTTCTATATTTACATGTGAAGTTTTTATGATCCTAAAATATGATCAGCTTTTGTAAGGTGCCATGCACAGTGGAGAAATTTACTTCCATTTAATAATCACTACTAGTTTATCATAGCTTATCATCATTTTACTAAAATTCTATTGGAGTATTTATTTCTTATTTTTTGTTTGATTAGATTTATCTAGGGCAGATAGGAGTAAATCAAGGTCCCCCATTATCATAGTTTTATTGTCTATTTCTCCTTTTAATTTTCTCTTTAAGTATTTAGAAATTATGCCATTGGGTACATATTGTAAGTACTGAATTAAATTCATTGTCTGTTACCTTTTAGCAAAATACAGTTTATCACTTCTAATTAAATATATTTTTGCTGTTACCTTGTCTGAAATCATACTTGCTATCTCTGCTTTTTTTTAATCTCCAGCTCAAGCTTGATAGCTTTTGTACCAACTCATTATTTTAATCCTTCATAAGTCTTCCTGTTTTAAGTATGTTTTTTGTAAACAACATATTGTTGGATTTTGCTTTCTAATCCACTTGGCTAAGATTTTCCATTTTTTGGATTCCACTCACATTCACAGTTATGATAGATCATTGTTTATTTCCTGTCATCCTATTCTCTTGTACTTTTTCTTCTCTATACTCCTCTGTCCCTGTTTATTTCAAGTTATCACTATTTTTTCCCCTTTCAACTTTTTCTTCACTATCCTCTCTCTAAGCTTAAGGTTTGTTTTTACTTGTGACCAATCCCTCTCTGAAACTACTTTCCTTTCTCTCTTCCTGTTTCTATTTTTCTCTAGAGTTGAAAATATTTTTACACTAAACTCTTTGTGTGTGTATGTTTGCATTTTGCTTTTTTGACTAGTTTAGATGAAACTGAAGTTCAAGTAATACTCCTCCCACTCCATGTTTATATATAGTTCTACTTACACAATCCAATTATGTATCTTAACATGTTCCACCACTTTTTATCCCATTTCCACTTAATGTATCCTGTTTCCTTTTTTGTTCTTATAACATCTTCAAAACATAAGAAAACTATATCTTTTGTTTCAGATGACTACCATTATGACACCTTCCAACAACCGGATTCTAAAAGAGCTCTTTTAATATCTCTCCTTTCTATTACAGAGTAAACAATTAATCCTTATAAAGTCTCTTCTGATTGTTCATTTATAGTTATCTTTTTATTTTTCTTTTAACTTCCATATTTCCATTAAAATTTCCTTTTCAGTTTTGTTTTTTCAACAGGAATATTTGAAAATCCTCTGTTTCACTGAAGATCCACTTTTTTCCTTGTAGGATAGCACTCAATTTTGCAGTACTAAAATTTGTTACTATTGGTTGTAGATCATTGTCTTTTGCTTTTTGGAATATCTCATTCCATATTCTCTATTTTTTTTTAAAGTGATAGCTGCTAAATCTTGTGCGATCCTGATTGTGGATCTTTTATATTTGAATTCTTTCTGGCTGCTTGTAGAATTTTTTTTCTTTTGTCTAGAAGTTCTGAATTTTGACGACATTCCTGAGTGTTTTCATTCTGAAGTAACTGGTGGATTCTTTCTATTTTCACATTGCCTCTTGTTCTAATCTGTCTGGCCAATTTTATTGTCTTTTTTGACATGAAATTTAGGTAATCACATGATTCTTATTTCTCCTTGATCTGCTTTCCAGGTCAATTATTTTTGATATACCTTACATTTTCCTTCATTTTTTCATTCTTTGGATTTTGTTTGAAGAATTCTTATTATCTCCTTGAGTCATTAATTTCCACTTGGTCCATTCTGATTTTTTAGGGAGTTTGTTAATAGGGCAAAGTTTTGTACTTTTTCTGTTAAGATTTTGATCTTTTATTGAATTCTCTCCTTTATAGTTCTCATCTCTTTTATATCTTTTTAAAACTTTTGCGTAATTTCTTTAAAGAATTCTAATTGTTCTTGTGAGCAAGCTGTTTTTTTCTTTTAGGTTTTGATTACAGGTGTTTTTGAGTTATTCTCTCTTCTGGGTTTGTGCCTAATATAATGCCTGGCATCACGGAAGTCCGTTCTTTCTTCCTTTATTTTGCTTATTCATTTTTGTTGCTAAGTCGTCAGGAGTAGAGGTCTAGATGTTCTCCACTCTAGGGACCAAATCAACTTGAGAACCTTTCCTTTACCCCAGTGGTCTTTCTTTAGGTCTTTCCTTTGCCACAGACACCAAAGTTCTCTTCTGTGATCAACCTTGGTTGAACCTCTTTTCTTTGGATGAGGAGAAAATGGAAGTAGAGGCCATTTCTTTAATTTTCAGTTTAAATCCAAGAATGTTCTCTGGTGTTACGAGACTCTAGTGTTGATGACTTTTCCTTAGTGACTAAAATCTGTCAGTTTCACTTCAATCCCTCAGTGGATTTCTTTCTATTAAGGTAACTGAGGAATAAAAAAAAAAACTGTCAATCTGAGTAGAGGTTTCTTTTCCTTCACACTAAAGTATTGTCTTTTTTCTATGGTGTAGGTTTTTTTTTTTTAATCTTAGCTTTGAATTCTGAGACACTGGTACAGGACTGCCTAGCATAGTGTGCCTGCATCAAAGAGGGGCTGTGCTCTATAAACAAAGCTGCAGTAGGTCAAAAGAAATGTGAGATGTGCAAAGTTTAGAGATATCTCCACTCCAAATGTTCATATAGTCTATTTGTGTCTGACCTGTGTTAAAGCCTTCTGAGCTCATACTGGTTTGATCAGCCAGTCAGACACACTGTAGCTTGACCCTGACATAATGATGTGATTTTGGACAACCCCAACTTTCCTTTAAGCATTCTGCATTTCAGTCAAATTGGCCTACTATCTGTTGCCCAAATTTCATATTCTGCTACCTTCTAATTTCATGCCAAAGGCAAAGGTCTCCCATTTCTCAAATGTATTCCCTCTTTCTCTTTGCCTCTTACTGTGAAAACTCAGGTACCACCTATTTGAAGTCTTTTTTGATCTCCACTTTCCCCCCTTTATTTTAATGACATTACTCTTAAAATTACCTTGTATTTACCTATCTGTATATATTAATCCCTCCAGTAGAACATAAAACCCCCTGAAGGCAAGGATTGCTACTGCCTTTCTCTTTATACACACAGCATTTAATACCGACACACATATATTATGTATTTAGATAACCGCTGAATATAACTAATGTAAATTGAATGATTAGACAAGAAATCCAACAAAACCATGAAAGCAGAATTTTGAACCAAATCACTCTTTTTCACTGCCCCTTCCATATTACTGTCTTAATTATTTACACACCTGAATAAAAAAAGTAGGAAAAGAGTAAAATTAAAAAATATAATGAAGTTAAAAAATACTTTCCATTCAAAAATTCTTGAAAGAACTCACCGGTTTCAAGTGGTTCATAGGCTCTCTTTAGATGATCTTTATCTATGAATTAGGACAGTAGCTGTTTTTATACAGCTATAAATGACACGAAACTGAATTAGTCTGCATTAAGTCATGTGAGACATCTCTTATTCCCATCAACATAGTGATAGTAGAACAACTTAACGACTTGGGGTAGAGCCTCCCATTTTAAAAGATAAACTTCACATGGTCTCTGTATTATACATGTAGGCATAATACACAGGGCATATGTTACATATATGTTTACATGTGAACATATAAATGCATGCATACATACATGTATGTATGCTTACACTGGACCTTGATCAGTGGTGTATGCCTTTGATTCTATTACTTGCCTACATACGACTCATGATGACCATGGGGTATGATACAGAGTTTTGAACTGCAACACAATGGCTACTCCACATGTTGTTTTAATTTCACTGCCTCTTCATAGCTTATTGATGTTCAGGTTAATCAGGAGCCTAGAATAATAAAATGACGCAGATTTTTAATCTCACAGTTTTATTTGTAAAGAAAATAGCATGAAAAGCCATATTTAATTGTACTTTAAAATCTGAAAAACCCAAGACAGTTTCTGTGATGTGTATGTTAAAGTGCTTGTTATAACAATTTTTTTTAAAAATTAACAGGCTTTCTCATTTTAAAAAATCTAGTTCTTATTCTATTAATGGTATGTAAAGATAAAATATAATGGTTTAAATGTGGAGACATTCACTTGAGGGTTTTTCTTTAGTTACTTGGGGCACAGTTACACACATTTCAAGTTTGTAACATGTTAGGACATTTTTCTATAAATTTCATAACCTCATTTGATTGAAAACAAGAACTTATTTACCAGAAGTTAAAGTGAATCCAGGTCCAGCCTAGACATTTGTTTCCGCCCATCCCAATCTTTCCTTTCTATCTCTTCTACCCCCACCCCTACCCCAGATACCAAAAATTCACATATTGCTTTGCAAGTTACTTGTGCCAGAAAGGAATTTACTATGATAAATTAATATAAATGATGGTAGAATTAAATGGTAGAATTTCAGGCCATGGGGCACCAGGATCAGAAAGATATTTTGGGGCAGGCTTTTCAAATAATACTAAAAAAGCAATCACTTACTCCACTTAACAATTCAGTCTGGTTGGCCTCAATATATTAATCATTAAATACCATAGAAGTTGGCTGGATTTAGGGGAACTGCAAATACGTACTCTATAGAAGACGAAGGACACGAAATAACTTTCTTATTTTTCTTCAACAATACAGAATAATATTATAATACTATGTAAGACAGACTTTGAAATCACATGAATTACTTGGATACAGGATTAATTCTATACAAGAGAAGGGCTTTGGCCTTCCCTGCAACTCCATTCTTAATCAATGAAGATGTATTAATACTGTAATATAAACAGCTGGGTTTTCAGCATGCTGAAAGGGTTCTGTAAACCTCAAAATTAAAATAACCTACAGAAAATCCATAATTTGTGCCAGAAAGGAGAGATTTCATCATGAAATGAGACATTTCCAGTGCTATTAAATAAATATTCCACCAGGAAGTACAGATACTCAATTTGTCTTATGTTTCAATATACCCAAAGGGATATAGTGATCACACATGTTTTCTCTCTCTGTTTCTCTCTTGCTTTATTACTTAAAAGGGAATATTAGATATATAATACTTTCCCCATATTATTTACATGGTATGAAAAAGAAGTCAATTTTTAAAAAACTGCTTCTTTTAAGAAATAATAAAATGTTAAAAGTATGAGCCACAGGTTAAACAATTGTGGATAAGATTTAACATTGAATCAATAAAGTTACGAATCATCATTTAAAATGAATCTTTAGATTTAGTAGAGAGACTAACTGTTACTGTTACAAGTGGTTTTTTTTTTTGACCTATCTCCCTTCCCAGTGTGAAGGAGAGAGGGATAATATTCTCTTCTGTACCCTAAGGAAGGCTACATTTTCTACATTCCACCTTTCTGTAAACCTTGCTTCTTAGGCAGATGTTGAAGCTGACACTCACTATTCTTTTGTTTTTGTTTTAATGGAATTATAAGCACATCTATCAAGGCATAGATTTAAGTCAGATAGAAATCATCTGTAAGATTATGGCAATAACCAGGATTTGCATAAAAACTGCAGCATCCTAAATGTTGGGACTAAAGATTTTGTTTATATTTTAAAGAATAAGGTGTATTTTTTCCCAATTAAAAAAAACAGTGAATATTTCCCAAAGAATAATTTTAAAATGAGCTGCCATTATGTAAAAATATCAAGTATGGTCTCAGAAATTTTATTTAATCTAAGATTAATGAGGATGAATTTTCAAGTAAAAGATGTGTCACAAAATAAAGTAATGCAACAGATTCCCTTTACGAAATATACCAAAATCTAGACATCCAAATAAAGAGTTTTTTTCCTTATTTCAATGATGCCTAAACCATTAAAAAAATTCTTTTGGATGTTATTCTAGTGGATGCCTATATTCTTGTAAATTTGTTTAAAAAAAGATTGCATTACTTCCTAGTCCTACCTGTATGAGATTTTAACAAAATATTTAATCATGAAACTTCTAAGTATTGCTTTTCAATGCAGGGGTAAAATCTCAGGAGCACATAGTCCAGGAGTCCTAGGTTTTTCCTACAAAGTCAATATCATCTTGTCCTTCCCTTCTGGTCTTCATTTCAGTTGTAATGATTCTATGAGTGCAATTTTCTGGGTGAATAATACTGTATAACTGCATAGATTCTGAGGAGGTAGAGGAATAAGGAACAGTTTTTTGTTTTTTTTTTTAATGGGAAAAAAAGATGACTACTACTACTACCAGTATTACTACTATTACTACCATCACCACATTAAAGGGACTGTCTCCTACTGTGGGGATTAGGAGACTTGAGATCAGAGACCTTGTTCTGTTACTAACTGGCCATGAGACACGGATAAATAGCTTAACTTCTCTAGGCCTTAGTTCTCTTATCTTTAAAAATAAAGAGGTAGGACTAGCAGAAGCCTTGGGTCCTTTCCAGCTTTAACATTCTATCCCTCTTAAATATGCACAAGGGATATCTAAGAAGATGGTCATATGAACACTGAATTAAAATAGTACAGTGAAAAAAAAACCACACATAGATTCTAAATTCAGAGAACCTGGGTTTCAATTCCACTTCTGCCAGCGACCTTGGCAAGTCACTTATAGGGTCCTTGTTAATCCATAAAATGAGAAGGTAGCAGTAGATGGCTTCTGAGATCCCTTCCAGCTCTAAATTTATGATACTATAGAATCACTGATAAATTACAAGACTCATCTGATACTTGCAAGTCAATGGTCAGGTACAGAAGACTGCTGTTGTAACAGATTTCAATGGACAAAGATGACTATCATATCCACATGGTTTTCCAAATCAGCAGCAGAATTATAGATATTATTAAGGAAACCATGCACAATCAATTTTATGATAAAACTAGATGCTGATTCATTATTTTCCTGTGTTTCCACCTTGTATTTTGCTCTTAAATTTATTCACGGTATTTCTGATACAGCCTTTCAGTAGCGTAGGACAGAGTGCCAGACTTGGGAGTCAGGAGGACCCAAGTTAAAATCCTGCTTCAGATACTTAGTAATAACAATGTGACCCTAAGCAAGTAACTTAACCGCTCTCAATCTCAGGTTTCTCATTTGTTAAATGGAGATAACAGCACCTATGTCACAGGTTTTTCGTGAACATCAAATGAGACAACCTTTTGCAAACTTTAAAGTGCTAGATTGTTCTTGTTCTTTGCTATGTATCTGGTGACATTAGAGGGAATATTTCCTAAAGGGTTCACCCTAAATTAATACAGCATGTAACGAAGATTCTAGATGAGAAGCAATACACTTATTGTTTGCTAAAGTCTAAGATAGGTTAGAGTACTGGAAGGGCTAACTATATCTTTGTTTCTCAATCACATCTTAGAATAACTGACTTGGTCTGAGCCTTATTCACAGGATTTTAGAGTTGGAAGGGAAAACCCTAGAAGTCATTTGTTCTTAATTTTACAGATGTGGAAACTGAGGCCCAGAGAAATAAAGTGACCTGCGCAAAGTCACTCACATAGACACCAAATGGATGAGCCAGCATTTGAACATATCATAGGTTTTTGGACTCTAAATCCAATACTCTTTCTATTATACCACATCTAAGGGTATTGGATAATGCTGCTCCAAAATGGCAAAAAAACTAGGATCCCAAATTAGATGTGATATGGGAAAAGAGATCATTCAGACTCACCAAGGCTTGCTGAGATGAGAGTAGCTGAACTGGTTGTAAATCCAAGTTAACTAGTGAAATCATTTAACTACCACCACTACAAACAAAAATAACAAAAACACCAAACTAGAAAGCAACTGCTAAACTCTAGTCATTTTTAACTACTTTATCTTGCTTTTAATAATAATCAGCATTTATACAGTGCTTTAATTTTTGCAAAGTGGTTTGCAAATATCTCATTTTATTCTCACAACCCTAAGAGGTAGGTGCTACTATTATGCCCATTTTACAGATGAGGAAACTGAGACTGAGAGAGGCTAAGTGACTAAGTCACATAGCTAGTACACGTCTGGGGCAAGATTTGTATTCCAGTTTTTCTCACTCCATGCTCAGTGCTCTATCCACAATGCATAGTTTAGCACTTAATTTTTAGAGCCTGCACTCTCCATCTATTTGTGCCTGATGTGATGCTTATCTTGAAATATACTTAATTGTACTCCTTCATTACCTTCTGTACTATCATCAAAAAATGGCTTCACAGAGGTATTCTAAGATAGCTACTAGTTTTCTTTTTAATAAACCTTCCCTCCATTTTCTTGGGGAGTAGGAAAGGGAGTGGAGATGGGAAAGAAGAGGCAAAATTCTTAGCTTCAACAAGCCAGTGCTTGTGGTTATCTCAGGAAGGCTAAAAGTATCACTGCTGAGTTTAGATAGTCCTGTTAAGATATAGTCTATTGCTCTTTGCAAAGAATGAATATGAGGGATGCTGTGAAACTTCTATCTTCCCAAAGTACCCCAAATGACAAGAATAAAAATGCTAAGAATGAAGTCAAGCCTGGCTGAGCTTTCTAAAGTATAGTAAGATTATCTTCCTATACTGTAAAACAATTTTTTCCAGTTCAGCAGAACTTCTGGGGTCCAGTGCTTAAAATATTTCAAATATATCTCCATTTTTGTGCTGACTTGAAAATTTCCTTCAACGATCTGAAATGTGACTCTGTTGAAATACATAAAAACTTGTAACTTAAAAGATACAAATGAGAAAAATCACTTACATCATTAAGTAAAGCAGTTTACATTCACATTAGCAACGACAGTCTACAAGAATGGTAATGGCTTCATGTTGATACTTGCTGTGTTCCTTTGCAATACCTAAAAAAAATTCTATTGCACTTACATTATATTTACATATGGACTTTCTTTCTGACATTTCCACTTCAGTTTGCTTCTTCTTCCCTCCTAATTTTATTAAGCTACTTATTTTTTAGACACAAGAACATTCTAAGAAAGTTCATGATTAATAATTTCTTGAAGATAGCTTATTTACACAATCTATCACATGAAAATATTCTATTTTATACTAAATTTTAGCCTCAAATGAACTATAATACAGCATTTAACCTTGATTACAGCTTTACAATAGTTCAGAAAAGGAACAATACTGGGAATCTACCTCCTGGATCAGAGGATGCTCTGTCCTTCCAGTGACACTACCACAACATAGAGGGCCTAGCAGGTCCACATATACATATGTATAGCTTTCTTCTGGTGTTGATCCTCCCCTGACAAAAAGAACTGCGCCTGTGTATATATACATATATGTATAAGTATACACACACACGTATCTTCCTTCCCTTCACAATACTTCTTTTGCCTGGGAAGGGCCAACAACATGACAAAGAAGCTGGGAAAGGTAAAGAATAAGGACCCACAGCTTTCAGCAAAGCCAAGTTAAACATCCACTCCTTTAACAAGTGATCCTTCTAAGACAATACTGAAGTCTTGTATTGTCTGCAGGACACGGATGAGGGAGTTGACAGTCATATGGTCTCGAAGGAGAGCATTTTCCTCATACATTCTTGTGATGGTAGGACATTCGGCCAGTAACGGAATCCACTGGGGGAGCAGGTGATCCCTAAAAGCCAAAACAAGAGGAGGTAATAAGAATGTTTAGGTTAAAATAAAAAGTGTGAATGTACCACTAATGAAGATGAAATCAAAGCAATTATTAGGAGTTATTTTGTCCAATTATATACCAATAAATTTAACAATTTAAGTGAAATAGAAGAACACTTAGAAAAATATAAACTGTCTAGATTAGCAGAAGATAAAATAGAGTATCTAAATAAACCTATTTTAGAAAAAACAAATTGGCCAGGCTATAAATGAGCTTACTAAGAAAAAAACATGAAGACTAGATGGATTTACAAGTGAATTCAACCAAACATTTAAAGATCAACTCATTCCAATACTAAGTAAATTATTTGGAATAATAGGCAAAAAAGGAGTCTATCAAATTCCTTTTATGAAACAAATAAACCAGGAGGAGCAAAAACAGAGAAAGAAAATTATAGATCAATTTCACTAATAATTATGGATGTAAAAATTCTAAATAAAATGCTAGGTAGGAGACTACAACAATATATCACAAAAATTATACATCGTGACCAAGTGGGATTTATATCAAGAATGTAATGATGGTTTAACATAAGGAAAATTGTTAACATAATTGATTATATTAATAACAAAATTAACAAAAACCATATGATTATATCAATAGAGAAAAAGCTTTTGACAAAATACCACACTCATTTCTATTAAGAACACTAGAAAGCACAGGTATAAATGGATTTTTCTTTAAAATGATAAGGAGAATCTGGGGCAGCTAAGTGGCATGTTGGATAGATCCCCAGCCTTGGAATCAGAAGGACCTGAGTTCAAATCCGGCCTCAGACACTTGACATTTACTAGCTGTGTGACCCTGGGCAAGTCACTTAACCCCAACTGCCTCACCAAAAAGGAAAAAAAATAATAAGAAGAATCTATCTAAAACCACCAGCAACCATTATTTGTAATGGGGATAAGCTAGAAGCCTTCCCAGTATGATCAAGAGTGAAACAAGGATGCCCATTATCACCAATATTATTGAATATTATATCAGAAATGCTAGCAATAGCAATGAGAAAAAAAAACACTGAAGGAATCAGAATGGGTGATGAGGTAATACAACTATCTCTTTTTGGAGACGACATGATGATCTACTTGAAAAATCCTGGAGATTCAACTAAAAAGCTAGTTGAAAAAATAATTTTAGCAAAATAGTGATAGAAAATAAAATCAGCATTTCTATATATCAGCAACAAAATCATGTAATAAGAGATAATAGGAGATGTCCTGTTTAAAATAATGATAGACAGCCTAAAATACCTGCCAAGACAAACATACTACATGAACATAATTATACAATACTTTTTATACAAATAAAATAAGATTTAAATAATTGGGTAAATATTAATTGTTCATGGGTTGGCAGATCCAATATGATAAAAATAACAATTTTACCTAAGCTAGTGTACTTATTGAATGCCATCTCAATTACAAGAAAATTATTTTATTGAGCCAAAAAAAATAACTAAATTCATTTGGAAGAGCAAAAGGTCAAGAATACCAGAGGAATTAATGAAAAAAAATGTAAAGGAAGAGGTTTAGTGGTACCAGATCTTAAACTATATTGTTGTTAGTCATTTTTCAGTTGTGTCTGACTCTTTATCTTTATCCTTTTGGGGTTTTCTTAGGAAAGATACTGGAGTGGTCTGTCATTTCCTTCTCTAGCTTGTTTTTACAGATGAGGATACTGAGGCAAACAGGGTTAAGTGACTTAACCAGGGTCACACAGCTAGTATCTGAGGCTGGATTTGAATTCAGGTCTCCCTGACTTAGGTCCAGCACTCTATCCATTGTGCCACCTAGCTGCTCTCAAGCTATGTTATAGGGCGGTAATTATCAAAACTGTCTGGTACAGGCTAAGAAAAAGAAAGGTAGATCAGTGGAACAGAGTAGACATACAAGACATAGTAGTAAACGATTACAGTAACCTTGTGTTTGACAAATGTAAAGATTTAAGCTTTCAGGATAAGAATTCACTATCTGGTAAAATTGTCAGGTAAACTGGAAAGCTATATGGCAAAAATTGGGTATAGACCAATATCTTATACCACTTACCAAGATAAGGTCAAAATGGATATATGACCTAGATATAAAAGGGTGATGTCATAAGTACATTAGAAGAACATGGAACATTTTACCTATCAGACTTAAGGATAGAAGAATATATGAATAAACAAGATAGCATTGTATGATATAAATGAATAATTTTGACTACATAAAATTAAAAAGTTTTTGTACAAATAAAACCAGTGTAGCCAAGATTAGAAGGAAAGCAGAAAATTGAGGGAAAAAATTTGTAGACAGTTTCTAAATATCTCAAATGTATAAAGAACTTTGTCAAATTTATAAGACTATGAGTTATTCCCTAATTGGCAAATGGTCAAAGAATATGAACAGGCAGTTCTTGGATGAAGAAATCAAAGCTATTTATAGTCACACGAAAAAATGTTCTAAATCACTATTGATTAACAAGTTTGAGATACTGTCTCACACCTATCAGATTGGCTAACATGAGAGAAGGAGAAAATGACAAATGTTGGAGATATGGAAAACTCGGGGCACTAATACACTGTTGGTAGAACTGGAACTGTGAACTGATATGATCATTTTGGAGAGCAGTGTGGAATTAATCCCAAAGAGTTATAAAATTGTATAGCTTTTGACCCAACAATACCACCATGAGGTCTGTTTCCCAAGGTGATCAGGGGAAAAGGAAAAGAACCTAAAAGTTCTAAAATAGTTATAGTAATTCTCTTTGTAGTGGTAAATAACTGGAAATTGATGGAATGCCTATCAATTAGGAAATGACTAAACAAGTTGTGGTATGTAATTGTGATGGAATACTACTGTACTGTAAGACATGATAAGCAGGTTAATTTTAGAAAAACATGGAAAGACTTGCATAAAATAATTAAGAGTGAAATGAGCAGAACTAAGAGAATGTTGTATATAGTAACAACAATATTATTTGAAGAATGACTGTGAATGACTAAGTTATTATAAATATTTGTATTTGTATTATAAATACAAATGACCTATGGAGGAAGATGCGATCCACCTCCACAGAAAGAACTGATAAGTATGCACAGTATGGTTTCACATCTATATCTGTGTGTATGTTTATATCTATCCATCTATCCATCTATTCATCTATCTATCTATCTATCTATCTATCTATCTATCTATCTATGTCAAATGGTGGTCTTCTCTAAGTGCGGGTTGGGGAGGGAGGCATGGAGACAGTTCAGAACCTAAAATGTAACAAAAAAAAATAAAATAAAATAAAAAGAATGGTGAGGTTGATTGCTAGAAAGTTGATTGCTAGATGCCTCCAACTCAGAATAATGTAGGACATGGGGCTGATTGTTACAAAATCTAGATAAGTTCTGAAGTCAGTGGAAAAGGGAACCAAAGCTAGCCAATAGGACATTACTAGGAAAACCAATAGCACCACAACCAATAGTGAGGCATTTGGGGATTTGAGAATGCCTAAGTTCCCAGCTGCAAGTCTGCCTCCCTCTCCTTTTCTTCTTCCCTCAATTATTTACAGGTTTATGGGCCTATATGTCTGAGCTTTCATTACTACAGAATTCCTTAATATGGGCCTGAAAAATAGATACTGTGAAACAATTGTATAAGTGAGTGGCATAAATAAGAGACCAAGGACAAACTGTCTATACGACCTTGGGCACTCATAACATTGACACTAACTCTATCACCTTTAAAAATGTAAAAGAGTACCCTTGTAGGGATGGTATTCTTCATTCTTTATAGGAACTGTATTCAGGAGAATTAAATTAGTCATGCTAAAATGTTCTAGGTTCTGAGCTGAAAGAACTTATAAAAGTATTAGCATTAGGGATTTTTCTATCAGTCCAATAATCAGACTGATGAAAAAATCTACAGAAATAGCAAGACATAACAGAAAAATTATGGCAAGGAGCCTTGAAAAACCAGTAAATGAAAGAGGCCATTTATTAAAAAGAGATGTAGAGATCTCAAAACTTCAGCCTTACTACTTTAGGAGGAAAAAAAATCCCTCATAATCTTCAATGGTTTCTAAATTAGCCCCCCAGACCAAAGCCATTTATGAATAAATAACTAAAAAATTCAAACTGAGAAGCCAGTAGATGACATTTATGTCCAAGACAGATATAACGAGCCCACTATGAAATGCTTTAGGTTAATCTAACAATGTATCTCTAACATAATTTTAAAAATCAAAACTCATAGGGAACCTAAAAAGAGAACAAAACAAAAAACTTAAAAATGTGTCTCATTTCCTATTATTCTGTTAAGCGAATTTGTTCTGTGAAGTTTGGATTCAGTCAAAGGGCCACCCTTGAGGATCTAGAGGGCCACATGTGGCCTTGAGGCCTCAGGTTCCCCACCCCTGTTCTACAGGTATTAGCTAATGGATGGAATAGTTCCTACGTATTAGTTTTAGATAAAAGGAACTAGAGAGAGCCATGTTCTCAAAAAGAAAAGAATGTTCTTAGTGCAGGAAAATCCATTCACGTTAGTAAATTTGTAACAATAATACAATGTACTGTACAAAGCCTGCACAGTTCTCTATTAAGAATACTTTATAGATAGAGTAAAACTAGTGAATATCTTGACCTTATAATAATTTCTTCCCCCCCTCCTGATATTTACTTGAAGATAAACTATCTCAAAAATTGAAATGGAAAGAGATAAATAGAGAATTTTAAGACAGGGTGTATATTCAACATAGCTCCAGTGATCCAGTGTTGAAAGGGAAAATAGGTCAGGTTAAAAAAACCCCCAAAACCTGGATATATACCTTGTCCCAAGACAAACCAGGATCTGGAATTTGCCATCCTTTCCAATGTGCCTGGGTGCAGTATTGATAGCATTAACATAGTGGCAGAAGGTTCTGCAGGATGATTTCTGAATAAGGACTTCATCTTCGGTGTCCTCAATTTGATCAGTAGTTTCAAAATAAGCAACAGCTTTTTCTGAAAAAAGAAGTCACAGTCATCCTATAAGGAATGCCAATTCAATTCAATAAAGATTTAAGCTCCTACTACATGCTAGCTACTGTGCTTGGCTCTAGGGATACAAAGACAAAAAAATAAAAATTCTCTACTTTCAAGAAGCTTTATATTCTACTGGGAAAATATCACACTGTGTGTGAACAAATAAATATGAAGTACAAAGTAATATAAAGTATAGTGGGAAGGGGACATTTGGATTTCCCTACCCCATCCTGCCTACTTGATATAATAATCTCAGAAAGTAATGGACATATGGGAAGACAGGAAGTGTAAATTTATGAAACTAATTGTTAAAAACTGTCTATTTCCTGTTATTCTTTTGTGAGGTTCTCCTTGTTAGAATCTGAGACTAGCTAACTATTGGCTGGTAAAAGATCGGCCACGGCCTTTGATGGACTTACGAAGAAAAAGCAGGTTATATTCTCTAGGGAAACATACAGAGAGTGGAGAATAGGACGTAGTTTCAAGGATTGTGACCTTTGGCAAAAGAGAAGACCTATCTGTGGATTCAAGAGAACATACACAGTCTTGGCAGTCAAGACTCAAATAGAAGAGAGGGGCAAACCTAGGAAGCACACTGAGCAGATTGCCTAGCAGATATTCTGTCCCCAGGAATGAAGGAGGAACATGAAGTCACCATGAGAATGGAAAGGACAATGGGGCCCTGTAGTAGCAGAGATGTTAGTTGTATTGGTCATATGTTACCTATATATAGGTTTCATACCAGTGTACTGTGTGTCTTAAACCTTTTCCACTGATGCTGTGTATACTTATTGGAAGAGTGTGCTTCATGTTCCGGGGTGTGTGTGATACTACTGTTCTTACAAAGTTTTGAGCTAATTATCTCTATTAACTTTTAAAGGTAAGTATACCAGTGACGGCTTCTGAGCTACAGTTTTATGTCCTTGAATATTCAAGAGAATCCTTGAATTTGTGACTGTAGCCACCATTTAGGAACCTAACCCCTGAATGTGAGTGTAAGTTAGGGAGATGGCCAGATAAGAGTGCTACTTTCAAGAAGCAGAGAGTGCTAATAACTACTCTGGAAACAAGCACCTGAATTGTAATTTGAAAGGAAGCCTGGGATTGTACAAAGTAGAGATGAAGGAGTATATTCCAGAAATATATGGGGTGTCATTTGCACAAAGGCACTGAGGTGAGATATGGAATCTGTGTTTAAAAAATAGCTAATAATAACAACAGCTATAAACTAGCATTTATATAGTGTTTTAGGGTTTGTAAAATGCTACACATATTTTATTTCATTTGATTATTACAACCACCTTGTGAGGTAGGTGCTATTACTATCCTCATTTTACAGATGAGGAAACTGAGGCTGAGGAAGGTTGTGACTTGCCCAGGGTTACACAGCTGGCAAGTGTCTGAGGTGGGTTTTGAACCCAGCTCTTCCTCACTCCAAGGCCATGGACAAGACCTGACAAATGAACAGATATAGATAGGTCTTGAGGGAGAATGAAATTTAATGATGACTAGAAGATTCTGAACCTGGGTGACTAAAAGAATGCTGGTACCATCAAATCAGATAAGGGTCGTGACAGAGAATAAAAAGTTAACAACTTCGAGGTTCTGAACCTGGGTAATCGGAAGGATGTTGACACTATCAGTAGATATGGTGCAGTTTGGAGGAA